>NC_137432.1:10604825-10772325 GCF_964374335.1 Astatotilapia calliptera | reverse complement strand
ATATATACACATACACATACATATACATATATATATACACATACATATACATATATATATACACATACATATACATATATATATACACATACATATACATATACATATATATATACACACATACATATACATATATATATACACACATACATATACATATATATATACACACATACATATACATATATATATACACACATACATATACATATATATATATATATACACATACACATACATATATATATACACACATACATATACATATATATATATATTAGAGATGGCACGATACCACTTTTTTATGTCCGATACCGATACCGATATCATAAATTTGGATATCTGCCGATACCGATATGAATCCGATATAGTGTTTTTTAATCAACAAAACTGTTTTTTAAAATATCTTGCTGCATTTTGCAAGTCTGCAAGTTCATACTCAAGTTTAAAACAACAACTACACTAAAGCTATTCTGTTATACCTGTATACAAAAAAAATATTTCATAGTTCAGCAATACTGATCAATCTAATAAACTTAGACCTACACCATCCTCCCTATTCTGGTATTTTAAAGAGTACTTAGCGTAAATATTAAGCAACCTAACTAATAGGGTTCCAACTCCCAGCAACAACAAAAATAAATAAATAAAAAATAAGGAACCACCCCTCACGCGCCACCTCATGATGCTTAATCGACGTAATCAACCTTAATTTGATGCAGTGTGAAAAAAAATGCACAGAAATCAATTATTTTTCAAGAAATATTAAATAGATTCAACATCTTTCTTCAACAAAATTGCAGACTGCACAGATGGTACCTTCCCAAAGTAAAAAGTACTATAGCTTACTAGGGTATATATTAGACTTAATAGTCACTATATACAGTAATGGACTTCTATTCATTTTACATCAAATTAAAACTTTGGGTGTCAGATAATTATTTATTAAAAGCTCGACATTTTAAATGAGAGTAAGAAAGAAAAGTATGTCTTTGTGCCCCCTTTTCCCTGTTAATGCCCTGTCGGCCCCCCTGGCTAAACTTTGCTAGATCCGCCCCTGCACAGTTACCAGCGTCAGCTACGTAGAAAAAGATCCTGGTGTAGAAAGTAATATTAAATACATTCTAACAACAGCTTATCAAGCTTAAACGTTCTGCTGTTGTTCAGCCGCTGGTTTCCTCTTTCTGGTGCAAAGTGGGCCAAAAACAAACAAGAGAGACAGACTCGCGACAGAAAAGCCGATCAGCTGATCATTTAAGCAGTTTCACGATTGAAGTAGCAGCAGGAGAGCGAGAGGCAGTCGCTTGTTAAGCTTAACGTGGGAATGCTTTACAAACATTCAGAGATGGACTTACACACTTGCTTTACTTCTCTCGGGGATAACTTTGTCGGAGATGAAATGCCGGGTTGCTAGCGAAGCTCCAAATGCTATCCAGACCACCGACAGGTCCGGCATGCCACAGCTGCTCTATCATGTGATGCATACTGCTCCGACTGCTAACGTTCTGAGGTGAGTTACGGCGTGTTGCAAGTTTTGTGAGGTGCTTTCGTGATATTTAATGGATCGGATTACATTTTTTATTTTTCTCCGATATCCGATCCAGTAATTTAGGTCAGTATCGGACCGATACCGATACGTAATATCGGATCGGTCCATCTCTAATATATATACACACATACATATATATATATACACATACATATACATATATATATATACACATACATATACATATATATATATACACATACATATACATATACATATATATACACATACATATACATATACACATACATATACATATACATATATATACACATACATATACATATACACATACATATATACATATATATATATACACACATACATATATACATACACATACATATATACATATATATACACATATATATACACATACATATACACATATATATACACATACATATACACATATATATACACATACATATACATATACACATACATATATACATACATATATACATATATATATATACACACATACATATATACATACACATACATATATACATATATATACACATATATATACACATACATATACACATATATATACACATATATATACACATACATATACACATATATATACATATATATACACATATATATACATATATATACACATATTTTATACACATGTATTCAGGGGTAAATGTGCTCGCGGCTAATATAAGATTCCTTTAGGGCTGTCCACCAAAAGTCTTCAGGCTGGACAGCTAAGCAGGCCCCTGACGCTGATTGACAGAGCTATTGTCTGGCTGCTCGGTATGACTAGCCGCTTTCTCCGTGGGACTACTGCGAGTATGTCTATGTCGGTGTGTGCGTGACAGAGGGAAGTAGAGGGCAGAAAGATCCTGTATGAAATCGAGCAAAGATATCGTGATACTGTCTATGTGAGCACGGGTTTTGTGTGCGAGACTGTGATAATCTGATGTGAAGTGTGAATCCCCTCCAACAGAGCAAGCCATTCTGCTGTCAGCGCGGCCCTTACCGCGTGCAGAGACGCACGCAGAGCTGTCACTCACTCACACATTTACAGAATTGTCTTTGACTCTTAAACCCTGCACAAAACACGAGCTCTCCGACACTAACACAAAACAGCAAGAAAGAAATCCTACAGCTATAATCTGATAAAGACAGTTTGGAAATTTTACCAAGTGCATTTCAGGCTTGTCAGCATCTTGTGCTATCTGGTGTGAAGTGTGTACCTCAGATTAAGCCAGGGTGCTAAAATGCTGGGCCCAAAATTCTTCTCCTGTGGAATTACTGATTAATTTAGTGTCTAAATTCAATTATTAATAATGCTGAACAATAAAGCACCACGAAAAGTGTGTGAATCAGCAGCTTGAAGGAGTGTGGGATGGTATCAGCACAATCAGCAAAGTTCTTTTGCTCACTAAGCAACAAATGTTTTTGTAAGTGCACTAGAGTGACAAAACATCTCAGTCGCCACCATCACACGTGTGGTTTGTGGGGGGTTTGAAGCCACAGTCAGACAATCTGCCTTTTGTCACATTCTTCTACAAAGACGTGTTTTCACGCCGTTATGTTTTAGACTGCAGAAAGCTGGACAGAAATACTACGTCATTATTATTAGGCTACTCTGGATTGTAAATCATCATCTAACCTTTCGACTTAACTCACTGTCCCACTGAACTCAGTCCTAACCAAATTTTACCCTCTTTCCATTCATTTATTCATCCTGTTTTTCCATGTGCTTGTTATTGCAGAGGGTGTGACTTTTACGTGCCATGAAAGACCTTTTTGTCATCTAATATCATAATGCTCATTCATTCCTGCGTCGACTTGTTTAGTCATCATATCTATCAATCTGCCCAGCGCTCCCTTACTATGTGTGCTTGTTATTCTAGAGGGTGTGGCTGATAGATGCCACAGTTCCACAGAGAGGCCACAGCCAAAAACTGGGTGGTTAGTTTCTCATTATCAAAGGTACCTTTGTGTAGTTGCAGCCCATTCTGACGAATGAAGAGTTTGGTTTCAGTTGATTAGTCCTTTGCCACAACCTCACCCACTGTTATTGGATTCAATGAGGCAAATAAGACAACCAAAATCAGCTCATGTCTCGCAACTAAAGATGAACAGACCGCTGCCGTTAGAGCCTGATATTAACTACTGGTATCAGCATTTATGATTAAAAGGTAAAGAAGAGACGGGATAAACATCCTTCAACCGGGCTATGAGTGTTGATGTTGCATAGTTTGTCAGCCAGAAGGCATTCTACGACTTGCTGGCGACGCCACAAGAACAACAAGTCGGGCAGAGCCTCAATGAGTAATCCTCAACTTGGTGTGACACTAAAACAATTATTTTATTATTTTAAACAGCGTTGTCATATTATCTTAGTAAGGGCACAGTAAAAACTGCACATAACAAAATTAAAACGTTAAAATCTGAAATAAACAAAAGAATATTTTTAATCACCAACCATTGGTATCAGTAAGGTATTGGTTTTAAAAATCCTATATTGGTCGGAGTAGTTGTAATCATGCCAAAAGCATGAGGTTAACCCCAAAAATCTGCAATACTAGGGGAGAAACTTCTCTTCCTACCACTATCACAGCAGACAGCCAGTCAGTGTGGCCCCTGCCTTGCCTCCTAGTTACCAAGGAAACTGTACACAATATGCATCTGTATTATTGGCGCCTACAACAATTTGATTTGGTGCCCCAGTAGAATAATAGGGGTTTCTAACATATGACACATATGCACATTAGCATTAATCACTCATGCATTACATACACAGAGAAGTGTCAGGCTGATTTTCCCTGCGTGCTCTCAGGATAGAATGGCTGCTTACACACTACATATAGTCTGCTCTTTCTAGCAATGATTGACCCCTGGATAGAAATAGCTGCATTGGCAGCTCCAGTTGTCTGCGACAGACGCACACAAAAAAAACAAACTTCAACTGCGTCAATACCAGGCCATACCACTTCTGTGTGTCTCTGTGTGTGTGTGTATAGTGGCATAGCTGGCTGTCAGTAGAAATAGCTGCTCTCTGACAAGCTTGTTTTCAGAGGCTTGTAATTATCCCTGCACCACCAACTTAACCAGTCAGAGAAACTATAGGCTTCATTCTTTGGTGAGAAAAAAGGAGCAAATTTAGCCGCAGAATGTTTCAGTATATTATTTCACAATATTTTGGTTGTGCATGGTTTGGTTAGCCATTTAAAAAAAACAACAACTTCCCAATCAACAAAAGAAACCAAACAGTATGGAGCGAATGAAACATCTTCATGCTGCACTTTATTAAAAGAGTTCTTGGTGTTGATTAACTTAAAAACCTCAATGAGTAATTTTCTTATTTTAAGAATCTCAACGTTTTGTCTCATGGTTTCTGATATTTCAGCTTTCGTGTGAGCCAGCCCGCAGAGAGTCTGCGAGGACATTTGTGACAGTTTTCTCTCCGAGTGAGAGAGAGATAGTGTGGCAATTAGATGCCGAGTTGCCAAGTCTGTGTCTGTCCTCAACCCCCTTCCAGATTGTTCCTTGGAATGTCACACTGTGCTGACACAGGGAGAGTGTGCATGTGTGTTTTTGCACTTTGTCAGACTGCATTAGAAAGACAAGACTTCAAAGCGCTGGAGCACTCAAGGGTTCGTGTCTAAATGGACTGGAAACATACTGTAAAAGACACCCATCAGTTTAAAGTGTTTTTAGTTGTTATAGCATCGTGGAGTGAGCGTCGACTGTTTGTTTTTGATTGGCTAATCTTTGAATAAACCGACCTGTTAGATAACCCTACTAGGCAACTGTCTGAAAGGCAGCAGGCTGTGTAAAGACGGAGGGCAAACATTCCTCTTTCTCTGTAGTTATACAACAAACTCTCAGGTTGCTCGTGGATTATGAAACAATCTGATGCAATCTGAAATCATCGATCGCCAAGGTATCAATAATGCAGGAACCAAGATGATACTGAATGCTTCTCAGCTATAAGCCTGCAGTTTGCACCTGCAGAATAATACAGTACATACTAAATATAAACTTATATGTTAAGCATTAGGTTTCTAGTTTATAATGACAACATACAGGCACACAGGGAATGCCATCTCGAGATTCTAACTAGCCCTTTTAGCCCCGTGTCAGACTGGGGACCGGCCCAGGTTGTACCCCTGGTATCTAGGATAGGCTCAGCACACCTGCAACCTTGAACGGGATAAGCAAAGGAAAACGGATGGATGTTAAGAATGTGTTTAAAACATGTGTGTGGTGGATAAACGGTGTATATAACAGTTACAATAACTACAACATACAAAATAATAATAATAGTCCTATTTTTAAACTTATACCAGCTTTTCTTTAGACATGATGAGAAAATTATGAGGGAGCAAGAGAAATGGAGGGGATGAGGGAAAAGTCAATGAAGTAAATGTTTAAAAAAGCCTCTATTTATTCATTTAAAACATGAGGGATAAAAAGAGCGGTGAACCAAAAAAGGAAAGGGGAAAGTGAGGAAGGAGAGAGCATGTAGTACTGACATGTGGATGAGAGAGGTTGGTTAGCTAAAACCAACTCTGTGCATGGGCACCAGATGGCTGCTGTTAACTACGGGGCAGTGGTTACGCTGATAAGAGACTGTACAGCTGGTTACACACACACACACACACACACACACACACACACTTCCAGCTGGACAGAGGTAGGGTGATCTGTTCACGAGGCAATTAAAGAACCGGAGAATAAACATCCACACAGAGTCACCTAAGTCTCACATAGCTGGTGTTTTTTACACCACAAAATGAGTGATGTCATTTATTTCAGAATCATTATGGAACACCAGCTTATTCAGAAGTTTATACAACACTACTGACACCAACCTATATTTATATGTTTCATTCGTGACTTTTTAAACTGCTCTGACAACCTTAATTTAAAGTAGGCCACATTTACAGGGGACATTTAGTCAAATCCCCATTTTCTACTCATTTACGATAGCAGAAACAGAACTACCATGTTCTCATTACCATAGAGAACAACTCATTTTAGTATTTACCTAAAGAGGAAAACAGTGTCACAAAGTGTCAGTGATTTAGTTTAAAGCTACTACTTTAACAATACTGTAGAGGCTAAGAAAGAAATGAATCCATAGACACACGCACACACAGCCCTAGATGAGCAGTTGGCAAGCCCAGATGGAGCCACCCACACAGTACAGATAGAAGCTAGGATTTCATTCACTGATTGAACTACTCTGTCAGTCTGGTACCATACTATTAGTGCCCAATTACACATTTCTGTAACTGTAAAACTAAGTGGCTAGTTCTGATGGGCTTCAATAAATGTAGGAAATAAGGGAGGTCTAAAAAGGTGATTTAATTAATTTAATTAACAGATTCATCTAAAGATTATCTCAATAAATCTAAGTATAGCAATTAATTAAGGTGTGGTGCATGGATATAAATCAGAGTTAAGCTTGAGGGCTTATAATAGCATTTTCTCTTAGTTAGCCTGCCCTGCTTGGCTCAACTCTTCATTCATCAATAGCTGCTGACAGACAGTCAGCTCGTCTGTCTTACGCTGCCTACCCACGCACCCACGTACACGCACAAACACACCCTATACCGTCAGCAAGTCTAACCTCAATGGGCACCAACACATGCAGCGTGCGGGCGAGCAAACGCACGCACCTGCTTCAGTGTGACCCGTGCTGACACAGAAAAAACCCGGGACTTTCTGATTACATCTCCAAACAGCTGTCATGCAAAGACAGGATAAGAAAAAAAGGCAGAAGAGGAAGAAGGAAGAAAAGAAAATGGGGAGAAATTATGGCAATTTTCAGACACAGTTAAATATAGTGAATGCATTATCAATGTATTCATTTCCTGGACTGGACTGTAGAGCTGTGTCACCCTTTGTAAATGTTTTGTAAAGGTCTCAGAAATATAATTATGAATGCCAATTCACTTTGAATAGACAGTCAGCCAAGTGATGGATTTCTGGATTATTTAATGATATAAATATTGTTGCTTCTAGCATAAAAAAGAGATTAAAACATTCATAGTAAAATATGCTGACAGGGAAGGGCAGTAATTGGCTCAGTACTGCGTTTGCACCATCAACACTGGTACACGTATAACAAGTTTTCCACTCTTAATCCCTGAACCTATTACCACGACCTTACAGTTGACTATTAAAGGATTTACCCAGCAACAAAGAGTTTGAACTACGAGCACCATGTTCATTGAAAAAAAAGAATAAATAAGCTGACAGGAGGGGATTAGGGGAAAAAGGAGCGTAATTCAGCACATATTATTAACTAGAGAAAAACTAACAACGCCATTGTTTAATGCACTTTAGTGAAATGAGGCAGAAAAACATCTGGAGCTTGACCTCTATGTCTACAAAGCTATTCAGGATATTAAGTATCCTTTAGAATAAACTGAATGTGTGTCAGTCCACCACTGCAATGCAGTGAAATGCTTTCTGAATAGTAATGCATTACCTTTCTCTCCTTTACGTTGCTCTTCTCTCCTGAAGGCTATATTTTGTTAATCTCCTTACGTGGTTCTCTTTTTCTCTTCTTTCTGCCCAGATCATGTTTTCCCCACCTTCCTTTCTCCCCACTCATTTGTCCTCTTTTTCCTCTTTTCATCACCTTTCTGCACGTATTCCTTCTATTCTGCCACATCATTGTCAGCAACGAAATTTAAACCAAAGATAGCAAAATGTTTTGGCACTGGGTGATGTATTTGGACTATTAAACCGATGCTAATATGAGAGAATGTTCTAGTATGCCACTGTAGTGCTGCAGCCTTACTACTACTACTACATCTTGTTTAAAATTTGAGTAGAAAAAGAAATCATTTTCCAGAGGAGAGCTGAAAGGGAAACAGGTGATAGGATAGGGATATATCTAGAGTTTTCAGTATCACATGTCTGATATCACATTATCAGTGTCTTGAAGCTGCAGCTAAACACGATGAGACAGCTGACAAATTCAGTGTCTCTTTTCATTTGAATACCACAAAGCTGCTGTATCCCCACCTTCCTCCCCTGTTAGTCTCCCCTTTCACTGTTTCCGCCTCACAGTGCTACTTTATGAATGGATGCTAAAGCAATGGATGGGAACCAATTAAGATAACAAGAAAGCATAGCTCTTGCCAAAACCATCCCTTCTCCTTTCACTTTTCCGACTGCGGCGTGCTACGAGGATTATTTCTAATCTTCAACAATTGTTGCAAATCCAGTCCTTATTTGTGCATGAAACAACACTCCTACCCGTTGTCAGATACATGTTCGGTGAGTTTATAAAAATACATTATTAGCCCTATTAATAGTTTTTAAAGTATTTCAGTTTGTGCTGTTTACTTTCAAAGTATACAGAACAGAAAACTACTTATTTTTAGGACCTAAACATACAAGTAAAGCTAAGTGCTTTGTGCCCAAGCAGTGGAATGTTTAAGGGTGGATGACCCAGCTAACTGACCTCAATCCAGATGAGCAGCTGTTTCACTTGACACCACAAAGAAGCAAACCAGCGCCCCAAACAAGAACTTAATGAGAATGGCTTTAGTACATGCCTAGCAGAGCACTGCCATAAAGATTTCAATTTGATCAAAAAAGGGAAAAAAAGGAGGACGGTGGTCGTAGTTTTAGTACAAAGATCCCTTGATAAAAACTCTCTTCTGTCTTTAGACTTGACATGCAGATATATATCAACTTGCAAGCTGTACTCTTACAGCAAGAGATGTCATAACGTCACATTTCGGTTTCAGCTGCAGATTGCAATGGAAACATCGGCTATTTATTCCACTGCATTCCATGTTTAATCTTTTATCTCAATGATCTTGCTGTTCACAATTCACTCCAATCTCTCTGTGCCGTGTTTGTTTCTCCATACAGTCTAAGGCCTTGACTCCCACTCGTCTCTGATGTCTCTGTGATAGCAGTACAATAATGTTAACGCTGAGCCCGAGTTAATCCAGTCAGTAAGCAGCTGGCTAGTTCAACGAGTGGTCAGAGTTAAGACCAAAACAAACACTCAAAGAGAACGAGAGACTATCCCATGAGAAAGTACAATAAGATGAGAAGGCACTTTGTGTATTATTGCATACGTCTTGACTCTCTTGAGGGGGAGATTAAATGATTTCTGTGGAACATTTTGTTTTGCAATGTTGCCCTTATTTTGCCTTCTGTTACGTAGTGTGCTTTTACTTATCTTTGAAGCCTAAACGTCACCAATCATTGGGCCACTCGCACGATAGCAGCAAGTATTACATGTTTTTAGTGTGTTCAATTAAAGTGTTGCTGCAGTAGGACTTCTGCTCAGGCACCGTGGGTTGAAAAGCCAATGCAAGTTGGTCCAAGGCAACCAAACTGTCTGATGGGACTGGCGTGAGCCTGGATGGAGGTCCTTGGATGGCCTCTATGTAGAAAACCTTTTATTGCTTTTATTTAACTTTTTATCTTGAAATCATATTTAGAATTTAAAAGGAAACCACTGTGAAGTAGATCATTTCTAGTTTTTAAGTTGAATGATGCATGAGGTTTCCAAAAATCAAAGGGTAATTGCATTAAATATTTATGCCACTTTAGCTAAAAATGAATTTACAGTCCCATGCCAAACACTGGGTAATTGCTTAGTGTGCCTGAATAGCAAAAATCAACACAATTAATACATTTCTGCCCCATTAGCAATCATCAAATGTTGTGTGAATATCTAACATATAAAAAGGCACAAAAAAAAGACGTATGTAACAGCTCAACAGCAGCAACACGCCTGCTGCAGTTTAAGCCACCATTGAGTGGGTTTAAGCATGGAATAGCCCCAGAGAGAGAGAAAACGAGAGAAACAAATAGAAACAGACAGAGAGACAGTGAGAATAGATTACCCTAGAGCCCACTCTGGAGCTTTTCTGGGCTTTGGTGCCCCACTTTTTTCTCTAATCTTCCTTTCTGGTCTGACACACATTCCACAGACAGATAGACAGACAGGATTTACCAGGATCGACCAATGAACTAAATTCACTGGTTGTTTTGGGTGAACGGTTGGCTCTGTATTCATGTATGCAGCACTGAGAAGCAACTTAAGCTAGAAAAAAAAACAAAAAAACGAAACAATATATGACTCAATGAAAGGCAACGTTAAAACACACATGCGCTGCAGGGCGCCTGCGTCCATTTGGAATGTGCAGAAAGTCTGATGCCACAGTTAATCATTTACAACAAACAGTTTCATATTTCCACGTCAGTTTCTCAATAAACTCATGACTCGTCTGAGTCATGTTTGTCTTGCGCTCAAGACAAACAAAGTCAAAAGTTCAGATCGCAGTGTGGAGAGTGCGTATGTGTACCAGTTATAAGTCAAATTATTATCAATGCAAATGATCATTATCATCATCATGTATCACAACAATAAAATAAATAAATAATTACACCCTAAAAGTGATTAAGAGAAAACTTTGTTACAACATGTATGTGTATAAATCATAGAGAGAAAACAGGTAATTCAACTAAGAGGGTGGAGAAGGTTTACGACAGTAATTAAGACTTTGTAGACACATGTTTGAAAAAAAAATCCTACAAGCAAAGGTATACATTAAGTATGTGTGTTAGAAAAGAGACTTTCATCTTCAACAATGGAAAGACCTTCACTGATTGTAACCACCCTAAAACAGTTTTCATTAACAAAGTTGCTAACAAGACAGCAACTTCTCAAAGTAAAGAAGTAAACTTCGTTCTCACTTAAAACCAAACAGGAAACACAACATATGAAAAATATCTGCAATGTTTGGTTTTTCACTGTCTGCACTCAGTATGTGAATGTGCCACTGACCTCTTGTTTCCCTGTAGGGGGAGAAGCTGAGAGGCCGCTAGTCTGTGCGATACTGGTGATAATTTAAACCAGAGACGCACCAGAGAGAGTGTACTGTTTGACAGTGCAACACAACACTGCCTTGTTTGCAGTAATGACCACCAGATTACATCTGCCATGTGTGTGAGCCTCTGCATGTACATGTGTGTGTAAGAGACCCCCATAAAGTCAAAGAGTTAGTGAGGGGACTTTGTCCTCCCCAGTGCCACTCCACATATCCCTCCACCCGCACAAGTAGCCACACTTCACACAAGTGCATCATTCATTCAGTCTTTTACGAAGAATCTAAGAGGGAACAAGTCAAAGAGATTACTGAATCTGGCTGCTTACTGAGTAACTTGAATGGACTGAACTTAAGCAGAATATGTCCCTCAGTCGACAAGTACAGTAGAAATACTCTCTCACACATGCAGCTTTACACATAAGAACTGTTGCTAGCACAGGAACTACCTCTGTTCAAGCTTTAAATGGCCCTGAAGATTCACTGGTCTGGACTCAGTGCTGATTGGATTACAAATAAATGGCATTTAAGAAAGAAGAAAACCAGCAAGCACCAGAAAAATCTGCTATATGAGCTGACACAAAAGCATCAAAATAACCAAAGTGACATTGTTCCTGTCATTTTTGACAGGAACAATGAATCGTAAATGGTCATTTTTTGAGTTTGGTGGACAGAGCAATGGAAACAGAAAACTGAGAGGCCCGTTTAGAGAGGACCTGGTGTAGGCAGGTCCTGCAAGGGAAAGGTTAACCTCACAATTGTTAATCACATCAAACGAATGCTGTATGACAAGCTTGTTTTGAAGAGTTTACAGCAGAAAAACCATAGTGTTAAATGACTATATATAGAAAATGTCTTATTTAAATCAAATACACCTAAAGAAAAAAGTACTTTCAGTGACTTGGGAGAGCTGAATGAGCTGACACTTTGTTCAAGTTCACCTTTAATGTTAATGCTGCAACAGATGGCCCAGCTGCCCTCACACAGCAACAAGCTGACACGGTATCCCACTGTGCGTGTGCGTCATTTTATGCAAATATGCAGCACTTCATTCTCAAGTATGATACATTCAAAACTGTAAAGTCTTAACACACAAGCACATTTTCCCCATTACATTGTAGATTTCTCTGTGCTGCCTCTGCACTCCTGCATCCTTCTCTCTGTCCTTGAAGGAAGGATCACTGGCAGATGAAGCCACTAAAGCCACACCGTAAGTGTTGCTGTCAAAGATCAGTGTGGGTACACTTTCCCTTGACAGCCTGGACATAGTCAGGGGTGAGGTTAGAGATTTAAAAAAGTGAAAATGAGAGTTAATCTTCCTGAATGATATTTGGGCTAACTGAGACCACAGAGGGAAATTCTCTCAGTCGCAACTTCCCCGCCTACATGAACGAGTGTATTTATGTGTGTGCTGCAGGGAAGAAAGGTCAACTTTGTTGGGCCCAAGCTTGGCTGCTGGGACGTGGGCTTGTGTTAAAAAGTGCATTAAGAAGAGAAACCTAAAATTAGCAGCCACAGCCACAACACATCTCTGCAATTGTGAGCTTGTCACAAAACTACAGATGTACATAGTTTCCTAGAAGTAAACAAATTAGTATGCGCACACGCACACACACACACACACACGCACACACACACACACACACACACACACACACACACACACACACACACACACACACACACACACACACAGCGTATATGCAAATAAAACACACTTG
Organism: Astatotilapia calliptera; assembly: GCF_964374335.1. NCBI lineage: Eukaryota > Metazoa > Chordata > Actinopteri > Cichliformes > Cichlidae > Astatotilapia > Astatotilapia calliptera. The sequence continues at coordinate 10,759,213 of NC_137432.1, read as the reverse complement.
AGTTTGACAGAAACTGACACTCATACACAGAGCATAAACAGACCAAGATCAGATCAATGTTTTCCTCAAAAACGAGGTGTACAGTGAGACAATATCAGCTAATATCACTGCTTTTTATAACTACTGGGGCTACTGAAGCTGATTCTTCACTGCTGTCTTTTGTCTTGAATAATAACAGAAAAGATTTAGAACAGCCCGTCCACTGTGCAAGTATCACTTTAACCAACAATAAGACAAACAAACAGCCAAGTTTAAGACAAACTGAGTCCTAATCTATTTGAGCCGATATCTGCAGATAGAAATGTGTAATCTGTAGGCAAGGAAGAATACTTTTGCTACTGGAAACCTTCTAGTTCTAGTTGGCAGGGCAATTGATTAACTACTGACCAATCACGTTTGATCACACCTTGGTTGCATCCAGATTAACAGTCCATGTGGTGAGCAGAAGAGGGAATGCAAATGCTGCTGAAATATAATCTAGAAACAATCGGCTATTGTCTTGTACTGGATATCAGCTGGGTACAGTGCACCCCCAAAACACTGGCTTCTGTTCACAGAGGCTATGTCATCAGAAAATAGCCAGCAGCTTCCCAAATTGATTAATTGACTCCATTTTTGTTTCCACAGAAATTTAGATTACAGTTCGCTGTATTTATTTTTCTCCCTGTGTTCTACCCCATGACATCTGCTGTATGACGTAAGATTAGAGAGAAAGACGGGAAAAAACAAACATAGGATAACTCCTGCAGTGTATCTTTTCCATCGGTAGAAAAATATCAATTTGGCAGCTAACTTAGTAAATAATGATTTCAGCACTTCGGAGATAAACAGCACTGAGGTGCATTTGCCAGAGAAGTATGTTTTGAATTTGGCTTTGCATGCATGTCAGATGTTTTAAATCCGAAGCTCACTGGTCTAACCGGGTTTATGTTTAAACAAAAACAGAGAGCAAACAGCGCTAACACCCACAAACACTTGTGTGGACACACACTGTATGCGTGCATAGGCAAGTGCACAGATGATTCTATGGTACTCTATTTGCTTCTCTACAACGTACCTATTCTTTCTCATGTGACTTTCACGTTCCTGGTCCCTTAACTGTATGACAAGGGCAACTGGACAACTCTGAATTTGTAATGTTGACGTATATATACTCTATGCAAAGGAGAAGGCTGTAACTAAATATTTTAGAAAACTTTTCTTGCATTTTTGTAAGCTTGCAGCACAAAGCTCGCCCAAGGGATGAGATATTGGTCTGCACTGGACAGAAGACAGGAAATGTACATAGCCAGAGCCAGCCTGAGAACAGAACCCTCTCAGAGAGGGCATTGAGACAGTGGGTTAGTTCGGGATCTAAGGCTGCTCTGTTATGGAGGCCAAGGCATGAACAGAAAAGGGGCAAAGAGGAAAGGCCCCGATTTTTTTTTCTTTTTTTTTTTTAAATAGTTGTATGAACGCCTGTCCACAGCAGCACACACAGAGTGTGCTTAGAGAAATGAGCAAAATACATTGAGAATTACATCAAGTCTTGTATGCAGAGCATTCCAATGTGGGTTTAGAAATCAGTGAGTCTTTGAGAAGTTAAAGCAAAAATGTTTATGTCAACTCGAATGCTTTTTGCTTTAATTAAAAGAAGCTGGGTGTAAGTCAGTTCCCAGTAATTACATGGTCCAGTGTCACTCACAGTAAAAAATAAAAATAAAAAAAAAATAAAAAAAAGACTGAAAAATGTAAAACAGAAGCATCATTGAGAAACAACTGGAGCATGCATATGTATCTACACTGACTCACAAAGACTTAAGAGCACAAATGTCTTGCATGCAAATGCCTACATGAACATACACACCTACAATCACTACTGCTACTGTGTTATTCTGGAGGTCATTAATTACTCTCCTCTAAAACTTGTGATACAATATTGAATTCATTATTAACTTTTTGATGGCAAGACCTGCAACACCTGAGGTAGAGCGGGGCTCTCAGGATGTTTGTGTGCGGTACCTTTTATCATCCAAACATAGTGCTGCCTCTCATTTTGGACTGATGAGTACTAAGGTCTTTAGAAATGCCTCTGAAACCTTTCACACAAACATCATTTGCCTTTAATTACAGGGAGGAGCACCTCTACGAGCCACACCTCCAATATCCTCTCTTTAATTGGAACACCTGCCTCAAGGTAGCTTTTTGGGGAAGATGTTAGGACACGGACTTCCATCCAGCCTGTGTTCAGATTGTGCATGTTAAGAGTAACTACTTGTGCTTTATTTATTAGGACCTGGATAAAAATCCAATTGCATTTTATGAGTAAATGGTGCAGAAACTTGAGATCTTGAGACTGTACATGTATTTATTGTGCGTCACTTGAACCTCTCATCCAGTGGGAAAGCCCACACTTACTGGTGACAGGGCTAAAAAGCAGCAGATGTGACGGCTTCTGCCTCGAATTAGCAGAAGTGCCAAGTACAACAATTTATATAATATCTGCTGACTTGGGGTGTGTCAGTTGTGTGTTCTTTTTTAAAGTTTCAATTTCACAGCTTTATTATTTAAAAACAAAAGGAGTGATCACTGATAGTTATCATGGAAGAAAATACACTACCTCTAGGCTAGGAGTTATTTTGGGATGCTGAACTCATTGTTGGCACACAAAGGTCTCACTGGAGCTAAGCTATTCCATAAGGAGGGGCAGAGCTGCTGTTAATGGGAGAGGTTATACAAGGCAGTGTAAAGAGGTCAGAAAGATGTAGCACAGCCGCTCTGTGACAACCAGAAGCAAGCTGTCAAATACACACAGATCGGCCACAACATTAAAGCCACGACTGGTGTGTATTTTGAAGGTCCCCTTTGTTCTGCCGAAACAGCTCTTGTCCGTGGGGACGCAGACACAGAACCTCTGGGGATGGGTTTTGGTTGGTGGCTGTAGATTCTTTGGGTTTTGAGGGTTTTAGGTGGGGTCTGGGCTAATTCCAGCACATCCTGCGAACAATCAGTTGGATTCAGATTTAGGGAGCTCTTTGTCTTAGTCATATTCCTGGAGCTGCTATCTAGCAGTTTTTACTAGCAGTGGCGCATTGTCCTGGATAAGAAGGATTTTGCAATTAGAGAGGGTGAGGAGTTAGGAACATCCACACAAATACCTAGACCTGACGTTTCCCTGCAAAACACTGCAATCTATGTAGATGATCAGTGTCAGTCATCTCGCCATTAGTGGTCTTAATGTTGTAGAATTAAAAGCACTGGCATTATTGTTGGTAAAACTCCTGAAACTTGTGTTGACAACAATATTCATACTATACACTTTTATTCTCTGAATACTTTAGACTTCTATGTCTAAGGAGAGTCCAAGAATCACAGAAGCTTTGTAAAGCTGGGAGGCTTCCAGTCAGTCTACTGGTGTGTGTTCAGTTGATGTTTTGTTTTTCCTCCACTGCATGCCTGTAATTACTGCAAGTGACAGCTAAGATGGATGTCAACAGACAGGATGTGCATGAGATTTATCCTTTTAATAACAGCTAACTAATATTACACCATGGGAGCACAATAAAATATCTGGCCTTTAGGGTTAGAGCCTTAAAAAATGTTTTCATGGAACATTTATTTTGATTATGTATTTGATATAGATCACAAGAGGATTAAAGTAATTATAAGCTCTACAAAAAAAGTTGCTAACTAATCTTTTTAGGTTATAACAGATCCAACAGGCTTCTACAAGTAAGCTTTGTGGCAGGTGTCTATTTCATCTCCACGGACTCAAACGTGTCCAAACAGACTCAACATCAGAGCCGCTGACAGAGTCACGGGGATTAACATACTGTATGTGCACAGGCTCACATCCACATGCAGACACACACTTAAAGAGCACACTGGGTATGTACACACTCTACAAGTAGCGACAGAATCCTAACACCTGCCAACCTGCTTGTGAAACTGAATGGATTATTTTTATTGCTGTGAACTCTTCTGGGGAAATAAGGTGTGAGAGACAAGTGCACTGTTTCCCACACAGACCTTATTTGGACAAACTGCTAATATGGGCTAAATAACAGATATAATACAAGACAGAAATGTATAGACCTCAGTAAATACTTTCCTGGAAACTTAATGGGCTTAATCACTAGTTTCATTGAATAAAACGTTAACTTTATTTCGTAATCGACGGGCATTGCACAAGTCAGAAAGGAGGACTATCTAGCGTGTGCTCATTGGATAATAAGTTGTCAATGAACTTGTGGAGTCCTCGGTTTCACAATCATATCCACTCCTTGTTTGGCACATCTGATGTCAAAACACCAAGATGGCGATGAGAGAACCCCCCCCCCCAAAAAAAAAAACAGCTTGAGGCTTCACTAACTAATCAGTGATGTCATGGTGGCTACGTCCATCTTTTATACTACCTATTATTATCTTTACCGTTTTTGTCCAAAAGAAAAGGACAACCTCTCATCACTTTACTCGTGGACAAATATCGTTGCTCATCTTATTTTGAAAATTTTGGGATTGCTAACAAGTCAGCCTCCTTCCTGTCTGGCCAGTTTGCTGTCCTTGATGTCGCTGGGCTGTCTCTCCAGAGAATGCCTCACCCCACAGACCGACACTCCATCATATTGAACTTCAGTCATGCCAAACTTACTGAGGCTGCACGCTTGTACAAGGACTGCTGTCGCCATATGCAGTCCAACACAGTGACGCTGGAGACAGCTGCGAGACAAGAGGTTCATCGAAGAGACCGCTTCATTCCAACAATATGCAGTTCTTATAAAGTGTAAACATCTCTTTATATTATTAATTGTAACTTTAGCTTTTGGTGTCTCAATTGTTGCATACAGTGAGATCATCTCTCTGTGCAGGCCAGATGCCGTCAGCTGTTTCACTGCGGCTGCCTTGAGAAAGGTAACACAGATATACATGTACACACAAACAAGCAAAAAAAAGACCACAGGCACACAGAAACAGATACAGACACACAAGATCTTTCTGTAAAAGAGGAAACAATGATGCATCTATAATTTGATACTAAACAGAGGGAAAGAAGATCTACATGGAAAATGGACTGTCGCTTGATGAAACAAGAGAAAGGATTATTCTCCAGAAAAGCTGTTTTTGTCTGTTCTCGTGTCCCTGTTATCGCTCTCTCTCTCTTCAGGGATTCAATAAGGCTTTGTCTCCTTCTTCACCAATGACCGCTACTGTTTCAAGTTTTTGCAGTCAGGAAATAGACACTCCAGACTGCCTTGTGTTGTCTCCATGGAAAGCGAAAGTTGTGCAAAACACTACCTCAGCTTGTTTTTCCATCTACCACCCAGCACCTTGTTCAGAAATATATTTTAAAAAAAGGAGAGGAACGTTAAATGTTAACTCTAAATCTTGAAAAAAATCAATACAAAAATCCGAATTCCAAAAAAGCTAGAGCACTGTTTAAAATGTAAATGATGACAGACACAATTTGCAAATAAATGACCTTGTTTGTATTGTAATAATGATAAAGTTCCTCAATTTAGAAATTTGACATGTTTTATGTTGTATTGTGAACATATTACAGATTTATGAGATTTGCAAATCACTGCGTTCTGTTTTTATTTACATTTTTTGTGCCAGCTCTTTTTGGAATTAGAGTTGTATATGGTTTCCATTTTGGAAGCAAACAAGCCTGTGAGTATCCGTGGAATCAAATCATAGCACCGTCAACTGGAATCTAATTTAATAACTAACTAAAAGAAGGTCACTCTTTTTCCTTCAGTAAATTCACAGACACCTCTTAGTGTCAGCTTGTTTGCCAGTCTCTAGGGCACAGGAGGACATGTTCAAAACATGTTTAATCATTAACGTTTTCACATGAGTTTAAATCAAATAGAACCATTATACCTATTAGCACAAACACTGTCACACTGCTTCAAGGCCAGAACGGCTCTGTAGATGCGTGCGTGTGTGCAGGATAAATGAAAGAGTGAAGTCAACAGTGAAGAAAAAAAGCTTACTAAAGAGCAATTCCTGAGCATAACTAGCATCACTTGATGAATCGTGTTTAAATACAATCGAGCCTGAAACCAATGCAATCCAGGGTAGCTACAGATTTAAGTTTTCTAAGTAGGTTTAACAATCAGAGACAAAAGAAATCCAACAACCTTATCTATGTTGAATCTTTCAGCTGATGGTTTGGTCTGGTCTGCAGTGCTGATGTTGGTTTTTCCAACAGCACAGAAAATGTCCAGAAGCTTAAGGAGTAATTTATCGTCTACCTTAGAATAAGAAATGCTTTGCCCTAAAACTAAAGTCAATCTTTGTTACTTTTATTAAACTTTATCCACTTGACATTCGAGTTCCTTGATTGTATTCAACTAATAAACCAGTAAGCTTAGACCTTTACAACTGTAGACAATAAACTTTTGAGTTTATTTTGGTAATACATGTGTCTTTAGCTTGGTCCATGTATTACAGAAACTGGCGTAATGCTCGAGGTTCGCATGCTTTTTCTCTTCTGCTAATCTTTATCAATACATCTGGTCCTCATCACTGAATTCAAACACTATAAATCACATTTCTACAGAAACATCTAGCAACAGCTAATAATTATATTGCTACAGACTTTCGCTGGACTACATCCAAAACTTGGCTGAAGCGTTTTATTAAACCACAATGATTAGCTCATGCAATGACTATTTACTAATGTTAACACCGGGGGGTTGTTTTAAAAGACCAGTGTGTTTTGCTTGAAACAATTACAGTATGGCTACAAAGCACTACTGAGATTTTACACAATTTCTTCAATCTAAAGGTTGCCTCAGTGGGCTTAATGTACTTCAATATCAATAAGAGCTCAGGGGAATAAGTGTAGAATAGTGTCTGAATGTAATTTGTAGCAAACATTTTATTTATATAGCCACTAAACAGGCCTGAGAGAGCTACTCCAAAACCCTGTCAGCAGTAATCAAGAAACCATATGGCTACATCCTAATTTGATAAAGCAACTGACTTATCGCACGAGGAATAAAAATATACGAGAGAAGCCAGAGTCGGTAAAAAAAAAATCTATTTTCCAAGGAAAATATTAGAAAAGGGTTAGATTCTGTGAAAAAGGTGCTTTCATTTTAGTACTGGAACTCAGGGAGCTGTCAAAGGCGACCACTGTTTTACAGCTTTTTATTGCCAGCAACCCTGATCTCCACAATAACTCAGTGCGACGTTTACTACACATGTTCATCTTCAGCTCTTTAGTGAAGATGCTCCTTCAGTCGAAGAATCGTTGAGGTTTTTGATAAGCAGATAGTCTATGAAGAGCATATTTCTAACAACAACAATAATACTGGTCAATCATACAAACAGATAACTTAAGGTGTTTTGAGACACTTTATACAACCTAATTATTATTCCCAATGGGACAGTAAACTTCTATTTTAAGGTCTACAAAGACCATCAAGTATCTAACTCTGATTATAGAAGAGAAACAATATAATTAAAACCTAATACCAGTGTAAGACACTACTGTGTTGTATAGCATGCTATCCTTTTGTTTCCCAACACTCCACTCACAGGGTTTAGTCCCTACCCCACAATGTCCCTCTGGGTAACATCCCCGACCTACACAAAGCCAACCGGCACAGCAAAATTAATCTAGACAGTCTTGATTGAAAAATGCAAATTTGATCTTCTTTAAATCACCACTTGTTTCCGTGCTTGCTCCCCAGAGAAGGATGGCAGTCTCAGTGTGTTTTTATTGGCAAAGAAATTACCACTGGTGGTGCTGAAATCTCTTTCTAGCTCAACATTTCTCCTTTAAAACACAGAAGCATTTTGGGTTGCATCTCACACCTGCTGCTGCACATGAAAGCCATCCAGTGCTAAAAATAAGTTTAAGTGGAGTCAAAAAAACCCCTAACTTCATACTAGAGGACTAAGAGGATATGAAAGGATTTTATGTGCAGGGATGTGTAATGATTTGTAGGGTAATACGCAGCAAACATATCTCCATGAAGGTTGTACACCCACCAGCCTGTGTACATTTAAATGCATTATTTAAAACTAAATCTTGGATGGGGTGCTGCCATGGCTTACCTGGATCAGCACGTGACAGGTTAGGTTCAAATCTGCCCCCCCCCACACACACACACCTACTGTCCTGTTCCATAAAAACTGAAAGCACCAAAGATAAAATTTGGAATGCACTTCTCACATGTCGCAGTTTTTATAAAACACCACAAAGCAAAGTCGAACCTCATGCTGCTTCTATAATCTGACTGATAAAGCAGTCCTTTCATGTTAACGCCAATAAAAGTACCTGCTGTCAGATATCAAAGTCTGCCGGTTTTATAGATCACCCCTTAAATCTTTTTATACTATAATCCTCCCAATATATAAAAGGCAATACAACACATTAACTACCCAAAAGGGCAATCGAAACCTCTCTTATTATGATTAAGACGTTAATTGACCTTTAATATGTGCACATGTGAGGACAAGAAGATTGGAGTAGATAAAAAGAAATAAATAAAAGAGGTCACAATGTACTGCATAAACGTGAGGCCTCAGAAGCACCTGAAGACACACACACAGAGACTATGACATTTAAAAAGAAATATTTACTGTATTTCAACACAAGCATCAGTAAGATCTTGAACGAGACGAAGTGAGATGTTGAAAGATTTGTTTCCCAAAAAGACCTAAAAATCTAGCCAATTTTAGCCCCTCTGAAGTCTGTATACATAAAAAAATCTACTTAAAGAAATTAAAACAAGTTTAATGGATACAAATCTGATGGTTCATGTAATCTTTGAGTCCCACTGAAAGCTAAGTTTAGCTGTTAAAACTGCACATGGTATCACTACCTTTTTTTTTCTCAACACTGAAGACTTTGTCTGTGACACCTGACTTTTTTCCTGCCCACTACAGTTTTATTTAATCCATGACTAAAAGCAAGTTCAAAGTCTCCTAACGTTCTCCTGCAGTTAAACTGAGCTAACCGAACACTTTCAGTGCCAACTGTCTCTGAATAATAATTACTTCAACTGTTTTAAAACGGACTGTTATCCTGAGAAATCTGAGGCAAGAAATAAGACTTGCCTAATCTCTCCTTTATCGACCATATATTACTGATAATCTGACAGCCTCCACATTTATTTGGGGCAATACAGTATCATTGTTTTTCAGAGGAGTGGAAAACTCCAAACATGTCTCTCTGTTTCTGTTAATGAACGCATCAAAGTGTTTGGGCACCAAATTTTACAGAAGTAAGGAAAACTGTGTAGATTTCAGGCTAACTCTGCTAAGATGGGTAACAACTGGTGCACCACTAAAACACTTCAGTTGGAGCATGTGCTCTTGGATTCCGACATAAATAGACTTTTGACAGTTTGGCTCAAAGGGCATAACAAACTGTTTCAAAATATCAAAAGAACACATCTTTACTCAGTGTTCTTCTCTCCCCATTATCTCTCCAACACATGTTGTCATTACAGCAGCTCTCTGAGCTCACTTGTGCATAGCCAATTCAGTAAAGTCTTTAATCACCACAGAAAATCAAACAACCTTGTCTTGCAGGAATACCGCCATTAGGTAGACAAAGAGTGCATGTGTGCCCATGTAGGTTTGATGGTATTATAGTTCGATCTCTATTAGTTTAAAGCATTTTTATACAAGCATTTTAGAGGATAATGCAGTGATAAGCAGACTAAAATCCCTTTGCTATAAGATACTGTCAAAGCTTTTGTAAGCTACTGACAATAATTCACACAAAAGGTTTAATATGTAACTTCTGTATAATGGATTATTTTAAATTCGATCTGTAAATCTAGGATTTGAGACTCATTAGTAAAGTTCTTATGGACAGGTTATCTACCTGTGTCCCAGACATGCAGCAGTGTATTATAACTCATTATCCATGTTTGCCTCTATTCTGAATCGCTAGGTGTTTAGTCAAGTCTGAAAAACAGAGCAACAAAAAATGAGGGGTGGTATATGATTGATACCTCTACCATATATATATATATATATATATATATATATATATATATATATATATATATATATATATATATATATATATATATATATATATATATATATATATATATATATATATAAATAACAAAAATGGAAAGTGATGAAAGAGCACAAAGAAAATGACGCAATGCTCTTAAGCTAACTGAATATGACTCCTTCAAAGCCAACAGTATACAGTCTACTGTATGAGTTCAACACCAGAGAGCGAAGAGAGCAAAGACTCCCTGCACTCCCCCGACTCTCTCTTTAGCTCCGTACACTCTTCTCTCGTTCTCTTTGCTGTGAGTGAGGTGATGAATGTGTATGTCTATCTCAGTTTCTATTAATAGTTTGGTGCAGGGCTGGAGGTGTCAAGGCTGGGGAGGGATGAGATCTTTCACCCTCTCCCTTACGCTCTCATAAACATACAGAATAAAAGCATGCTACCACAGAGTCCAGATGTAGCCGAAGTGGGGTGTAGGTGGGGGTCTGTTGAACGAAGCAGAGAAGAGGGGGGTAGAGGTGCAGGACAAAAGCCTGCAGCAGAGCTTCAAACAGGGTACTGAGTGATTTACTACCCATATGACAGAAGCACAGCAGAGCTACACAAACACAGTGACGCACGAGTAATAAGACACATAGACTGTCAAACAATGACGCAACAGTTTTAGCCCTGTGAGCAGTGCGGTCTGACGTGTAAGAGACGAACAGTAGGTTTGATGGAGAATACTACTACCAGCTACACACTGAAACTTCCTACCTCTTGAGTTGGTAGCCAAGTCGGCCACTTTCTGAAATGCATCTAGGAAGGCGGCCACGGCAACCACTGTCGCCCTAGAAGAAATGAGAAAGACAAAGGTTGATTTAAAATAAAATGACAAAAACTTACCAAAAAAAAAAAAGAACTGCAGCATACAAGTGATGGTAGTCAAAGACACAAACAAATCTGATCATTTTAAGATGAAAAGAGCCACCCAACAGGGAGACGTTAGTGCAGTCCAGCATAACCGATAACTCTCTGCTACGTTCACCATTAAAACAGTGGACATCACGTGTGCTGCCTCCTACATGCTCTACCCAGGCAGCTCTCTCGCCTAAACCGCGATCACTTCCTTTAGCGGACCCTTTCCTGCTGTGTGCTACATATGAGAAAGGACAACTGTGGAAAAATACCCCGAAATTCATGTGTGAAAATGGCATAAATGTGCTAGAGTATCCTGAACATATTGTTTAGTGTGTATTTAGGTTAAAACTTGAATGTGCCCTGCTGTGTGAGGAATGTCTATGCAATTACTTAAGAGACCACTGGAATCTGTCTGGCTCAGCAGAGCGGCTCTCGAGTTTGCCACACTTACAGGTCAATGAAAGGATCAATGGGATCTACCCTGTTCGGCTGTGAAATGGAAGAGCGAGTGTGCAACTTAAACCGGCGTTCCTGTCATCTTGCATCGCTTAGCAAAGTGCAAGTGCAGTATAAACTACCTTTTAATCGTGGCAGATTACAGAAAGGGCAAAATCCAGTGCATCATAAAAATGAATGGAAGTCTTGTGTTGATTACTTTCTGTTTTACTCACTACAGAAACTGTCTTCCTAGTACACCAACTTGATTGCCGACCTGGCTGTCCGGCAGACCAGCTGTTGTGCGTGCTCGCAGCAGGCGGCTTAACTGTCGAACCCACTGACAAGTTAACGTACTTCAGATCTCCCATTGATTAAGATCACAGGTATAAATAGATGAAAGGCTCTCGGTGTGGGCACGTGCATGTATGTGATATCAGATCTACCAAACAGAGACTAGGCAACCGCAATCAGTCATGCGTGCCAGACAAAGAAAGACAATTGATGAGAAATTTTCCACAGCACTCCCAGCCACAATAGATTGTTTGTTCTAACACAGGGGATGTTAATTTGTCAAATACTTGTTAACTTCCATGGGTAAAGACAAAACCTTCATAACACAACCTGGGAGTTTCCCACTAGGAACTACGTTTCACAACTGGAAAAAACAACAACACATAACTGATTACAGGACAGAACTGCAAAGTATTAATATTCCAAGAAAAATGTACTACAGAAATAGCAATAACACATCAGGGTTGTAGCCACCATCGTATAGTCAGGTTCCATCCATGTTTTTTCTGTTCATAAAGGCTTCTTCTTCTTTTGGATAGTCCCTCTAAGGGTCTTCTGCCACCATCTCATCCTATTCCTAGCATCCTTCTTTGTCATATGAACCCTCTGCAAGTCACTACATCCATGAACCGTCTCCATGGTCTTCCTCCTCTGTTCACCATCCCTCCTTTGTACATGTCCAAATCATCTCAAACTTGCCTTCTTTAACTTTTTCTCCAGCAATAATAGGCGATACATTCAAATAAGGTTTTAGTGTCACTAATTAGACATCTGCACAAATATGAACTGTTGTCACAATGCCCCCCTACTTTTATTCTTTATCAATTTTTCCCATTAAACATTTTTACTTTACTTAACTTTGCTCCAGGCATTCTTTGGATATTACATTTCTGCATGGATGATGGTGACTGAAAGCATAATGCCTCAGGCTATGAATGGGCTGTCGCCAGCATGGAGGCATGAAAATAGATGTTTATCCAAAGACATATACAAGGCAAGGCTGAAAGGTTTTTGCACAACACACCTAAACCTCAATCAATCTGTCAGCAGTTGTGTTGCAGTGTGGGTAGTGCTGGATCCTGGATACAACAGGAAGAAACAATGAAGGAATAAGCTAATTAGAAAATCAACCCTGGTTCTACAGCATTGACTTGACACAGTTTGCTTTATGTCTCACAGTATTATCAGGAGCGCAATAATAAATCGTTTTCTATTAATACATATCTTTTGGGATAGAAGGAAACTGGGTTTCAATCAAGAACAAGTGATGGAAATAAATTCTGCTTCACATACATTCCTAATGCTGACTTACATATAGTGTGCATTTGTATCTCACTGTTTCAATAAAGTTGTTTGGAGATATCTCAGAGGGGCCTTATGCAAGGCTGACAGAAAGGAAAAGCAGACCAGATGATAAACAACCCTGATGCAAAGATTAGTCAGAGCAGGGCTGTTAGGTGCTAACATCCTTCAAAGGACAAAACTTTTTCTTTATCACTGCAAAAAAACTAATGCAATATTGCCTAACAAGTGTTGTGTTGTTTCAGAGCTGACCAAGAGATCCTGGGGTGTGTCCTGCGAATGGAAAAAGAAACATACGCGCAGGCAGACATAGATTCCTTTCTATTTCAAGCCCAGTGCGGGCACCAGAACAACCTCTAACTGATATCTGCCCCCACTAATTTATAACATGCACACATTGGTCTATGGATCATATTTTACGTGCATTTGCAGCAAAGTCAAGTTTAAGTCATTAATTCAAAGCAGACTTGTGCAAACACTGCTTTCAGCAACCCTGGCTCAAGACAACTTAAGTACAATATGTGGTAGTTAACCGTTACTTGTGATGATTATCTGCTTTTATCTGCTACATACTTTTGCAAGAAAATGCTATTAGTCTAGTTTTAACATTAATTCCAGCTCTGTGACCTTTTTGTGTTACAACACAAAGAAAATTGGTAACCCTAACCCAACTGGGAGGAGAACCTAGGGCCGATCCAGGACATGCTGGAGAGATTATGTCTTTTGGATACCTTGGGAATGCCTAGAAGAGCTGGATGAGGTGGCTGAGGAGAGAGAGGTCTGACTATCACTACTCAGAGTGCTGGTCCTGTGACACAGTCCCACATAAGGACTAGAAACGGATAAAATGGATGGATAAAAAAAAAAAAAAAGTCTCAACATGCCAAAAATAAGACAGAAAAAAAAAAAGAATCGGCTCTCGACAGCAGTACAATAGTGACCTCACTTCTACCAATGGTCTTAAAATCTGCACACACCCCTGTTCTTGATTTAGCATAAATGACTTTAACATAACTATTCCAGAAGGCTTTGGTCAAGCCAATTCAAACTCCCTATACAGATTGACACAGTCCAGCAAAGTGCACTTTCTGACAATGATACATTCAGCACCACTGCCCTCACAGCCCTATTCTTAGTGCAGCAGAAACTGGAAAGAAACTGGAGCAAGTTTGAGTAGGAAGAGGGTCTGTTCAACTCAAATTGATAGCTCTTTATCAATAAATGAATCTATATACATATCCTACTGCTTATTTGAGCCAAGTAAGTTTTTCTAAAGATAGAAAAATAGTTCAAATCCAACACGAGCTGTCTTTTTAAGGTTTATGTTAGTCTCTTTCAACAGAAAATGAACTTAAAAGCAGACTGGTGGGGGACCGTATCAAAGTCCAGCTTGGACACAGCTGTGTCAACCTCGGTACACCAAACAGACCAAACACTGACAAGTTAAAGGAGGACTGTCATTAGAAATCAGTTAGCCTATATTCCACCCTGCCTGCCTTCTTCAAAGCTCTGTTCTATACGCAAACACATGTGTATATATTTGTGCGTGTGTGTGTGTGTGTGAAACTCTTTAGAACCACAAAGAGCAGAGAAAAAAATGACAGAACTACCCGAACACTGTAATTGGTTGATTTCCTAGTTACTTCGTAGGGGAGAGGGGGGCAGAGGGGCTAAATTACAGAGTAGTCTGCCTTAGGGCATCATTACACACACAGACATATGCCGCTAACACCGCTGGCTAGTCACTTATCCAGGCCAAGGAGGGAAGGTGGGTGTGTTTGTGTCGTACTCTGCATATGCGTTTGTGTGTATGTGCGCCCCTCTATGTAGTCCACTCCCCAAACAGATTACAGAGGACTGTGGGTTGGGGGTTGTGATGTAGTCAAAGGGGCTATTTTTGCATTTGTAATGGCTTGAGAGAGGCTTTAAAGGCAAAAGAATTAGTCTTATTTGTAGGTCACCATGAGCAATCCTGCACTTATTAGTGATCCAGCAGCAAGGGCATCATTAAAGGCACCCATATGCAACAACCACTGCAGACTGTAGCGGGTGTAGGCCAAGATTAATCAGGAACATTAAGTCTAAAATGATCCTGTGAAGGATGAAATGTTTTCTGAGAGCATCAACTGGCTCATCCTCACAGAGCTGTCCAACTGACACAATGACTATACATTACATGCCACGAAGAAGGCAAACAATCATCCAGCTACCACTAGTGTACTGAGACTAAATAAAAAGATCCTAGTGTAAACTCACTAGTGTAAACCCCACCCCAAGTCAAAATCAGCAGGTTTGTACTTTTACCAATGTTCGGAGACCCAGACACACAAACACTGTTCTGCTAAACAACCAGTCATTAGCAAAGAGGTCACAAATACTCCCCTGAGCCTTAGCATGCCAGGGTCACATATTTAACCCCTGAATGATGGAGACGCTTGAATAACATATCACCATTAATCAGCCCTAATAGTGAGAAAATGGACAAAGAGGACATGGAATTCCTCTTGGAAAGAATTGTTAAGTCACTGAGCCTTTATACAGCTGTCCCTGTTAGTCTGTTTGAGGACACGTGGACACTTAAATGGAAAGAAAAATGCCATGCACTGTTAATCAAAGAATAATTGAAACCACAGGACACTTGTGTTTGCAGAACCCAATGGACAATGAGCTTTTATTTCAGCTGTCATAAGTTATTGGACTGGTGACACGTGCCCACTTAAAAACTACTAGGAGAGGTGGCTGAGATTGGCATCCATTGTTAGAGGACGACTTGGAATAATAACGGCAAAAGGTGTGTAACTGTACAACAGAGGAATGTCCTAAAGACGGGAAAATGATGAAGAGGGAAATGTAAAAGACCCCTGTGCAGTATTGCTAATGCATGAGACGTTTGTGTAAATTCCATTGCTCATTCGTGAGGTACCATAGAAGTTACGCAATAGTGATTTGGGAGTCTATCCCATGACACATACATGTTAGAGACTGATATTGCTATAGAGCAATTCTTCAATACCCCATATTTTGCAAGCGAATCATCAGCTGTGTAAGTGATGAAGGCAAAAACCAGGATATATGTATTTATTCACTTAATTGTGCCATTGGCGTGCATGAGATATTATTATTATTAGACTAAATAATGTGTTGTTTTAGTTAATCAGCCCTGTGTTTATTATCCCACCTATCTGAATTTGCTCAAATGTCATCACAAATGCAACGATTAGTGATGTACTTGTTGTTAAAAAAAGATTGTAAACCCCAAATCTTTAGATTTTCGTATATATTATGTTTATTTTATCATCCCCTTGTGAATATGGTGTTATTCTCCGTTTGTTTGTCACATTCAGCACACAGATGAAAATATGCACCTGTTAAACCTCGCAATTTTGAAAAAGAAAAGGCTACAGTCTTATCATTAAACTGCACATGTCACGTTTTCATGTGTTGGTGATTAAGCTTGTGACATGGAAGCTTCAGAGAATGACACAGACAGGTAACAAATTTGAGGAAAAACCCAAACCCTTAGACCACCATAACAAGGGGATCCAGTGGGTCTGCTGTGCTAGTTCCTCTTGTCCATTTAGAGGAAATGGTCACAGCAATACAAAGATGTTCATGTGCAAGTAATCTCCTTTAGCCTGTAAAAATTTATAACCTGTTGTGATTAGTCTCGAGAATGATAATGCCCCCATCTATTAGGTTATGCAATATCTACCTCTATGAGTAAAAGACATAAAAACACACATACACATGCACAAAAACATGCTCTCACCTGAGCTGCGACTGCAGTTTGCCTGCCTTGGTGATAAAGTCCTCCCAAATAGGGTAGCTGCTCTGTGGAAGTAAAAAAAGAAAAAAAGACTCAATCATGACTGACTGACAAGATCTCATGACATGATCAGATTTCACTTTTCCCACAGTTGCATAAGAATTAAACCGATAAAGGTCATACTGATGCCTCGCCTCACCTCACCTGCAGGGCTAAACAAATCTAAACCAAGGTTTAGGCTTCCCTATGCAACCAAACCCCAAAATAACACGTTTTTCCACCTTATCAACAGCAGACCTGAGGGTTTCTGGAAATAAATTAAAGCTAAAAATGAATCAATCAGTTGTATGCAAATGAAAATCATTGGCTCTCCCAAAAATCTGGCTTTCATTTCACCCATGTTTTGTTCAATATTTCCTGCACAGACACATTTAACTGAAAAACAGGAATGGGCTCAACGACGTCCTGCGCGTGTTAGATTTCAAAAGGGGTCAGAGATGTCTTTTAGCTCTAATACTATGGTATAATGAGCCTGGTTCCCAATAGGGGGGCTTTAAATGTTTCCTAATTCAGGTCCCGGGCTGAAAATAGCTGAAGAGTCTTTTATCAAAACCATTAAAGAGACCAAGTGGCCTAATCCATCGTCAAGAGGAGCTAGTAAGGGAGCACAAGATAAAATGATGACTATAGCATGAGCACATGTTTGCCATTAATGTGTTACTACTGTCAGAGGCCTGAGGAATGTTATGTTATGCTGTCAAACTTTACACCCAAACACCATCCCTAGTCTCTACTACTCCTGGTAGTAGAGACTAGGGATGGTCTCTATCATTCTTTGAATAATGCAGTCACCCTTACATCACCTCTGCCCATCTTCTCTCATCGTGTCATCCTGGTCCCCTCTGCAAACCTCCTGTTGACTCTCTCTCTCTAAACATCACCAAGACAAATGAGCTTCCCCTGCATCTACCCTATCCTGCCATCACTCCTTAACAGATTAGGCTTACATACTGTGAAAGGTTACAGTAGGCAGGCATATCTTCATCAGCTGTGCCATAAAAGACAATGGGAATTTGAATCTTTTTTGTTTAGATTACTACGTGCATTTGCACATTTTTATTGGCACTACCTTGCAAGCAGAGTGGCCTGACAACCAAAAAAAAAAAAAAAATTCAGTGGAGCAGGGAGTGAGGCGTGAAGAAGGTCTCATAACAAACTTTCTGACTCCATCAGGCAGGCCATGTCAGAGCCTTCAGACCCTGTGGGTAGGTTTCTACACTGACAGCTAGGTCCCCGGGCATTCCATTAGGCAAACACAACAGCTGGGGAATCAGCTAATTGTCTCATCAGCCAAGCTCTGTCAAAAAATAACATCAAAACAAGACGCCCTAGTTTTGTGACTGCCCCAGTTAGCCTTTAATGTTGGTCACTACATCTGCTTCAAACTGGAGCAAATAAGAAGACTGCATTGAAACGTAACAAAACACATACCGCAAAAAAGCAAAACAAAAGAAGCAGGGCAATTTACATTATGGCCACACAAGCTGATAACCATCAAGTGAAAATCATTTTTCTATTCGTATAAATGCATACAAGAGGTTAGGGTTGATTTTAAGCTGAGATCAAAAGCCTGGCTCTAAGTGTAAGTTTAAACTTAGCTAACCAACCACGGCTCTCGTTTACCAGTTACCAGGCTGCTGTTAGGAGAGTCAAGTAGCTAGTTATGTTTTGGATGTGGCTCTTTGGTAAATTAAGTGATAGTGTAAAGTTTAAAAGGCTTACTTTCATGTCTGCGATAACAGTTTGAAAGAGTCCTCCGAGCGCGCTGCATTCCTTCTCGATAACAGCCTCCATTTTTCAGGACCAACTCCAGCGGTCAGTCCCGACTCCGAGAGCCGTTTTCACTTCACCTCCTCCGCTCTCCACGAAAAACACAAACTCTACACAACCCTAAAACTGATTCGTAAAAAAAAATCAAGGAAACCCGCGAGAAATAACGTCGACTGCTCTAGTAACTTTTATCGCGAGGAAACACTGGCCGTTTTATTCTGCTGAGGTGCACCGTAACTACTTCAAATCAAAAGAAGCTGTCGGGACGAAAAGAAATTTAAATCCCCCTCTCCCCTCCACGCCGCCCCGCTCATATCCATAACTGAAGCGCCAAGATACTGTTTGGAAGTCTGCCAATCGAAACGCATAAAATCCACGATGTTCAGCTGATAACGTTATTCCGCAGCTTGACAGGTAGCTTTAATATCGACACCCGAGGTTTGCCCTTACTTCACAACACTGAGAGGGAGAAAAAGCAGTAACGAGCCGTCAAGCCTAGCCGAAAGATACAAAAAGTGCACTTCCGATCGCCTGTTTGTCATCAAAATAAAGCATCAACTTACTGGAGGATCTAAGGTCATAGCTTGTTCGGCGTTGTAATTATATCATTAATAGACACAAATAACCAATCGAACATAATTTAAAATTGAATACTACGACCTGGTGGTAGCTCAAGGTTTTTATTTTTGGTTTTTATTGTGAAGTACCTACGTAGGAGTCTTGTTACTTCCGGTTTAGGCTGCTGCAGATGTGCAGGTGAAGTAACGCACGTTTACAAGTGACGTCTAGCGTATCCTTAAGCAAGTCTGATTTTGTTTGTTTGTTTGTTTAATTTTTAGTTCAAATAGCACAGAAACAACGACTGAACGTGTTATTTCAATGAATCAGAAACGTGTTTCAAAAATGTTTTATTTCCTATAAATGTAGTTTGACTTCGAAAATATTGAGACCGCAGTGATAAAGCAAATTATTTCAAAAATACATCATCATACATTCTTGTTGGTGCAAATTCAGTTGCTATTTAAACTGAACATAGTTTAGGATATGTTAATTTAGAAAAGTGACGCAACAAATCACAACAGTTTTATTAGCAAAGCACGACATCTAGTGGTCGAAATAAAATTCACAAGATAAAATCACCGCAAGGGACTTTATTAATCCAGGAGGGAAATATGCTGAATATGCTGTATTTCCATGCAGAAATTGCAGTTTACTCGCACTCATACTTTTTATTCAATACATCTTGAAAAGTTCATAATCATTCTCAACACAAAAGCTGATACATTTTGAAACATAGAGGACTTATATATGCATCCTGTAGTAGTAGAGTAACAGTGAAATCAAATATGTATAACTATGTATTAGAAAAAATATACTATAGCAACACTTTGTAAGATCCAGTAAGCCCTGTGAAATAATTCATCTCAAACAGATACAGGACAATGACTTGCAAAGGAAAGTACACCCTTTCAGTTATAATGTTTTGCATATCAGGTCATAATAAAAGTCATCTGATCCGTACCAGATCTTAAAATTAGGCAAATGCAGCCTCTGATGAACAAAAACACATATTACAACATATTACAGTGTGTCATTATTTATTCAGCTAAAACTAAGCTAAAAATGCAGAAGCAGTGTGTAGAAAAATTTTGTTACTGCTTCCATAGGAATTAATAGGAAACTAACAGCCAAGTGCTGCAAGTGTGGGAACCTCTGTAAAAGCAAAGGTTATGTCAGTTTACTGGTCTGGATGTGTGTTAACGTGATACCACAATGTTCTCAAGAGTGGATATGCCAGCAATTTCAGAGTGGGTCAAATTGCTCTACAACAATGTGAGAGACTGATAAAGTCATACAGAAACCTATTAGGTGAACAGTAATAGCTATTGGATGAAGGGAGCTTTTTTTCTCTACAAATTGCTTTTGTATTTTGACTTAGTTTTTGTTAAATAATTAATGGAACACTGTGACATGTCATGTTTTGTTCATCTGAGGTTGTATTTACCCAACGTTAACACCTGTAAGGCTAAATGACTTTTAATAATGTTCTATTATGTAGAATTGAATTTCTTTTTAAATATACTTGTATCTAAGGTAACTGGAACTGGAAATGTAATATTACGAAATAAAATAAAAATATCCGCTAATAATCACATCACAATTAGCTCTACTGATTAGGATTTTACACAAGCAGGGACATTTTTGTGTAGGTTGTAAATACAATAAAGCCTCGTTATTTTAGACTGAGAAACATTTTGCTAAAATATATAGATGGAAAAGATGGAGACAGAACTCCAACTGTCAGAGTGAGGACTTGGAGGGTTTCATACAGTTGAAAAGAGTCAAAACCAGCTTATACATGATAACTGAAACTCCCAGCAACAAGACTCGTGCGTTCATAAAACCCTGCACTGTAATTTAAAATGTTCTGACTTTGGCAACTCTTAATTACAATATTAAAAACCCCCAAAAACAAACAAACTGTTGACTGTGACAGACTAGTTTTATTTTTTTAATTTACGACTTTTATTTGTTGCTCTAAAATGCATTTAAAATATCAAACAATCAAAAACACATTAATTTAACACTATTTTAAATTAACAATATGTTCCAGTTACCTAACACAAACAAAAGTATGCAGCAAAAACAAATCATAAATCACGTGCCGAGTAAGATAGTTATTCATTTAAGTGGTTTAATAAGGCATCAACACAATTAAGTATTAAGGTCAAATATTAAAACATTCTATTTAAAATATACTTTTTAACAAAAATTAATGAACAGGTTAAATTATTGATTTTATTTATCTGTAAGTCACTGAAGTCAGCTACATTACCAGTAATGACCAAGTCTGCAGTAGGTTACAATATTTTGAAAAACATTCAATCAAAAATATTAAGACATTCAAACACCAGATCCACCTTCATTTTAAGCCACATGAACATTTCATGACAGCAGTGTTAAAGTCAGAGTTCACAGCGCCTTAGCACCAAGGTATGTCAGCGACACTGGGATTAAGAATATGCCTGCTGTTTGTAGTCTGTGAAACATATTGTGCCATCAAAGTAATCTAATCTAATATTTGTAATGGAACTAAAAATGGGAATTGTTTCTTCCAGTGAAGCAGTGATTTAGAAACTGGGACATTATCTGTTTGCTTAACGTAGCAGGGAGGAAAACAAAACTCGAGCATCATTTGAATTATTTTAATGACCCTCACTAGTTTCACAGTCCTGTGCAATATAACCACTCACAGCGTTCCTTATCTTCCCATATCAATTTTGAGTGATTAGCATCAAAAGTTGCAAAACTCTCGGTTAATAAATCAAATCTATACGCTGATAACGAGCCCTATAAGTACTGTTCTTTATCCATGTCCTCAAAATACCTTTATCAGCCCTGTGTGAATTTACGTGAATTTCGTGATTTCGATATCTCAAAATAAATTACTGCAGAAACATTAACATCCAGACATCTTGCCAGATGTTTTGTCTGAGGCTGAGAATTTCGTCATCTATATTTTTCCACCGTAGCTTTGATGTGGTGATCACTTTCTGACAAGAGCGTCGTAATAGGAAATAACAGTGTGCGCTTTGCCGAACTCAGTAGCAGAGCTCTCTAAGGAGCACTGCACAATGTGGCTCATGTTTTAATACATGTCGAAGTTATGAAGCAGGAAGTTGGAAAATCAAGTTGTGTCCATTTTCGCAGTTACTTCCTCCACCTCTTGAAGCCCATCACCATACTGCAGCCATAGCATAGTGTCACCACAAAGGCAAATATCTGGGACAGAGAAGAAAGGGGGTTAACCAACATTATGGCCATTATGGAACTACCAGGCCAAATATTATAGCCTGGCAGTTCCAGCTAAAAGCTGGGCACAACAGATGCTCTTTTCTCTTTATAAAACATGACACATGCTTTCACGTTACCAAGAGCTGTATGCAAAAATCTAAATGCAAACCACAGGCTGTATGTAAAAGGTGGACAGTCACCATGACAGCACTCACTGGTTAGTGAAGAAGTGTTGAGAAGCCTCAAACTGAGCATTTTCTCTGTTGTTGTACTGAGGTTTTGAACCCAGACATGGTGAGCAAGGAAACACGGCATGATGACAGGCTAGTGTCTTTATCTTGCTTTTCAAGCCTAATGGGACCACAAGGTCATAAGGTGGCAGATCAAAGGGGCTGAGGACCACTTCCTACAGACTTCTATACAGACAGGCATCTATGTGAAACCAGAGGAATTCCCCCCTGCTGGCCATTAGAAAGCGACTGACTTAAGAATGTTCGTCTTTTATATACAGTCTATGTCCAAAACCAAAGCAGCAAGGGGTAATTATAATGAATGGACCTTCTGTAAAACCACATGTACTGTTGCTGGCAGTCGTGTAACTATATTATAACTAGTGCTGTCAAAATTACCGCATTAACACAAATTAATCCGCCATCACGGTCAACACGATTAAAATTTTTATCGCAATTAACGCATCTGGAGTGCAGGATGACTCAAAATCCCTTAAGTGTTTCTGTCAATGCATTTGTCGGGCAGTTTGTCCAAGCGGAGTTACCTTCGCACATGCGCAAATGGGCAGTTGATCTGGTAGTGATGGGCAGCTGAAGGTGATAAACGCACACTGGCCCTCTCGATGGGAAATTTGAGTATTAAAAAATAACAAGACGGAACAGTCGACCGACACAAAGTATTATGCACATTGTGCAGGAAGGAATTTTCTTTTCACCGAAGCACTTCCAGCTTAAAATATCACATTGACGCGAAGCATATGTTAGTCGGGGATGCTGCTAGCACTTTGGCTAATGCGTCACCCAGCTGCAACAAACCACTCACGGAGCATCGGGGACTCAGTAAGTCTACCTCGGACATATTGACTGACGCAATTGCCAAGTGGATTGCAACAAACCTCAGACCTATTAAAATTGTTGAGAACACACGCTTTACATAGCTTTGGTTCCTCGTGTCAAGGACTTGAAGGTCCTCCCCAAAAGTCTTTGTGTTTATTCTGCATTTACTTCATTATGTTGCATAAATGTCAGTTACAAGCTTAAATATAAAGTTAATTGCAATTAGGCTATTGATCAGGTAATTGCGATTAATTACAGAAAATTGTGCGATTAATTAGTTAATCTATTGACAGCACTAAATTACATTTTTTTTAATCTTTCAACAACACTTGCAATATCAGAGACTGAATGTGACAACATATACAGGACTTACCGTGGCTACCACATTAATACTGTACTGCCTGCCATCCAGGAATGTCAAAATATTGCCGCGAGGTTTCAATATGCATGTGGTTTGGTTTGGTAGAATCTTGATGGCAGCTGCTGTTGTTGCTGCCTCCAACACAAAGGCGGCAAAGTAGAAGAGGAGAGCTATGAAATGGTAAAAAAGATCCTGAGAAAAAGAAGAGGAAACACATTATGCACTTTTAGCTTTCAGGGATAAACAACTACAGGCAAGAGTTTTCTTTTTTTCTTCTTTTTTTTGATAAAATTGTTGAACAGCTTAGATTTCATTACTCGGTCCTTATGCCAGTACATGGGAATAAATAAAAGCCCAACTTGCACAACAGTGTTCTAGTCACCGTGGCCTCTTGCACTTTGGAATATATATCAAATTATATTGACAAAGAGAGGCATACAAGACGATGCAAGAAGTGATTTAAACTAGTGCAGTGTAAAGATGTTTAATGAGAGTTTGTGCTGCCGACTCGGTGAGCCTCGTGGATCTACAGGCAGGTCTTTGTTGTGTTTTAGTGTGAGCTCATCATCCATGTCACTCATTGTTCAGATGAAAACAAACAACACCACAAGCCGCTCTTGGGGCGGGGCTCAGAGCCTCAGGCCAGCGTGGCTCTGTCTGAGAGCCCAGACTGGACACAGACATGAGTCCTTTATAATCACAACACAAGAACAAGGCACAACTTCTGGCATTTTTACTTATATTTAAACATCATAACATAGTTATTGCACTAATTAAACTTTTTTTGGCTTCCTTTGCTGTGATTTATATGTTTTACTTCAATTCGAATGCTCAATGTTTTGATCCAGTCTTGGGTAGCATCTTCAGTCACATGTCTTGAAGCT
The DNA here is from genome assembly GCF_964374335.1 of Astatotilapia calliptera. Lineage (NCBI taxonomy): Eukaryota > Metazoa > Chordata > Actinopteri > Cichliformes > Cichlidae > Astatotilapia > Astatotilapia calliptera. The sequence continues at coordinate 10,734,603 of NC_137432.1, read as the reverse complement.
TTGCTCATTTCACTTTAAAGCGATTGAGTGATTGTAAAATGAAGAAGTTATCTTATCTCAGTGGATCTCAGTGGGCCATATAAAGTGATGCATAACCCAACAAGGGAATCCATAAATCCTGCGAGTGTCAGGGTAAATAAATGATACATTTGTGAACATTGCATTGCCTTTTGTCATTGATTCAAAGCCCTATAATGTCTTGTGTCATTTTCCAAGTTCTCTAGTGTGCTAGAAATGTAAAAGATTTGAACAGTTCACAGATGTGACCGAATATCTACAACAAAAACAAACGAATGAACATTACACAATTTACCTGCAGTCACACTGACAAAGCCTATTAATTTAGATGCAATAAAGGAGACTGTACTCAACAGCTAGCTCAACCAGCTAAACAGAAAACCGACAACAGCTGTGATACGTATATTAGTCTATTGTAATATAACAATGTGCAATTGTCTAAACAGGTTTACTGACTCAACTTTAAGAGGGGAGTCTTTATTTGATATGTAGAAACTTCAATGCACCAGTTTGCTAAAATACCGTCTATGCAGTAAAACTGACTGGATTGCAGTTTTCCCACTTAAACAGATCTCCAGTGCGCATGCCACAAACACACATTAACCAGTGGTTAAATTTAACCCACTGGCTTGCCTTTCTTTTTAAACTAAATTATTCCATTTACAGGTTCTTTCAGATCACTGTCTGCTATCTCATAGCAGTTTATGATATGTGACTTTGCTGCTTTTCCAGATTGAGTCAGAGCCTCTCTGATTTACTTATCGCACACCAAACCTTGGTAAATATTTAAATATTTCATTTGAGTGCATTATAGAGGGGGCTCAAAATGAATGTGCAAGTTGGCATGTTTAAAAGAGGATGCTAGGAATTGGGTGATGCGGAGGCAGGTGATCTTTTGTGGCGACCCCAAAAGGGACCAACCGAAAGAAAAAGAAGATGACAGACAGGAAGCTTGACAAACTAATCTATCAACAGCTTACCAAGAAGTTCCAGTCAGTATTGATGCGGTCAGCCAAACCAGTGATGAGGAGAGCGAGGTAGGCGGAGGAGAAAACGAAGGTGGTTACAGACACAAACATCACCCACCCCTGCAGCAGGGGCACCGGCACATTGGACGACGCCACCAGGATCCATACTAGACCACCAAATAACTGGGGACACACACAAGAACCTGCATTAGTGACGGACGCAGTTATTCCTAGAGCTGGGCGATATATCGAGTTTTTTAAAAATATCGATATATTTTCATACGAGATATAAGATGTGACAACATCGTTTATATCGATATAGTCTATGTTACGTTATAATTATACTTGTGGAGCCGCAAGTTTGCCTCTTTCGTCCATTTTTGTCTCTACGCTGCGTTACTGGGCCTCGCCTCTCCTTCACTGAGCACAACTCCCCCTCCCCCATAGCTTCACCTGCAGGCAACGACAAGATGAACACGGCAAATCTCCGTTAACGAGTTACCGCAAATTAGCATTACGGCTACCGTAATGGAGCATCGCGGAGTAATACGTACTGTGCTTCAACGTAATATTACCGTATTGTGTGTGTGTGTCTGTATAAGGACCATAAATGGCATCTGTTAAGAGACACGGTTACAAAGAGGATTTCAAACTCCAGGCTGTCAGTCACGCAGTAGAAGTTGGGAACAGAGCAGCTGTGAAATCTGTCTGTCTTTGTTATTATGCTCAGCGTCTTTTAGTTTACATTTTGACTGCACAATTGTGAGCTTTTTGTTATGCACAAAAACAACATTGTGTTCTTTTATTTATGGAGCATTATTATTTAATAAATGCTGATAATTTATTTTTGAGTAATTTCTTCATGTACATCTGTGCTGTATGTTAATAAAAGTGCCTGATTGACATCTGGGACACAGCTTTGACTAAACTCTCTTTTTGTTCTTACTTTATGGCTTAAAAAAATTATATCGAGATATATATCGTATATCGCCATCCAGCTAAAAAATATCGAGATATGAATTTTGGGTCATATCGCCCAGCCCTAGTTATTCCTATATTTTTTTCACTGCATTAGCAAGGCTGCTTTGAATGAGCCTGCTTCTATCTACTATCTCATCTACTTGCGTCACAGTGTGCAAATTCCTTAGACCATTTTCTTTTAGAGGTAACATGAGGGCAGCGAGTCAGCAAAACATATTATTTTATACTACTGCATCAGCCTGTGCATTCTTAAAAGTGATTTAAATGATATTGTAATGTTCTTTTGAAACACACCCTGAGGCTACAGTCAGTTTTGTTTCTTGACAAAAGCAATCAGTTTTATTGTTTTCAAGGTACAGCAAGTTTTAAAGCAGACTATGAGGATGCATATGTTGTTGCTGCTTGGAGCATTTGGATACCGATCGGCAACAGAATGTAAGTCAAACTGCCATAGCTACAATGACTCATTCTGGAGAAAGACTAGCGTTGATAATGACAAGTTTTATTCAGTGGAAACACCTTTAGCATTAGCAAAGTTTGATATCAGTCACAAGAAAAAATTGGCAGACTGAAGGAGCGTTTAATAAGGCTGTATCTGCGACAGACAATTAGTAAAATAACCACCAAGATTAGAGGACGCATGTAAAGGTGGAGTTGAGGTCACCTTGCCGAGTTATAGGATGCATTTCACTGCTGGCACTGCAGATGCAAACAAGAAGTTATCTGCTCATTTATTAAAGTCTTAAAGTCATAAATAGTTCGCAAGGAGATAACGCTCGTAGACCAGCAGAGTTACAGAGCTGCTGGTAAGGAAACACCGTGACGAAGAGTCACAGTGCGTAGCGCTGACAACGACACTGAGAAAGAAAAAAGGGAGAGAAATGGGAGGAAAAAAATTCTACAAATAAATGTCTAACTGGACTTTAACTGCAAGAATCATCAATTATTAATAAAGACAAAGTGACTATATACACACACACACACACATACACATTGAGGTCACTGATAAATGTACGAATAAAACCAACAGGTGCACCTTTTGTTCGCTCTCTCCTTTCTAAATATAAAAACAACACTTACTATTTCTAAACAGAGGAGGGCTCCGGAATAGGTCCTCAACACGCCCGGTCCCAAAGGTAAAGTAATAGTTGCCGTTGGAAACGAGGTGGCAGCGGGGTTGACAGCGGGGTTGACAGCGGGGTTGGCGGCTGGTTCCGACATCTCTCCTGTTTCTGTCTGCCCCCTTTCTCTTTCCCCCTCTCTCTCTCTCGCCCTCTTGTCTCCCACTAAAAAGAGCCCGTTAAACAAAGGACCGTGACAGCGAGAGAAATTCCTCAGGCGTCATATATCCCCAGAACAGGTCGGACAGGTGCTGGGGCCACTCCCTGGAAGACCGCGCTGCGTTCAAGGACATCACGGAAGCTTGTGCGCCCAGAGCCAATCCTTCACTGGAACGCCTGAACTCCAAAACTGACTATTTGATTTATTTTGAAAACAAGATTTGGGTTATACATGCAGTGGTTCAAGCTGAATAAAAACTTTTACTAGTATCACAACTACTACAACTAATAATAAAAATAATAACAGTGAATTAATCTCACAGTCCGGGCAACAAATCACTTATTTTAAAGGGAAGTGTAAAGTTCTAACTGATATGTATACACTACGAATAGCTATATTAAGAACAGAAGATAGAACACAAATAATCCTGTGATCCAGCTTTGAATTATTACTTTGTGAGGCTCGGGATACACAGTAGCTTTTGCCCAGAACAAGTAAATGTATTTATTCATATACAAAAGACTGACAAGTGGGTTTGACTCAATAGTAAAAGAGCTACTGTTATGTCCGATTTCTAGTTGCATTTAAGTTAGTACTGACTTTCAGAAAGGTCATAAAATGCTCAAGGGTGTGTAGCCTGATGATGATACAACCATAGATAGGTCACTCCTTTATTTCTTTAGTTTGTTCATCTGGCTTTTAAGCTCTCCACACCCTCATTGTCAATTTCACATATCTCTGCTGTTATTAACGAAGGTAAAGGTTAACGCTCTTATTGCGATTTAGATAAATCTAACGCAAATTGAAGGCAGCAATTTAACACAACGCTGAATCGCTCTGTTGGAGCGCTTTACTCCCTCTGTGTGAACGGCCACAGGCAGGCAGACACCACAGCTATTAGAGTATTAGGGAGAGGCAAAAATCTGATAGCTGGAGTCATGACTAGACACTCACTAATCCGTGTTACAAAAGAAATATGGGCTAAGAAGCAGTAGTGCAGGTACTGGTTAACCTTCATAGTGCAGGAGGAAAGAAGCTTTAAAAGTAAATATTAGTTTAAGCAATGACGTAAGAACCAAAGAGATAAAAGCACTGATTTCTAAACCGACACACACTTGCTTGTAGTAAGTGTGTCTGAAAAGATGAGTGTTGAGGAGTAATTTGTTGAAATTGGTGGATCACAAGGTTGTTATTATCAACTGTGGATGAAAAGAGAAGGTTCTTTTGAAAAGCCACTGTTAATGATTAGCCAGGGTTTGTGTTATGTGAGCCAGCACTGATATGACCTCTAAAAAGGCACTATTCACTTCAGCTTGACTCACAGAAGCAGTATGGCCCAAATAAAATTTAGTAATCGAATATGAAAAGTAGGGAAGGCATTTAAAAACGAATCATCTGTAAAGGTTTACTTAGTTATGTAATGTGTAATTAATGAGACATAAAATAAATCTACCATTTGCCGGTGCTATTGTTTGCTTTAGAAGTAGTGGAAGAAGATATAAAGGGTGTTCTTTAAATCACAAATGACAAAAAAAAAGCAGGGACAGTTAATTTAAATATTGTTGGGTTTTTTTGTTGTTGTTTTTTACTACATAAATCCCCTTTACACAGTTAAAATAGATGCACCACACAATATTATAAAAATGCCATGACAACATACAGTCACATATTAAGTAATTATTAAAAGTTTTTTATGGCATTGGTTTACAGTTTATAAGCGGTTGCTCAAGTTCAATATTAGGGTGACATCATCAGGAATAATCTCCGAAATGATGACGATGATAGACGTGTACAGATTATCACGGATCTGGGTCATTTTGACCCAGCATTTTCAGGTATTTTTCTGTATTATTGTTTATGTTCTGATTCTTTAGTTATCGTGTTTTGAATATTATAAATCTATGTTTCAGTTTTTTCTGGTTAAGGGCTTATTTCTTAGGTTTGCTTTTGTGCCCTCGTGTTTAGTGTAGGTTCAGTTCAGTGTCAAGTCTGCGTCTTTGTGAATTTTTTCTTGATTCCTGTTTTACTTTGAAGGTCCATGTCTTATGTCAGTGTAGGGGAGACCGGGGGAAATTGTAAACATTTTTGACATTTCTGTCTGTAGCTTGGAGCTCTTTTAAGGTAGTGGATTCAAAATGTAATGCAAAGTATTTACATGTCTCTGCTATTTTCTCTGAAAATAAATATTTATGTAGCTATGTGCATGTGACACAATGCAGAAATCGAGCTTTTGAACATATTCCAACAAGACAAATTATGGAATTTTCAACAAGTGAATATTTCATTAATTTTGGTTGGCCTTCTTTGAGTTTGGCCTCGTTGACTCAGTGGACATTGTAACCTATAACTCTTGCACCAACTTTTGAACATAACAATGAAGCTGAAAAAATGTAGTTGTGCACCAGCTTCATCAACTGAACTATGCGTGTTTGTGTCAAGTTTCTAATCTATCAGAATCACAGTGGTGACAGACGTATGGCACTCCTGCAGTGCAGTCCTCATGAGCCCACAGTGTACAGGTCAGGCACTTAACCCAAGCTTCTTTGGGGTTTGAGTTATTGAAGTTTTCCATGCACACAATACAGAAATTCTCATCAGCGTCTGAGGAATTTGTGTTGTCCTGTTCAGTGTTTTTCATTTTCAGATTTTTCTTTCGCGATGTTAAAAGCTTGGATTGTTTTAAGTTTGTCAGAGTGGATTTGCCTTGTTTCTGGCACAGCCTCTTCTTTGGGAAACGTATTTTCCTCCTTCTGTGGCCTGCTTCAAGGGCCACCTTGACTGGTGTATCAGTGAGTCTTGCTGTTTGTTTCCTTTTTCTTCCCGCTAAAAGGGTTTTTCTTGGTCCAGCTTTTGCATATCTTCAGTTAGAAGACTGCAGATGTGAGGATCTGGAGGAATGGTCACGTCATCAGCTGTAGGACTGGTGAGATAAGCCGCAAGAGGAGCGGACTGTTGGTCAGCTGGAGAAATGTCTGTATGGAGAGTTGGAGAAGGACGATCTGTGACCTGTGATGGAGCAAAGTCACTTTGCTCAAGTATGTTTGGATTGTATAGCCAAATTCCATAGCACTGGAATTCAGCTTGTATAGTCTTTGGTGTAGCTGCTGCTGGAAGTGCAGTTCTGACAAGACCTGGTATTTCATATATTGTCACGGTCTTTCCTGGATTCATTCTCATCCAGCAATTACTTGCACTGTTCATCATCTTTTTCAGTGGGCCATAAACACTCCTGTCAAGTGGTTGGAGTTTGTGACTGCAGTGAGGGGGGAATGTGAGCATCGCAATTCCATTGCGATGTCCATGAGAAGAATTACTTTGTTTAAACGGCTGACCTGGGTGTGGTTTGCAAAGTGCTTCAGAAAGATGAGGAAATCTGTTTCTTGCATCCATCCTGATTTATTTCCACTACCATTACTGCATAACGTATGCGTGGGAACACAAACATTGGAGGAATTGTGTTGCCAATGGCATTAACCACATATACAAAGATGACCAGTGAACCTTTCTCTGCTGATTTCATTGCCCCAACTTGTTTAGTGCCACATTTTGCAATCACTCTGGCTAGGGTTTGCACAGTTGTTATGCCAGTCTCATCAGTATTCCATATGTCATTTGCAGTTAAGGTGTCTCTTTAGAACTTCATCAAATCTTTTGAAAAACATTGCTACATTGTATTTATTAAAATTAGTGGCCTGTGCCAGACTTGTAGCCTCAGCACTTCTAATGGACAAAGTTGGATTTCTTTTCATGTAGGCTGAGAACCATTCTGGTCCAGCCCTCCAGAATTAGTCCCATGACTTTGGATATTTGCATCCATGTTTCACTGCAAGCTGATATGTCAGTTCTTTTACCTGTAATTTTAATCACGAAATATGTTTGTATTTCTAATATACTATATTTTAAATTGTCACTATTACAAATTTCTAACCTTCCCCTGCCTTATCCTTTATCAATTCCTATCTGCTTACCTCACGTGGAGATAGTCCATAAAATGCATCTGCAGCCCTCATCACGTATTATGTTAATTCTTTCTCTTATTTATCAGTGAAGACCATCTTTCCACCATGGTATCCTACTGTGGGAGTCCCCTTGATCCCTGCTCTTCCAGCTTCTTCCTCTCCTTACAAAATCAGTGCAAACTGACATTGCAAATGCCATACAATTTTGCCACAGATCTGTTGGGCTTTCCCTGATTTCTAACATCATTTGATGCTCTCTCCAAAATACTGAGAGGCACCCCTCGGTCAGTCTTTCTCTTCCACGACCTCGACATACTGCAATTCAAAGAAAACAGTTAAAGTAATAGTGGTGTAAGTTGTAACATTTGCATTATTGTTACAATTAACCCAGACTGTTGCCGTTACAACTGACCCAGACTCCTATAGCCCTGCTGTTTAGTTTCCCCCAGTATGCATTATCTTTAATTCCGTTTTGCCATTTTCACCTTGTGTTTGATTTTGCAATAAACCTCCTTCGCATCTCAGCGAGTGCCTGCTCTTGGGTCCTCATTTATTTGCTCCACAAGGCTCACCCCAGTTAGCCATGACAGTTATGTTAAAATAGGTCTTTTTAAAGGATATGGTATTCCATGTTTTGCAGCATTTTTGAGGTGCACTTACAGTAGTTCAAAAGTGAAACACAAGGTGAACATGTGCAAGCCATGTGTTTGTGACTGTGAATCTCCCACATTGTTGAGAAATTTTACTTTTTAATTTATGTCTGAATGACTTGATTCAAGATATTTCTCCTGCTTTTGGAAACACTGGAACTATTTTTTCATTTGTTTTGTAATTACTGGGATATTTTTAAAATATATGCGTGTTTGTATGTGTGGTGTTTTATTCTTCTTCTTTGTTCTTTTATAGTGAAATCAACTAAAATGTCTGAAATAATGATTGTCTGATGGAGGGATGTTGACATTGGGGAATCAGTAGGCTAAATCAAGCGGATAAACTCCTAAGATCCACTGGACCTTGATTCTCACAAAAACATGGTAATTCAGTTCCACTAAAGATCCTTTCATTTGCTGGTTTTACCCGAGATCTCAGCACAGTCCCCGTATCCAGCACTATTCAGCTCCCCGCTACCACAGAATCCATCATCTGCCAGGTCAGTTTGATCCACCCACTTCCACTTGCCCTCTGTTCATGTGGGTTAGTTTCAGGTTTTAGTTTGCTCCATTTCTAGTACCACTTGTGGTTGAACTCTATCCACGCTGACCAGCAAACTGTACCTAAAGAAGGTACAAATGTATTTGTAATTTTGAAACAACTGTCAGGGTTCAAGCAGGGGTAACCCCCCCCAAAAAAAGAAAACAAAACAAAAGAAAACAAACCCTCTTGGCTACCTCTCAAATACACTGGCATATATCATAACCTCCGTGTATCAGAACAAAGTAATAGATTTATCTAACAGAGTAATATGGAATTGCATTCATGAAGATGCAGTTCAAAGATTTTGAAGACGACTGTTTTATGATAAGGCTGTATCACAAGTTTTTCATTGTTAGCCTTTACCCAGAAAAAGCAGCATAATGGCACATTTTCAAAAATAAATGTTCATAGATCTTCAGTATTTCTGTCAGAGCAACACAAGCTATTAGATTTTTAATTAACCAATTATTATTTTTGGATCGCTTACAAATACTTTACACTGTTTCACATGCCACGAAATATCATCAGAATATATAAGGGACATCCTAAATAAGAACAATATAATCTGAAACCTTTTATATACTTTGTCCCTTTATTTCCTTTGTCTATTTCAATTTCCCTTATGCACCAATAAATACACATTTCAGAACACTCAAGGTTACATTCCTTGCTAATCATGTTTTCTTACTCAGTTTTTCTTTGTAGATTCTTTGTACTTCTGGACACTTGTAATTGAGCATCAGGGTACAGCAGTTGTAAATCTCTTATAGACGTTTAGTAAACTTTAATTTACTTTGGAGTTGTGAGTAACTCTGTGTGAAATAGCACGATAATCCTGTGTGCTTAAGCACAAGACCGTTTTACTCTAATCTAATTGCTTAAACCAACCTCTTGAACCCTGATATAAATTTTTCAGTACAGTCGCAGCCTTCAATGATACCGATGCAGTGCCACAGAATTGGTAAAAACTGCAGTAAAAGTGAGCCCCATATTTTCTCAGATAGTGAAAGCCACTACAACTGTAAAAGAAAAATTAAAATAAGAAACCCAATTTTAGTTAATTTTAGAACAATTTTACTGATTTGTTGGTGGTAATGGTTCTTAGTGAAATATGCAAACACAGTAGTCTCAATCACTGAAATTGTCTGCATATTTGCAGGAAATGTGAAATATAAATGTTTTTTTCAGGAGTCTGATCCTTGTCTTGACATGTGCAGTGAGTGGTCAAGGTCAAGATGATGACGAGGCAACTGCCTCTCTTCCTCCTCTTCTTCTCCTGCTCTTCGGGAACTCACAGATGAAAAACATGGTGGCTTCACACTCCACGTGAGCCCACGTTCCAGTGCTGAGCAGCTCCACGCAGCTGGAGTTTGTGTTGGGCTGTAGCTCCTCCTCTTGGCTCCAAGATGCAAAACCCTGCAGAGGGGTGGAGTCTGCATAAACGTGACTGCTCCCGTCCTGATTTTAGAAAATAGAGAAGAGATTAAAAACAACAACAACAGTTTGTCATCATTTGTTAACTAATTTTGTTCTGTTTTTGACCAACACTGCCCACAACAGCCTAAAATATGTCCTTCTTACACTTTACACAACCGTCTTTTATTTTTCCACATTAAAAGTATCAAAAAAGCATTAGACTTACTAATTACTACCTAGTTAATATTATCAAAACCACTTACCATGCCCTTGGTTTGAGTCTGCACTCCTATATACACTCTTGTCAGTCCTGCCTGACTAACATAGTCTGCCATGAGACGGTTGATGTTGGTGCTTTTAGGCATGGCCAGGTTGCCTCCTCTGAGCTTGCAGTTCATTGAAGCCTCTCTAAACCTCTTGGGCTCCTTCACCAGCAGGTAGTACCTCTCTTCTGTTTCTCTCAAGCCTAGAACCACTGAACAGGACATGTGCAAAGGTTAAAGGTCATCTGACATAAGTTTAAAGGCATGTTTTCATTGTTCTGATTTTTTCTTCTTAACACAGAAACCAAATTAGAAGTCAAGTGGCAGGATGATGCACAGACATGAAGGGACTAGTGTGTAATGTAAGTCTTGAATGAAGAAAGGATTTGGTGTTTTGAGGCCAGACTTGATACAAGCTCTTTCACACAGAAACCTGTCTCAGTTCCTTCTATTAAATTTTAAAGGTAAGACATCGTCTAGTGTCTAGTAAAAGATTGAAAACATAGCGACTTACCGTTCTTCACAAACTTGACTGCATTCCCCAGCTTGCCTACATTGATATCGAGCTGTCCAACCACCTTCCTGTACCTCCCACAGTCACACATTGTACCTAATAGATCAAATGGGGTTAGGACAGCTCGGATGAATATTTGTCTGAATGTCAGAAGATGTCAGAAAATTAGGCTAATGTGGAACCTGCTTCTTGGTACAAGGACTAGTGATTGTAATAAGGATCATTAAATGCTTTTCTACAGCATTGCTCCCTTAGGGACAATCTCCATTAGCATCTAGTAGAACTGATTGAGAGTCACAAACAAATACTTGTTTTTTTTTCCCAGAAAGGAATTTGAAGGAATTCATTAATAATGTGTTTAAATGTTGTTTATTGAACTCCGTTTCCCAGATCAAATCCACTTATGGGTGTGCTAAAAGTTTTCGTCACGGCCGGGGTATCAGTCGTGTGGTGTTTGTAGAAAAAGGACCCAATATTCAGGAGACGGCTAGATGCAGGTAAGCGTTTATTTACAACGTGAAAAACAGGAAACGAGGCACGAGAAATTACTAAAAACCTAAACTGGGAACACTAATGAGGAGATCTGAAATAATAACCAACACAGACGAACCGACAAATACACATGCACAGTAATCAGGAAATGACAGGAAAACAGCTGAAACTAATGAGCAAGATGAGCCACAGACCTTCAAAGTAAAACAGGAAATTTACAGACTGTTTTACCAACACAGAGACACAAACAGAGCACCGGAGGAGGACACAGGTTATAACACAACACTAAACACAAGACCCCAAATCCTAGGAACTAAGAAAACAAGAACTAACGAAAAACATAAGAAAATACTAATATTAAACACAAAACACTGGGTCTAACGGCCCATACCATGACAGTTTAAGTAAATACTGCAGCATTCTTTTTCAAGGTTGTTTGACTGCATGAGTAAGACTTTATCATTTGACCCACAACAAGTTACTGATTCATTTCCAGTGATTCAGTATTTTGCACAACCACTTTCAGCAGCAATAACTTGGAGTTACTGCATGACTTGATCATCTCTCACATGGCTGTGGAGGAATTCTGGCCCACTCTTTTGTGTAGGCGGGGTATTCATTTACATACAACTCTCTTCAGGTCCTGCCACAGTATTCCAACCCAGATGAGGTCTGGTCTTTGACCATTGAACCTTGGTTCTGTTCTTTTTTTAGCCATCCTGATAGATATTTTTGGTGCTGTGCCTGAGATCACTGTCCCATTTTTGGCTAAACTTTAGCTGTCAGACAGATGGCCTCACATTTGACTCCAGAATACTTTGGCATAGGCATGAGTTCAATGACAGCAAGGTGCCGTGGTCGTGTGGCTGTAAAACAAATCCGAATCATCACCGTGCTTGATAGCTGGTATGAGTGTTTGTGCTGATATGCTCTAAACATCTCCACTTTGGGCTGGTCCATCCAAAGGACAGTGCTCGAGTTTTGTGATTTGTTTAGATGCAGCTTAGAGAGAAGAGACATTCTCCTGACAATCCTTCCAAAACAACCATACCTGTTCAGTCTTTTGTGATTATACTATCATGAACTTTAACATTTAACATGCTAACCAAGACCTGTAGAGGCTGAGATGTAGCTCAGTGTCTCTGAGAATTGCATGGTGTGACACTGGGGTGAATTTGCTCTGACTTCCACTGGGTGTCATTGTGTTACCAAACATCTGAGCGCTCCAGACCAGCAAACTGACATCAGTGTTAAAAGTGACGACCAGTTAATCAAGTGCATTTTGATTAGCAGCACCTAGCTCTTTTTACTCTAATAATTCCTCTGGGATCAGTAGGAATGTACTTAGTTTTTCACAGGACTCATGCAAAAAGCTTTTTTAGTTTTGGCTGTATGACTTAAAACGAGAGGCAGTGTCTGCATGCTGTTACCTGGTTTCCCTTTTAAACCAGCTGGTCCATCTACACCTTTATCACCCTTGTCACCTGCAGAAGAATCAAAAATCATTAATAGCACCCTTTGTTGTTAGCTGTATTTCAACCTCGTAGAAGCTTCCTGTTGACCTTGTCATGTAGTTACAACGTTCTACCACCAGATGGCTGTATCACACATTGAAAACTCAACAGGGCCGCATGCCTTTGTAGCTTGCCATCACCAGTGTGTGAATGTGTGTGTGAATGGGTGGATGATTGCGTATAGTGTAAAGCGCTTTGGGGTCCTTAGGACCAAGTAAAGCGCTATACAAATACAGACCATTTACCATTTATTTACCTTTCTAGATGGTCAAAGTTTGACCAACATTAGGTCACAATTAATTATTCCAACAAGATAATTTATACCAAATAACAGTAACATCCACATATATTTTTAATTGAGAGATATCATCAAATGTTACTGTTTGTGTGTAAATCTTGTCCTGAATTTGCACTCACACTGTTGTTTCATTGTGGAAAATAACCCAAATGGCAGTTGCAAATTTTGGGGAAGTGGGTTGCAGTACAAACATCACAATGGCCTAGCTTTGAATGAGGAACAGCCAGAACAGTGAAATACTGTACCTGTAATCTGACCAGTTGTTTTGCCATACTGATGGATTTGATTTATTTGAGCTTGTTTGAGCTCCTTTGCAAAAAATACGGAAAAACACAGTGGGTAAATATGGTAAAATGTGACCTGATACGGCTTTCCAGTGTCTCAGTGGAGTATACAGTAGAATTCATCCCAAACAGTCCTCCAGCTGCAGTTAGTTGCCTTTTTTGTTCCATATAAACTCAGTAACTCCACAGTTTTACAGTCTGTAGATTTATATAGTTGTTCTTTTGGCCAAAAACGATGTAAGCTCTGCAGACAATCTGATAAGAATCCATATACATGGAGTTACAATTATAAAAGCGATGTCTGTTCATTTATCATGTTTTTATATTATGAATGAACACCAATTGCCCATGTGGAAACTGAACTGAATTTCTTCAGTGCTCCTGTATCACGGCCAACATTCTTGCAAACACGAACTGAATTTGAGCTTGTGATCTTGTTATGTTGGCATGTTCCTGAAAACAAGTGTTTTTATTCAGGTGTTTTATGAGTTTTGGGCTTTCAGCATCAATGAAATCCAAAGCTGTGACTTCACTCCTTTGCCTGATATAGCTTACACACAGCCACTTTCCTAATAGCGTATTAATCATAATGAATACTGAGAAACTGAATGTCTAGAAAGACAGGGGAACATGACTGCTCATAAAAACAAAAACTACAATGGAAACTGCCACTTTAGCCACTTCAGGCAGAGCAACTGCATGACATCATGTTGCAGGATCTTTTGATGCGATAACTTAAAACGTGAAAGAAACAGACAAAAATACAAGCCTTTAGTGGAAACTGTCTAGTTAGCTCAATAATGAGCAGATTTAATTTTTAAAAACTCTCCTTGTGTGTTTGTCTTGGGACTAATTAAGTCTGCCAGTTAGTGTAGTTATGTGGGTTTTAGTTGAGACCATTGTTAGGGAGCGAGCGGCAGTGAAATCTCAGGAGGGCATCCGGGAGGCCGTATTTTTTCTTAAAGACAATTTGAAAGTCATTAAGCGTCTGCAGAAATCTCACAGCTACCTATCAAAATGTTTAATGGCACTGGAGCGAGAACAAATTTATACACTCGAATGAAAAATGAAAGGTCATTAATCTTTCTCGCTTTTGGAAACTGAGGAACTAAGTATTACCCCCTGATGCACTTTATTAGTTCTTAGTTATTTATTATTTTATTGTAAATATTACACTTGAATGAGTAATGCAATAGTAAGGTTTTACAGTATGGTTTCAGGCAGATGGATGGACAGATAGGAGGCAGGACTAGAGAAGCACTGAGACTGACAGGAAACTGTGTTAAACTGCATATCAAACCTGAACTTTAGATTAAAATGACTTTGTTGTACCTCTGTCTCCAGTAGGCCCAATCTTTCCTGTGTGGCCCAATTCTCCTTTAAGGCCCGACTCCCCCGGCACTCCTGCGGGAGAAAGGAAGGATGAGATTTGGAGGTATTTGCGACAGAATAAAGAAATATTATTTGGAAAAAGTGTTGAAAATGCTGTTTCAGTCCAACATAGTCTGCATATGCCAGAAAAGTAGAGGAGGTGTGCATGTTGGAACTTCACATATTGTAAATGTGGTCGAAGTCAGCATAAACTGGAAAAATCAGTTATTATTATGGTGTTAATTTACGCTTTTAATAATAATCAATTTCTTTTGTGTTAGTATCATTATATTTTAGTTTCTTTTGTATAATCTGTGCAACTCTATTCCACGCCATTCAATCTTTTAAGGACTCTCCCTGCAAAAACTGCTGTCGGATCCACTGTCTGTTAAATGCATGTATTTCTAGTGTCATTTTTACTGTTATTTATTTAATCATGTATTAATACGTTTTATTATTTTATTATTTTTAATCTAAAAAACAAAGTGATTGTAATGGATTGAAGTACACTGTAATCTGATTACCACTGCCTGGCTTACTGTTTTGTTTGTCTTTAGAAGAACTCAGGAGTGTGCATGATTTTGGAGGGTGCCTTAAAAATGTATCCTAAATGGCGAACATTAAACTAAAAGGCTGTGTGTGTGTGTGTGTGTGTGTGTGTGTGTGTGTGTGTGTGTGTGTGTGTGTGTGTGTGTGTGTATGCGCATGGGAAAACTAGCAGACCGAGGCTCTCTGCCAGCCCCTGAATGAGTGTTTCCTCAGGAAACTATTCAACTGAAAATTGATGGCGTTCGAAATACTAAGTGACGCATTGGAGAAGCCTGCCACTATTAGAGGGATTTGCCACACACACACGTACAGCCAGCTATTCACTAATATTTCACATGTCCCGCTTGCGCATGTTGATTTTCGACTCGGTGATTTGTGAGAAGTGTTGGCAGAAGGCATGAGTTCTTATGGATTGTGTGAG
The DNA here is from genome assembly GCF_964374335.1 of Astatotilapia calliptera. Taxonomy (NCBI): domain Eukaryota; kingdom Metazoa; phylum Chordata; class Actinopteri; order Cichliformes; family Cichlidae; genus Astatotilapia; species Astatotilapia calliptera. The sequence goes on along the minus strand of NC_137432.1, from coordinate 10,719,080 downwards.
GTCGCTGGGAAAAATTTGCTCATACAAGGGTGCGATTTTTATTTATTTTTTTCTTTTAAATTAGGAAAATTCTGCATGAAAGCGCCCGAGAAGCACACTCACAAAGTGAATGCTTCAACAACACTGAAGTGACAAGTGACGACAAGAAGTGATTATACGTGTTTGTTTTGTTGCCACACGAAGAAAGTTAATCTGGTGGTCTTTTGTTATTCCATCTGCAACAGGTGAATAATGTTTTAGCAGTGCTTACGCTTGCCAGTTAAACGGCCTATCTCAACGTTCAGATAACGGTCCTTCCTATCACTTTTAATGGCCAACCACCCCAACTGGTTTAACGTCTGGAATCTCCAGCTGCTGGAGGATAAAGGAGGCGAAGCCTTGGGGCCTAAGGCAATTTAAATAAAGCCTTCAGCTATTTCAAAACACCCTTGAACTAAGCAACTAGCTGTTGCCATAATACAACAAAAATAAAATGCGTTTGGTTTCTAAAATGATCTTAAATCAGTGTATTGACTAAATGTTGCTTGCACAGTTGCAGAAGTGGAGTCTCATTTTTGACATTTCTGTTTAGTAGAGATTAATAGAGAGATGGAACATGAAAATAAGGTTGTTCTGTTGTGCACTTCTAGCTACCTAAAAGTGCACAAGATCTAAGATCCTCACATAACACCATAGTTTTGAGCCAGAGCGATATATCAGCCAATACATAATGGAAAAATAGATGTGTCTCATCTCATGGCTTGTCTGGCACCCTGTGCAGCATACACGAACCAGAGACTCGTAACGCCTCACTAGGTTATAGACATACTGTATTTAAACTGTCTGTTGATACTGGCTCTAAAAACCTTGCACTGGACATGCTCTTCCACCTTTTTTGGTCTATAATGCAAAGATTTCAACCTCAGTTATAGTTTCGATTCAAGCTAAAAAATGTACAAGTCCAGCACAACAGTTTGTTGTTTGTTGGAGCAACAAACTGTTTTTGTTGCCCACAGGAGCATTAGCAGTCACATATTCCCATTTAACATTCCAAAATTAAGCAACTGTTTCCTGTAAAACTGCCTAAATTAAAACAGGGAATACATGCGTCATCTGTCAGGCTGCTGACATACTACAGTTACAGAATCATCACAGAAACCTGCTTTCATGCCTACAGTAAGTATACACACATAGAAACCATAATGACTGGCTTTTCTATATCGTTGAATAATATCCGCAAAGTTGAAAAGTTGAAAGAGTTTCACGTGCACGTGCTTTCTGCACTTTTGAAAATGACCCCAGCGGCCCTGGCATTCGTCTCCCACACACACTGATAAAAGAAGGGTGTTTTTAGTGTGCAGCGTGCACATGTCTGCTGAGCTCTGTGAGACGTTATAGAATAAAAGCTGGGTGTGTGCACACAAACGATCATGACACTATATTTATTGCATTTATATTTACACACGTGTGAACTGTGTCTGCTGTCTTGTACTCTCTGGCATGTGCAGGATGCTGCATTGCATGCATTTTTTTTTTTAAGCATGTGTGAGCAGGTATTTGTGTGTATGCCTATCAGCTCAGCTGGAAAAAAAAACCTTGTGAAAACCCCTGCTTTCTTCAGCAGCAATTTACAGATCTGCTTCCTCCACAAATATACAGATGTCATGTCAGTGCAGTGCTGTTTGTCTGTGGCACAGTGCAGCTCACACCACAGCAAAGGGAGGCAAGCTGCAACAGCAGGGAAATGCAAAAGCTGCACACTGGGTGGTTTTGTTACTAGCTATGTTTGTTCATATTAGACAAGCAAGGAAAATTAACTTTTTTAAAAAAGAGACTGGTCAAGCCAGACTTAATTTTTTTATTTCCTAGGTGTGATTATATAGATGTACACTTATGGCACTCATCACTTTTTCTCTTCTTTTTAACCTTCAGCTGTTCTACCCCACTGCAATACCTAAAGGAAACATGCTAATGAAGAAGCTGGGGGTTTTCTTGTATTTACATCTATTCAAAAATAATAAAAAAAAAGAATTCTGAGAAGTGAGTTTGGAAAAACTATTTTACAGTATGTGATTTGAAAACCTGACAATTAGATTTTTTTTAGAGGTTTTAAATACAAATGGAATTTTTTTCAAAGAGCATTGTGTCACGTTTATTAGACTTGGAAAATTGTACTAAGTATAAGAGTCACATTTTTGTATTTGTTAGCAAGCGTATGACTAAAAAGTACTGCAGTCAGCTCCATTTGCCTCTGTGTGCACACTTACCAGATGAATGGGGAGCAGCTACAATGAAAATATCAGGAAGGGAGCAGTCGCCTGCACCTGTTAACTGAGTGTCTGAGTGCCATTAAGGCAGATGTAGAGTCATTGTGATTATACTGATGCTTGCCTGTTACACCATCCTAAACCGCACTCTGATAGAAAAGCAAATTAGATTTTATTTGGGTTATACTGGTGATAAAGGGGAACCCCACTGATTTTACACATCAGTTTATTTACTGGCTCAATGAGGACTGCGCTCGTGGACAAAAAGTTGTATGAATCCTTTTTTTTTCTTTCTAAATGTCTTTCATGTTTTGTGAGTGTACACATTACCGGGGTCTACGTGTTTTTGTCCTACAGCTTAGCCATTTTTGACTAGAAGGATACTGGATACCTGGAAGTCCTGGTGGTCCATTCTTCCCCAGTTTCCCCTGATCTCCATCATCTCCAATCCCACCTTGGTCCCCTGGATTTTAGAAAAGAAAGATTGTAAACAAAAAGGCCATCAATGTGGCGATCCATTATCAGCACTAACAGCACGTCAGAAACCACTTCAGCAAAGAGCTTTGGTGAATGATTGTGTTTAAGTTTTAATGTAAGTGTGGCAGAGTGTTTCTAATCATCACAAGGAGATGGACTGAATCCTCTTTGGATGTTTATAAAGAAGAAATAACTCTGTTTTAATAAGTCTTCGGCGAGCCAGTATAATTTTTAGAGACATCGGTGCTTTAAAAGTATTAATGGCACAAAGTCCTTTTTAGAGCTGAAAGCACAAATGAGGTGTAGCAGAAATGTTTGAGGCGGGACCATGGATCAAAAGGCTCTTGGCATGAAATCTTAAGAGATTTCTGAATGTCTATTAAAACAGTAATTTCGCCTCAGTTGTTGATGCAGGCAGCAGTTTATATCTTGTTAAATGCTGGGCTTAGAAAGAAGGACTCTGCTTAGAGTCTGCTTCTATTAGGCTGGCAGAAGTACTTAGGAAAACTGATAATTCAGCTCGGTCAGCTGTGTAGACATTTTCAAGCTAAATCACTGCACGGTCAAGTGATACAGTCTGCGTAACTATTTAATTTTGTGGACTACTAAACTGAAACCATGTAGCATAAAATTAGCAAAAGGCCTGGTTTGTGTGATTAAGGTGTCAAATCAAATGAAGATCTTTCATCTGCTATTTAACATGTCGCAGTAGCAATAAGATAGGTTATTTCCCCAAAAATGTCAGAATTCGGTGTTTATTGTCGTTCAATTTCAAGAACTGGGCCTGCAGCGTCCCACTTTTTTACGTCTAAAAAAAAAAAAAAAAAAATTCCCGTAAATCTATATAAGAATGATGAAGTCAACATACCAGTAAATGTAATAAAACTGTGTTTGTTGAAAAAGGTTAAAATAAGTCGTAAGACATTTTTGAGGGGTCTAAAACTGGGAAAAATGCGCATCTGTCACCCACCGAAATACACAGATGTGAGTCTACACAAACTCAAGAGACTGCCTCTGTGGTGAGTAGTATCTGGATGAGTCTTGTACAAATAATCTGTTCGCGTTTGTGGCAGCTGTCTAAATACACAATATCACGATGGAACAATGGGAAACTTCTCTGGAAAGCTGTGAAAGTGTAACTGATGGTACAGACGCCTCTTCCCTTTGCCCATCACAAACATAATTTAACTTTATTTCAGAAGCTGCTTTTGTAAAACAGACTTTGTTTTGGATATACCATATCATACCATACCATACCACCTTTATTTATAAAGCACTTTAACATAAAACCAGAGTTCACAAAGTGCTGTACATGCTAAAAGCATAAGTAAAGAAAATTAAAATGAGATAAGATAAAATAAATAACTAAAAAACTAAAATAAATTAAATTAAATTATAAAACTTCAACAATTTAATAAATGGCCTTCGTCACAATGAGAGAATCTTTTAAATTTTTTTGCCTTTTAGCTTAACAATCTCAGTTTCTGCATGCCAGCTCCTTGAGAGACGGGCCTCTGGCTTCCATTTACAATAAAGGCCGTTTTTTTCCAGCACAGTGCGCAAAAAAGAGAGGAAAAAAGCATAGCTTCACTTTGTGTTTTATTAGGGTCTGTCTGTCTCAATCAGCAGGGGAGCAAGCCACTGGATGTCATAAAATGGAAAACACACACAGGGAGGCATTCCCTCCAAAAGACCGCGGGGTAGCAGACAGTGAGCTAGTAAACTTTAGAACATTTAATGCTTGGTGGCTTTATCATCAGCTCTTTAAACTATAAAACATTTAGGGGGTATTTCCTCAGAACGTTGCACTCTCACACTCTAACACTCTCCTGTAACGTTGGGACACAACAACGTTTCCAACATCACGAACAAACATGAGTACAAAGTACATGAGTACTGTTGATTTTAGGTTGAAAACATTTTAGACTTCATTATGCAAAGATAAACATTTACAAATCAAGCTGACATCCAGTCAAAATGCAAACACACACATTTACAACAGCGCCACAGTGCGTTACCTTTAGCTCCTGGTATCAAGGAGCTGGTGCAAACCTCTATAGAAACAGAAACGTAGCTGAAGATGGCTACAAACACGCAGAGCACCAAGAGCCGCGGCATCTCCCAACCGTCACAGACCGCTGCAGAAAATCCAAACCTTTTGGCTTTTTGGAGCAGATGGTCGAGGAGCAGGGATCAGCGTAGCATTAGTGACAGAAGAAAGCAGTGCTGCTGTTTGTAGGACACACAGACACACTTGTTTATACAGTCTTATCAGTTAATTGTCAAAATGTCAAACAACACTCACCAGAGTACTGCATTCCTGTGCATGTGGTTTAACTTTTTAATTGCATGTGAAAAATCTTACCATTATTTGGACAGATACATGGGTACCCTGTAAAGAATAAAGTACAATGTCTTGATACATGCTCAATTATCCAGGTAAGGAAAACACAAGGAAGTCCGTTTCTCGATCATTAATATGCAAATTGTCATGACCGTTGATCAGCTGAGACTGGAAAAAGTCACGCAGATAAGTGACGTGATTAAATGTTTCTCCTACTGAAAACCCTATGCCTAGATAAACAGAATTAACTTTTAGGAATAAAATGAAACGAACACTTCAGTCCTCTGATTGAGGTTTAACACTCCCTTAGAGGTTGGCACATGCTAACAGTTGATATTTTCATTCTTGGAGAGAGAATGTGGAATCATGGGAACGTCTGAGAGCCACCTGTGCTTTGCTTTGGTATTACTTTCACTGATACAAGAAAAATCTCTGCTCATGCTCGGCTAGCACTGGGGAGTAACAACTGCTTCTAATTTACTGAAGGGAAATTAGATGAACCAGAGCTCACAATAACACTGCGAAGGTCCTGAATGAAAAAAAGTGCTAATAACATTCTTGGAAGTGTAAAAGTAAATACTTTCAGTCAGAACAAATAGTTCCAGTGAAAGTGATTTTTTCCTGATATATCGATTAAAGATGAATGCAAATCTTTCGGCCCTAACGGCGACTGCACAGTGTGAAATAATAAACACGAGACTAGACTGCCTTCTTATCATGAACAAGGGAGTAGACTCGCTTTTTTCTCTTGTCCCGAGTCTTCAGACCAGAAAACACTTGGTTTACATAGAAAATACTGCATGCATGCAGGTTCTTGCCCGCTTGTATCCTGCACAATTTTGCTGCTATGTGATGACAACACACAGTACAGTATCAAAGAAGGCAAATAATCAGAGGATGAGTCTTAATAGGAGACGCAGAGGCAGGAGACAGAGCAAGGAACAAAGAGGGATTGCAAATTAGGAGGGGAGCGTAGTCCAAGCCACATGTCTTGGCACAAAAGGAGATCTCCTTATTCAAGAATTATGCTTCCTGGAATGTCTTTAGTCCTTCATCAAACAACCCAACAAAAAACAACTCATCAGTGGCATCAGTGTGCTCAGGTCCTTTAAGCAGAATAAAAACAAAAAAGAGCAAAAGAGAAAACTTCATCTTAATCAGACTGTTGTTCCCTGAGGGACTGATTGGCTAGATGTCACTTTGAAAAGCATTCAAAGTGAAAAAGCTTTGTGTTTTATTGTTGGAAGCCCTTTTTAAAAAAATAATGTTATTTGTATTTAGAGACAAAAGTCTTTCAAATGTATCCAGTATTGGCTTTACGATAAAAATACAAATTATTTCAACTGCTGGAAAAGCTGTAGTCTTCAAAGAAAATAACATGGACCTGATGCACTCTTGGAGCAGTCACAGTCATTAATCACTTTTTTGCTGTTGATTGTGATGTTTGTTTCTCTTGGGTTATCTTTGAAAGGAAGTTTAAGCCACACACACACACACACACGCTTGAAAATATTTAAGACCTCACATGCTTGATATCAGTTTCTCTTAGCTTCTGCCACGGTTTGCTTTAAGCTTCCAACCCTGTATCGTTTCTGCGAAGGAATTTAATGATGTTAAGAGAGGGGCGCTTTGGTAAATGAGCTATTTTATGGCTCTGGATTTTGGTGTCGCTGACCATAACTTGCTAGCATGTTGGATTGCTCAGTGAAAGTTCAAAAGAGACAACCAAGGCCAGGATTGTGAAAGAAAATCATGTGTGGTCACGCCCCTTGATAGAATAGCCACATTTCCAGGGTGTATCCCAGCTGTTGCCCAGTGACAGCTGGGATAGGCTTTAGCCCCCTGTGACCCCGAACAGCAGCAGTTAGCATGTAAAACAATGGATAAATAGATTCAGTGGTGTCCATTTAGTCTCTGACCCTCAATAAGATAGAAAAGTATAGAAAGGTTACTTTTATGTCTCTACCTGATGAGCCAAAGATCAATTTCCACTTTTCCCTTCTATGTAGGTTTAAGTTCTCATCAGCTCCTAATGGAAATAATTAGCTATTTAAAGGCTAAATGTTCCATTATGTTCACAACATGGTTGCTAACTTTGTCCATCTGCTGCTCGGTGCTTGGCAGATGTGAGGTGCATGTATAATGAATGGATGGGGAGACATTGAAGGCTTTTTACTTAAAACAGCTGCTTGCCTTTCAAAAACAACACTTATGAGACAATGCATCAGTAAAGAGGCAGTACTTCTTCTTGTGTGTGCGTGTTTATGTCTTCACTTATTAATTACCCTTTCAGTCTGCGTGGACTTGTCTGTTGGACTGTTTCAGACAACTTATGGGATGTAAAATACAGACTCATATACATCAGAACAGCCCTGCTACCCCGAAGGCTAATTATTTACACGTGGTTTAGATTACGTTCTCTAATTAAGAATGTGATTCACACTCCTGGATTGAGGGTTGACTCCAAAATGGTAACCACACCACAAAACAGCCTTCTTCTCTCTGCTGCTTATAGCCCTGTTTACAACACTGGCACCACCATTAGCATTTTAAAGCAGCAGCAGTAGCATACACTGCCCACACGTGTGTCACTGACAAATCGGTCAACAGCATCTCCAAGTATATAAAACATTTACGTAACCTCTGAACCACATTAATTTACTGCAGAGCATGAGTGCCATTACTGGCTGCATGTATTTCCTGGTATTTACTGCAGATTGGGGCATAGAAAAAGCCCTTTTCCCAGGAAAGCAGCACACAACAGACAGTGACAACCGAAGGCAGTGCATCTACTTGTTTTTATGATGTCACATTTCAGAGGAAGTGACTCAGTTCATTTTCACTGTTATTGAGTCTTCACATGGAATGAATTAAAGTCATGTTTCAATTTGTCTCAGCATTTTCCAAGTAGTCAACTATGAGCGTTAATCAGTAGTGCTGTCAAAACCTTCAATTTGTTAGTCGAAATTTAAAAACACTCACCTGTATATTGACAAGATATAACATACAAACTACTGGGACTATATCGATAATTAATTATGTGGGTGTAATGGCGGTTACCTGTGCCATCTAGACACTTTAGTCTGCACATGGCCAGCAACACACTAGTACCTCAATTTCTATTCTTCTCTTACATCAGACTGGAAAAACAGATTTCGATGTCACTGAGTCAAATAAGCATTTGATCCCTTATAACCCAGCCGGCGTTTTGGCTGTCACAGATTGGCTGTATGCCTATCAGGCACAAAGATTGCAATCAATCAATTCATCATTCTTCGTATAATACACAACTGTACACAGAATCAGTTATTTCCATTCCAGCCTCTCAACCATCATGGGCAAGAAAAAAAACAGGGATATCGGGGACAAAGGTGAGAAGAACCTTGGTGAGAAGATAAAACCTGTTGGTGTGATTATTCAGAATTGCTGAGTATGAACCAATGAACATCATCTCTACAGTCAAGCATGGAGGTGTTTGTTTTGCTTAAGTTAGAGGATGACTTCACCACACCGAAGAGCCAGTTAACATGGCCATTCACTGTGTTATCATGGATGACAACCTCCTTCATTTTAGTCAGAACTCTGAAGATGAGTCATGGATGACAATGTCACAAAACACACTGCCAGGTCAAGAAAGGAGTGGCTAAAGAAGAAACACATCAAGTCCATGGAGTGGCCTGGCCAGTCTCCAGACCTGAGTCCTATAGGAAATCTGTGGAGGGAGTGTTACACACTGGCCTGGGGGGGGGGCTGGAGTGCAACACAAGAAAAATAATAAAAAGAAGTAAATCACACAGCCACAGCTTTACAATGACTAGTCGTTTTATTAACTTGACAGGTAGCGAGCGTCAGGGTGGGCATGGCCAAAACAACAAACAAAACACACTGGAAATGAATCAGAACTTACCTATAGTGAATCAACCCCAAAAGAAAATACAAACCTCAAAACCCGTTTCCCTACCCGAAACAGGAGAAAAAGGTTGTAAAAGAAACGGCTTCCCACCCCTACAGCTACCATGTCCAGATTGGTAGGAGACACTGCCGGCCCAGTCAGGTCCCAATTTGTAGCTGGCCTCATTCCCTCTTCCACCAATGGTCAGCCTCCACCTGGAAACTTACATAACAAACATCACAGAGTACAAACAATGCCCCCGCATGGTGTGGCGAGTAACAGCACCACACGGCAACAATGACCTGGGTCATAACAGGAGCTAAAGCTTTGAGTTGCCAAGCAGCAGCCAAGAAACCTAAAGGATTTGGAGAGTTTCTGAAAAGAGTTGTCAGCTCAGTAAAGCACACTGGATATAAAGTTATTTGTGCACTTGTTCCCCAGTGAGCTCAAGAGCTACCTGCCATTTCCTACTCTTTCCACGGCAGAAGCAAATATCTTAAAACTGTTAGAAAGTACTAGAAACTGGGCAAAATATTTCTTTGAACTGACCTGAAACCTATAGATTTATTCTAATGCATCTAACAGGATAAAGGTGAGCTCACAGTTGACCTGTAGGTGGAGTACTTCTCGATACAATTCTTGTCTTCTCCAAATTCTAACAAATCTAAAGTTTTACTCTAACATATTGATACAACTTGTGACCAAAATTATCTCTTAAACTATTTATGTAGAAAAAAAAGCATGATTATGGGATTTGTTGAAAACTGGAAAATCATCTTTTTAGAATGCTTAGAGCACTTTACACTGCAATCCAAATTTATGCAGTACTTCATCTATCTTGCAGGATCGTCACTTAACTGAACACACATATCTTAGGACTGTGGCAAGAAACTGAATCACCCAGAGAAAACCTACGAAGGCACAAAGTTGAACCCACAGCCATCTTTCGGCTGTGGCACAGTGCTAATCACTGCACCACCATGCCACCCAAAAACCAAGACACACACTTCTTCTTTCCACGAAAAGAGGATACTCCCTCAACAAAATGAGTTCAACATTTGTTTGACATGAAAACAGTGTGATAGAAAGTAATGGCGTTGTGGTTTGGGTGATGGATGAGTATTTACATCTGTCTTCAGACTTCGGTTCAATATCCAGCTCTTCCAGGAAGTATTATACTGAGAAGGGTTTTCACTTTAAGGCTACAGTTTGTGTTATTTGACCATGACCAGTGGCTTACTCCACACTTAAATAAACTGTTTGGTTGCTAAACCTCAACTTAAATTATATCGCCTTAACCTAATCCTAGCTTTAACCTAAGTGGTTTTAACCAGTTACCATGACTACACCATTTCCATAGCTACAGTGTGCAACAGGACCAAATGAAACAAAGTATTCAGTGTAATAGTTGCACATCAAGTATCAAAGGTCACAATCTGGGTTTTAGTTTGTGCTAATGCCTTTATAACCACATGACAGTGTCCTGAACAGACTCGCTTCAGTATATCAAATGTCAGCTTTGCCTTTAGTAGTAAAATGTTAACCAACTATTCAAACGAAGGGGAGGAAAAAATACTCCATGTTTGCTTATTATAAATTACAAAAACAAACCACTTACACCACATTATGTTAACCCTTCAAAGTCTTTTGTGCCGATGTACTCGGTGCCCACTTTCACAGGTAGACCTGTTTAACAGCTCGTTAATGCATTACGGCCAATATAGAATCAGCATCCAAACGAATATACATGTCTCGGGACTGCAGGAGAAAAATACCAATCACCCATTCAGATGGCAGCCACTCAGTGCATTTAGCCATGTAGACATGGTCAAGGTAACCTGCTGAAGTTCAAATTGAGGGTTTACAGTGAATTATCTAAAAAAAATGTGAATATTGAGTGATAATACCTTGAGTTTATGGGAGAATGGGTAAACAGAAGTAGAAGTCACACCAAGCACCACTCCTGCCAGCTCAAAAAACAGGAAACTGAAGGCCACACAAACACTGAGGCACATGCTCACCAAACGTGACAACAGCTGATTGGTAAAACATTCCCTGGTCTGATAAGTCTTGAATTTTTCTTCAACATACAGATATTAGGGGCAGAATCTGGCACAAATAATGTGGAAACACGGATTTAGCCTACCTTGTATCAGTGGTTCAGGCTGGTGTTGACTGTGTAATGATATCAGGGGATATTTTCACTCGGACCCTCTTAATCCCAACTAAGCACCATTTAAATGCTACAGCCTACCTGACTATTGTTGCTGACCACGTTCATCCCTTTGTGATGACAGTGTACCCATCTCCTGATGGCAGTAGGGTAACGCACCATGCCGCAAATCAGCTCCAACAGGTTTTTTGAAAACGGCAATGAGATCACTGGCCTCAACTGGCCTCCACAGTCACCAGATCTCAATCCAATAGATCACCTTTGGGATGTGGTGGCACCCTCATGGATGTGCAGCTGACAAATCTGCAGCAACTGTGTGACTTCTCCAACACCTTATTGAAGTTCGTACCATGAAGAATTGAGGCCAATCCAGTACTAGCATAGGGAACCTAATAAAGTGTCCAGGGCATGTAAATAGCTTTGACTTTTCTTATTAAATTAACTGTTTCTCCAACTTGTTAACTTATTCAAAATAAATTCTGTCACAGCCACATAACAAGGTTTGTTTGCTCTAGGAATCCATGTTAGTGTCTGCATTTCTCTTCAATATTTTACATCATGGCACTTGGTCAAACCAAGTTCCTGGACACAGTTTTACCCTCTGGACAAAACATTTATACTTAAGGAAAATTCCAAAAAGCAGCTGCAGCAGTAGCAAAACTACACTTGCTAATTATTTTAACATTGCAACAGCCTTACATATATTCCATAGGTGCACATGTAGCTTCTGGTATGTTATCCATACTGTCTGGCTAGATGAACTTACACTGGAGGCTAAAATGTAAACACAGTTAATTTCAAATATGTGTGTATCCATGTTTTGTTTTGTGTTGTCTTCTTTGGAAACCGTATCTGTGGACGTACACGTGTGAGTATGTTGTTAAAATCACCGTGCCACAGCGTCCTGATGCGAGGCTTAATTTGTTATCATTTGCATTCCTTCCCGGAGAAAGTCCCTGGGGAAAATTTGATCAGCTTCCCTGAACCCTATAAATGGACACAAAGCACGGTAATTTTCTTTTCAGACGTTTTAGACTAAAATCAACTTCCATGTTTAGGCCGGAGTAAGCAGGCACTGCACTCACGCAGGATCTTTTTTTTATCTGTAAAGAAGAGGTTATTATGAGGCAGATTAATAATGCTCAGACTCACACAGGCCCGGGAAAATACACAGGCTGTCAGTCAGACATTCACAGGACATCACTGTGTTGAAGTGAAGCAGCACTATAAAAACAACAGTATTTATAGTAAGCTCACCCATCACCATTTTTAGCTTCGCCCTTTAGACTTCACACTAAAAATCCCCAGCTGTATTTTTACTTAAATACTTATTTTTTTTAACCAAACGCTCTACAACTGATTTAAACAACTTTTGCGCATATTATAATAATTACTGTTTTGCTTTTGTTGAGAAAGATTACTTACTGTTCTAAAGCTAATAATAGCTGTATAACACCAAATTCTCCATAATTGTTTCTGGGAAGGTTCATTTCAACAGCATAGTGATTGGCGACATAAGGACCTCTTCCAGTAACAAATCAAATATATAAGATCATTTCCCCTCCTTGACATCAAACAGTGTAGCAATGCTGTCTAATACTATCAACACACACACAGACACAACTTCATTTATCCTTATAAGACACTTAGAAAGCTTTCAATCAAATTCTGATCTCACTGAGATTACAAACCCCTTTGGGGGATTTAAAACAATACTTGGAGCGAAGATTGATTTTGCAAACCACTTTATCTCACTCTCGATGAAACGCTGGATTAGATAGGGAGCTGTAAGCCGCAAATTGTCGTGTTCAAGTAGCTGGCAATATTAAATATTATGAGTCAGATGGGTGTTGAGAAAACCACCTCTAGAGTACTCACCATTTCTCACGACTCCACCTCACCGCTTTGGATGTCACAGTGTTTTTATAGTATACCTCATCCAGACCTGTGGTTGCACTTTAATATTAAAAATCCTTTCTGTTCTCCATGATTGACTTAAGTCTGAATTCCTCCCCTGTGTCTGAACTACACCTACAAGTTTGGAAATAGCCTCTGCTTAGGAACAGCGGGGGAATCAACAGTAGCCAAACTTCTCTTCTTCTTCTTCTCCATCTTCAGCCAAACACTCTTTGTTTCAAAATGTCAGGTGACAATTTAGACAGACTCACATGTCAAGTAGAATTTATAGATCTGCAATTAACTGTAACTCTTATCATTGTTTGAATTTATATTGTTTGGGTGAAATCTATTTTCCATGTAAGCATGTGCATGAATGTGGACATGGTCTTACTTTTAGGATGTTGCTAACCACTAATGTTTACTTAACGTTGTGTGCGCTGCTATACACACCAGACGACGCAGACTGCCAGAGACACAGACGGATTTTGCTGCTAATCACCTCGTCCGCTGTTGGATAAGGTGATTAAAAGAGCAAACTGTATCTGTCTTCTCAAGCAGCTTGTCTTGTGTGAACATGTGCTGATCATGTGTGGCAACACATATACTGTAGCCTAATATAAAAATAAATAATATATACGCACTCTGTGGCCAGTTTATTAGGCACCACTCGCTGGTATTGAGTTGCACCTGCCTGTGCACCTCTTCACGGCACAGATTCAACACGCTGCTGGAAACATTCTTCAGATATTTTGGTCCATGCTGACATGATAGTATCACAGTTGCTGCAGATTTGTTGTTTTGACATTCATTTCATCTCCCATTCCACCAAATCTCAACTGTGCTCTACCAGTTTGAGATGATTTGAGCTTTTAGATAAGCTTTTAGATCCTTACTAAAAGAATGCAGAAGAAGATCGGTACACTGTGGTGGTAAGGGAATGGAAATGGTCAGCAACAGTTCTTAGGAAGGCTGTGGTGTTTAAATAATGTTTAGTTGCAACTAACGGGCCCAAAGTATTCCAAGAAAATATCCCTCACAACATTACACCACCACCAGCAGTCTGATGACATAAGGCAGGATGGATCCATGCTTCCATGTTGTTTATTCTGAACATATCATCCAAATGTTGCAGCAGGAATTCTAATCAGAACAGCCAATTTTTCCAATCTTGTCTTGTCTTATTTTGATTAGCTTATACAAACTGCAGCCTCAGTTTCCTGTTCTTAGCTGACAAGAATGAAACCTGGTGTGGTCTTCTGCTGCTTTAACCTATCTGCTTCAATGTACGACATGCTGTGTGTACAGAGACGCTCTTCCGCATACTTTGGTAGTAGTGAGAGGCTGTGTGACTTACTGTTGCCTTCCTTTTAGCTTTTAGCAGTCAGTCCATTCTTCTCTGGCCTCTGGCAAAAACAAGACATTTTACCCAGAGAACTGCTATAAATATAAGTCTATAGTGTAAGGTCCACACTGGTTTCCAGTAAAGTCGTTTTATTGTTTAGCACACTGTTATGGTTCTTTTGGTTATTGAATTTAGCCAATTAGTCATTTTGGTCATTTTAACAGTCTGTTAAAATCAGCCTACGTACAGTTTGATGGGATAAACAGAAAATGACGGAAAACCTTAAACAGGACTTTCATGTCACTGTGGACAAATTAGTGTTTGGAGAATTCCCCTCGCTGCACCGAACACATCGTGAAAGTGGTTTGGTTGCAGTTTAAAAGCTTCCCAGTCTTCTGCATCAGTTCTCTGGCAGCTTGGCCTCTTTGTCTCACGCTGGCTCTTTGGAGGAGTCACTCTGAATGACTGATTTCAACATCACAGTCTGACACACACACACACACACACAAGCAGAGGTAAAAAAACACACACAAAACAACTAACATCTTTAACTGAAGCAGGAGTAATAATACAACAACAACAACAAGAAAAATTAAAGTTGAGCTCTGCACACAGATTTTCATGTAAGTAGCTGTAGACATGTTTTAGCAGTAAAAACAGCAAATTGTAAGTGGAAAAATGAGAGACGAGCATCCTGTGATGTGTAACTAAAAGCCTGCAGATATTCTCTCTTCCCTAAATCAGTTTCTGGTGTCAGATGTGAGCACTTACTCCACGTATGTGTGAGCCACCCATCTAGTAAAAGCAGCAATCCTTAAATTTCACTGTTTCGATGCTTCTCTTAACTTGTCACACAATTTCTCTTTAATGAGAATTAATAACAGTTGTCCATCTGGAGCTGATGTATTGCAAAAATGCTTAATCTAGCGTTACAAATATGCACTTCTAGATTTCATGTCTCCCTTTCCTTTAATATTATTGATGACTGTTTGTATAACAAGATTAATGGGGGTTTGGGTCGCTTGTCCATCTCCACTGGAACTGGACTTTATGGCACGATTATCAAAAGATTCTAACAACAACAAAACACATTTTCTCTCAGAAGACAAGGCTTTAAAATGTCAAGATGCAAGTGTGAAAAACACCTCTGAAAGATCAGTAATCCGTTCTGGATTTCTTTTTTTTTTTTAAATAAAAGAGAGTACTAGAAGTCCTTGGACTCAAACGTAGATCTCCATTTTTATAGCTTTTTCTTCACAGCATAAATCAGTGACACAGAAAATGTAATTTGTAGCGGATGACTTATGGAATGACAACAGAAGGCTGA
This sequence comes from Astatotilapia calliptera, assembly GCF_964374335.1. NCBI lineage: Eukaryota > Metazoa > Chordata > Actinopteri > Cichliformes > Cichlidae > Astatotilapia > Astatotilapia calliptera. The sequence goes on along the minus strand of NC_137432.1, from coordinate 10,703,380 downwards.
AGCTGCTTTTGAAGACTGAGGTTGGAGCCTGTAGTGTTGCTTTAGGCACAGCTTGTCCCGTGCGTGTATGTGCGTGTGTGTGTGTAAAAGCAATGGGATGTAATTGTGTGTCTTTAGCGTGGATTTGATACTATGCGCCTGGATTCAAAGCTGCTTCATAAGCCATAATGTTTTATTTCCATGTACACAGCACAGACTCTTTCTCATCACTGCTGTGCAAATACAGGAAAACAACAAACTATGTTCCCCCCCCCTGTATTAATCAGCATCAGTCTTAGGCTGAATCTAAATGACTTAAATCTGTGCTGGCGGAGTGAGCAGCGTTACAGATCTCGCCATGATGTGTGGCCTGAGATTATGATGTGTGGGTTGAGACTGTTATGTGCGGTTTAAAAGGCCGTGTGAAATGTGGATTCATGTCGGTGACAGTTTGCAGGAAAGACCTATTCCACTCTTTCTTCTCATATTCACCCTATAAATCACCCCAAAGAGTGAACGTTTAAGCTGTAACAAGAGGAAGGGTGGAGAAGCAAATTCTTGTGCGTGTGTGGCTGAAACATGTTTTATTTTAAGAAATTGATGCAATTAGTGAGAATCACAGCTAATGTTACTGTCGTGGTACTGAGTGGTGTCAGTGTCATTACAGACAAGACAAAAAAAGGTTGATAATCTTGTGCAAAAAAGTACTGTTTGATTGAAATAAACCCTTTATTGTCACGGCCTGGGACCCAGGTCTCATGTATTTTTTGTGTTTTGTTGTCTCTCCTGTTACTCCATCTCCCTGTATGTGTTTTGTTTTCGTCGCGAGAGGGTTTACTTGTCACCCGCAGCCAGCTGTAGCGGATTACTCTGATCAGGAGCAACCTATTTAAGAGAGTGGCTGAGTTCTAGGCAGCGTGGGGATTTTTGTGTCAAAGCCATTAAGTACAAGCGTCGATTTATATGTTTGAATGAGTAAAGACCTCGCTATCAGTTGTGGATCACCTGCTGACCCGTATGTGTGTTTGTGTCACCAGGAGTTGGGAGCGGAGCGCCTTACCACAGAGAGAAGTCACGGGTTGGAATTTGGGTTTTGGAGTGGCCATCTTTTCACCTTCAGGAATATTTGCACTGTGTGAGATTCACGTAGGAATCGTCACGGGAGCCACGGTGCTGAATGCTGGACATTATTGTGTTTTTCATTCACTGTAAATAAAGCCTCACTGTTCTTCATCAAAGTCCTGCGTTTGGGCCCACATTCCTACCTGCACTGCAAGCTCTGCCACCGCAGTCCGTGACATTTATTGCACATGTGTGCATGTGTTCAAATCATTATTTACATTAAATCAAAGGAGTAAATAATTAAATTGGGACCTCTGCAAACCAGTTAATATGCAGTTTATACCCATCCTGTCCTAATTATATAAAATTATATGTAAAATTACTTCCACTCATCCAGTTCAGGGTTGTAATTGTAGCTGTGAAAAAGTGAGAGGTGGGGGCTCACCCTGAACAGTTCAGGAATCTATCACAGGGCTAACACATAGAACCAGACTGTGGAAGGAAGCCAGATTACCCAGAGAAAACCCACGCAGAAAGATTGTTCGCAGAAAAACCCCAACCTGCTGGTGGATTTGAACCCAGGACCGTCTTGCCGTGAGGCTGTTTTGCTAACCACTGCTCCTCCCCATAATGACATCAGTTTTTCCAACAAGACATTTCACACATCTTTTCCAACAAGACGTGTGCAACGTTATCACAGCCAGAGCATGAATTCTTGGCTTTGAGACAAGCTTGGCGTGAGAACATGTAGTGACATTCTCTTAGGGCATTCCTCCCAGAATTCACTATGACCTTAATGTCTGACCTTTCAGTTCATCCCCAAGTCCAAGTGAACATTTCCACTACGTTTGAAGAAATTTGTTCAAGGCATTTTCGATATATTCAGTTAATGAGTTTTGACTCCATGTTCTCTGAAGTCACATTTTAGCCATTCAAACTCATCAGTCCATCACTAAGTACAAGTGAACATTTCTGCTAAATGTTCTCCACCTCTGATGATCTGCCTCCATCTCACCCTATCCTTCTCCCACACTAAACCTCTACACATCTTCCTTCACTACATCCATTAAGGTCTTCTGTGGTCTTCCTCTTTTCCACCTGCTCGCCAGCTCCAACCTCAACATCCTTTGTCCAGTATATCCACTATCCCTCCTCCAAACCATCTCAGCCTTGTATTCTCTAACTTTGTCTCTAAAATGCTCACCCTGACCTTTCCATCTGATATACTCTTTTCTCATTTTTTCCATCCTGGTCACTTGCAGTGAAAATCTCAGTTTCTTCAACTCTCCCGCTTTCAGCTCGGCCTCCTATCTCTTCGTCAGTACGACCGTCTCCAAACCAAACATCTCAGCAGGTCTCACAACCATCACGTAAACCCTTTCTTTGACTTTCGCTGCTGTCCACTGATACCTATCTCTACCCGGTCCACCATGCCTGCAATCGTTTCTTCACCTCTCTGTCAGTTATTTTTAATGGTTGAACTCCTATTAAGATTATATAAGATACAGAAATGTGTCTGCACTGGACGGATTACCATTCTCAGACGATAAATACCAAAGCATAAATATTATACTTTGAGTGATCAATATTTTGGTTGTTTATGAAGGGATGTAATGGTCCTTGAATCTGCTATTACAGACTCAAACCCTCATTTGTCTGCAAGAAAGCGAATTTGACTGGTCCTCACTTGTCAGAAGGGAGCTGCTCACTTTAGTTTTGTTTCGAAGGATTTTCTTGCCTGTTGTACTTGGAAACAAAATATTAAAAAAAAATCCACAGTAATATTTATCTACTTATGGTTCCCTTCAGGTTTTGATCCTTTGCTAAATAGTTCTTCCTTTTTCTTTTCTTTCCTTCAGCCGTGTTTCTCCTCTGGCAAAGAGGGAAAACCTTCTCTTTGTGGCAGAAAGAAAAAAAATGACATGAAACAGAGCAAAAGTGTTGCACATGTCAGAAGAAGAAAGCAACACGCCTAAATGGACACTAACTCACACTGTGTCATATCATTAAGAAATGATGCACATGTTTAGAACCAAACAGGATTTAAAGGATATGTTCCCCTATATGCAAAACACACATGAGTTCTGAAACCTGAATTAAAGCAATGTTAAAAAGATAGCTGGGCCTTAACAAAACTAGTTAGAGGAAAGCATCATGCTATGAGCATTTATTAACTCGGTTTTTCCTTGTCTCTTTCCATGGCCCGATTCCCGTTGCTTAACAAAGTGAGCCTCATGACAAAAACTCTAGTTCAGTCTTTACTGACGCGAACTGAGAGGGAAAAAAATATTCTCAGCATCACAGGGATTATCCGAAGCAGACAAAAACAGAAACAGCTGCAGTTTGACTCTCATTATTAGAGAAAGCATACAGCGAGCATGCGACCTGAAATTCTTTCCTAATCTCTAACGGTGGGGTACAGTGCCAAACATGAAAAGGAATTTCTTGCTACTGTGAAATAAATGTTTACTTTTGAGTTGAAGTATTTCTCATCAGATCGTGACTAAAACCTTCCCCATCCTTGAGGAAACTTTTTTAATTCTGTTTTCATATGACAGGAAATTGAAAGTGATTCCACAGTTTTTTCCCATCATCATTCCTCATTCACGAGACTCATCTGAACTGCAAGACGCTGTTCATAGTGGATTATCTCGATCTCTCTCTGTCTTGTCATCATCAGCCTTCCAGATGTTAATATTTTCCCTCTTATTACATCCATTCTTTCCAAGAGGCCATGAAAATCAGATAAAATCCCCTTTGTGGCTTAAATCTGTTACAGTTGTGACACCTGTGAGTCTTTCCATTACATTCCTTTAAATATGACCAACAGTTGTCATATTAAACAAACAACAACAACAAAACACTGACTGATCTGAATGTTTCAGCTGACATATTTAAAATGGGCAATTAGTTGCAACACAGTGTGTGAAAAACTTTTCCATAATTGCATTGACATGCTTTTAATTTGGAAAAGGCTGAATAAAAGGATACTTATGCAGCTCTTCATTGTGCAGTGTCAAGTGAGCCATAGTCCCACTGCTGTGTGTGATCAGTCCAGAGCTGTGATGGGATAATGACTTTTGGGGAAGGATTTTACGTCTTACATCTTTGAGAAACCCCATTTAACTATGATCTGTCTGGTAGTTTTCTAAGGTGTCATTGTGAGTTGCCTGGTGCTTCATCTGAGGGTGTTACTTTGTCATTCCTTTCTCTGGCTCAGGGTCATACTGGTGAATCAACGTTTCCCCAGAGGATTTGATGGGTTTGGCTCGTCAACACAAGGCTGCTTGGGTAATTATTGTGATGTCCTCATCTCATCTGTGCTCTCTGTTGTCTTATTTCCATCATCCTGCTGGCCCAGATTTAAGATTCTTTTATGCAGACTAGCTTGTGCTCATCTGTGCCTTCTGAGTTGTCAAAGTTTGTGACCGCAGCACTGCTAACATGAGCTCTTTCTGGAACCCACAGGCCTACTTGCCAGCAACCTAAGATAGTAAAAAGATGGACAAAGCTTGTTATTCTGAGAAATGAAGCCAAGGCAAAAATCCTTTAAACTTTATTAAACTTAATTCGCTTTGACAGCTAGAAGTGGAGTAACTGTTCTAGTTGTGAAGTGTCAGCAGGTTGTATAGACATCTGTGGGAAAACAGCGCCCTGGTTGCTTGCCTGCTCTCTATTATCAGTAAACTCATCAGTTTTAGTTTATTTAATAGAAATATAATGTTATACTTATAAATATACATTGATTGATGTGTAATTACATGTATGTCTTCTAATGCATCCTTAAAAACTTAGAATTAATCCACTAAAAATATATAGGAGTTGGTACTGGTTTGTGGAACCAGTGTTGCCCTGCCATCTTGAATACAGTGGCTGAGATGAAGGTGGCCATTGGGATTCATTGCGTTTCATATCTATCTAGCCATATAAGTTACTTTTAATTTAAAAAGTGCAAATACATATTTTCACAATCTTGTTCTTGTCATGTCTTTCTCCTGCTCTTGCACTTGATTCCTACCTCATCCTCCTGAATTAAAGTCAGGACTCTAACAAAAAAATGTGCATAAACATACTTATTTATTCTCAATATTTTCATAGTTACTTATTGCCAGCAGAATGTCCGTAATGCTGCCTGCAAGCCAGCTAAATAGCAACAACAGCTGGTTATAAGCTAACATACTAGCTAATGTTAGGCTCAAGTGGCCTAAAAATCATACTTTCCCACTTTTAAACATCTTGATTACATTCTCACATTGTATGAGAGTTTATTCTCTTAGCACCCAAGTTCAACAAAGTTAGGTCTACTTTAAAGAAAGTATTACTAATGCCAGTTAGCTTGGGCTAACGGCAGCTAACAGAGGCTAAGGGTAGCTAACAGAGGCTAACAGCAGCTAACAGTGGCAAAAACAGCAGCATTTTCCTCTGTGATATTTTAAACACTGTACCTGTAACAGCAATTTTTTTCTGAGGATTCTGAGGACTCCTTTAAATTGTAAATCTCAAAGTCATCTTAGACCTGATGACTTTAATTATGTCTAACTGTCCATTTGTACCAATTTTTTCTATTCCATCTCTGAATGGTGGAAACATACGTGGACACGACATCTGCACCTAAACAGAGGTGACACCTCTTTCACTGAATATCAGTTAATTCCCACTCTTTTCCTTTCCCTGTTTCCATCCTCCTTATCCCCTCCTTCCCCTCCACCCATCCAGCGATGACAGGCTGTCACTTGCAGATGAAAATTGCGTACATTCTGTCTCCCCCGGGTATATGATGGAACATATGATACAGCAAATAGCAGGAAGGGAGGGGCAGGGCAGGAAAGACAACTGGTGGATCGCAACAGATGATTGATTTTGTGGAACACTGCAGCCGTCATATAAATGCTCATTTGTGCAATAAGCTTTGGGTTTGGGATCACCCTGCTGTTTTTTTGTATCCTGGACAAATTTGCACCTCTGGAATATTCACTCTTACCCTTAAAAATCATTAAACTGCCTACTGGCAACACATTCGGGTAGGAAAATCAGAAACTACTCTTGTTTCTTATAATTAGAAAAAGTCTGCAGAGGCTTAAAAACTCCAAAGTTTTGAAGAGAGTTTTATGTCCATATTTTACACATAGGCGTATGCTGTTTGACAGTGAAACATCTTGAGGTACTTTTGACCACAACATGTGGTAATGTGATTTTTGTATATAAATCTTTTTCGCGGGCTGTGCTGAAAAATCCTCTCCACCTGAAGGAAAATCTGCCCAGTCTGAAACATGAGGCCAAAATTGCGCTGTTCTTGAGCCGAAAAATCAACATAACTGAACATTTAGGTAATATTATAACAGACTGTGCAGCAGTGGGCTTCGGCTTGTTTACTTGAGGTAAAATGAATGTGTTAATGGCATTTTCCAAGCGTTTTGTAATGTCTTCATGAGCTCTTGAAACCCTGTTAGTTTGGCCATCCATTAAAAAACAATCTGAAATACTTTCATTATTTAAGCTAGAGTATTTTTAAAAAGAAAATCATGTATAAACACCACATCTAATCCCAGGAATGTAATGATCATGTCTGTGTGGATATGACCATTCTTTCTGACCTCTTTACAGTTAGCTGTTGGGTTCCATAGATCTTTATTAACCATGATTCATACAAACTCTTTCAGCATTTCATCGCAGCATATTATGCTAATCTTTAAACTGAACCAAGTTAGTGCTTGTTCTAGATAGCTACATATTTATTACATCTGTTTTTGGGTCCTTCAATTAAATGCATTTTTCCTGCATTTGTCTTATGCATTACTGTCTCTTTATTGTCCTCCAATCCCAAGTAAAATTACTTCTCATTTCATCTTTGTTTTGAATCTGACTGGGGCCCACTGACATCATCACCATGGCTCCAGCAATGCACGCACACACACTTACACACATATGCAGACACACACGCTTGCTTTCATATCTAAGTGAGGATATTTAATTGACATAAAGCTTTCCCTAGCCGCTTACCCTAACCCTAACCATCAAAAATAAATGCGTATAAAACCTAACAATATCCAAATTGTAACCCTAACCCTAAAACCACATTTTGAGTCTATAAAAGGCCTTCAAACTTGTGCGGATGGGCATTTTGTCCCAATAAGGTACTGCTGGTCCCCACAATTATGCTAGCATTCCATATTTTGGTCCTCACAAAGATGTATAAACATTCACACACACACACACACACACACACACACACACACACACACACACACACACACACACACACACACACACACACACACACATAGTGGTTACTCAGCCCATTTGCACTGACAAAAGATCATGTTGGTTTTCGGGAGATGGACAAATTACAGGAACAGAAGCTACAATAACTGCATTCTTTCCCCCCGATTTGTTCTTGTTTTTTTCCTTCGACATCTCTAAGCTTTAGTACAAGGACACCTTTTTTAACTTCTCCTGCCTGTCGGTCTCCTTTACTTCTTGTCTAATGGGTTAAATCTGTCACTGTCCTGTTAGAAAAAAAAGCAGAGCTCATAAGTAAAAGCAGGAGGACAGAGAGCGACTGTGTTCTGCTCCTGCCGGTTCTGATGAGAAAAGCAGACAGAGCACTGGCAGTGCTATGCCGAGGCTGTCTGGAAGAAAGAGACAGGGAGGAAACATTGCGTGGTCAAAGCAGACCAAAAAGGTCACTAAAGATGCACCTGGGATGCTCAGGAACAAACAGAGCCTGGGACCAGACATGAAGGAAGTGTGCATAAACTGCAATTATACTGCAGCTTTTGTGCATCTATATTTGTTAAAGTTAGACTTTTTCTCTCATTTTTCAACAAACTCATTTGGTGCTTATTATAGAGGAGCATTATTGCCTTAACAATATTCAATATTTGGGAAAACCTCACCTCAGTCCTGCATGGTTACCAGCCAAAACTGAGCTACATGTTTACCAGTCTGTGAGAGTACTGTATTTGTATTGTGTGTGTGTGTGTGTGTGTGTGTGTCTGTCTGCAGGAACTACTACAAAGGACGTTTTGAGTATTTTGACAGGTGTTTATAAGTCTGTATGTCTGCGGACAGATTGTGTCAACATGATAACACAGCAACAGTGGAATATACAGTCAGGAAATGTTACAGTTATGAAAAACTGAGTGTGAGAATCAGAGATGGGTGTGGACCAACCGAAAAGTACAGTGTAAAGTGTGCTGGAGATAGAGTGGCCAAGAGGTCATCCAGTTTGTGCTTCTGGTCCAGTTTCTTTTTTTAAAAAACGTGTGTTTCTAGCCCCAATATGAGGTATTGTAATTGAATAGATAAATATGTTACGTTTTTAAAAATAATATGGTCTGGAGGATTTGGAGGATGCTGTGGCTGCTTTGATCCCATCACATGGTGCTGTTTAGTTGAATCCACTTTTTCTCTGTAATCTGCATGAGTGATAGCTTGTGTTAAAGACAGAAGATTGAGTGGAATGGTTAAAGTGTTGCGAAAATCGCTGACCTTTTCCCGTAAACAGCGTATGAAGTGAGCTTGCAACAAAAACCCATCAAACGTAACGGAGACAGTTAAGTGACTACATTCATGTGCCGTGAACTATAGTGGATGAATCAACTCTGGCCGCACTACTGGTTCTAATATAGCCTCGCAGGGCATCAGAACCTGGTTTCAGTCATCAGTGGTAGGATAAAAACACAGCCTCGCACACTTTCATGGTCTTCATTTAGAACAAGGACCAACGCTTTTGGAACAGAACTAGCTGTGATGATATTTAGCCCCAATAAATCATACTTGACTGGGGTTTAAGGGCTTCTGCCTGTCTTAGCCTGGTAATCTGGGTAGCCACAGTAGCTTGGAACCTCTTTGATCTTTAGTCATGGTCGTGTGTCTGGAGGCTGAGGAGATTGCCACTTGTCGGTTGATGTGAGTCACCAAACGGCTGATGATGATCCATGGGCATGACAGGAAAAGGGACGTCTGGCAGGTGAACTAATAATTCTTGCATCATTCACATGGACTGAGTGTGGGCATTGTAACAGAGCGATGTCCAGCACAGGGCCCGAAGTGCGTGTTTGTGTGTTTTGTTGGAGGACTTAGCGATGAGAAAAAGGATCAGCATTCTGACTCTGAGCGCTTTTGCGTTGATGAGAAAACGAGTGTGCAAACGTTACAGCTGACCACACAAACACACACATGTACGGACACACAGTGACCTATTCATCAGGGTCTGTGGAGCCTGGAAACTCCCCTGTCACAGCCAAGCACACATATTCAGACGCGCAACTGGCATATGCTGAAACGCTGTGTGAGACAGACAAACAGTAGGCCTGCTGAATCCATCTGTCACATTTCATATACTTAAAATTTGCAACTTCAATAAATCTGTTAGTTTTTTTCCTTGTCTGACATGCAAAGCTTCGTATAACATTATGGCTCTGTTTTCACGCCATTTAAATCACAAGGGCTGGGATTGCTTTAGCTAATTGTCATGTTGTATGTTTTTTTTTTGTAGTTTTGGCTGAAATGTACTTAATCCTGGGTGTGGTAAGCGCTTAAACTTCTAAAAAGATGTGAGGTTAATTTCAGATGGAGAATTCATAAACCACAGTTGCAAGTAAGAAGGTGCAAATTATCTAAAAAAAAACCAGAATATAAAGTGTCAAAAAGTGCCTTTTCTGTAATAAATTACAGCTGAAAAGCACAGTTCAGTGTTTTCATGTCTGCGGCTCAATAGAGCTGCGTCCCATATTGCTACAGTTTCCTGTTGGCCTTTAAAAGTGCTGCCACAGTTTAAGTGCTTGTGTGGCAGAAAACTCAGCTTCTGAAAAGCCGATACTGTTTATCATCTGTTCGGCTGTGCAAAGCAGCAACATTAACAAAAATGTCCTGAAGATCAAACTATGAATGTTTGATCTTTAGGACATGGATAGGTTCTTCTGTAGCTCCTCCAACACAATAGTTAAAAAAGCACTGAAGTAACCTTAACCCTCCACCCTCAAAATTGTCTTTGCATTCTTACATTCTCAAAGCACTTGTTCATCCAGTGATTAAGGCAAAGCCTCATCGTGTAACCAGTACACACACCTTTAAATATATGTAGCCCTATCCTTACATAAAGGTCAGCATGAACTTATATATCCTCTAAATTTCTCGTAACCATCTGGCTGAAAACAACCACACTCCTCTCCAAGGGAAATTGGACCAGTAGTACGAGGTCCGACTTCAGGCGTCTAATTTGACTTGCTTCTTGATGTGATGGCAGAGTAAAGACAGTGAGAGGAGGAGAGAGGAGGACCTACGAGTGAAGAGGAGGAAACTGGAACATTGTGTGACCACAGAAAGGCCGTAGCTTTAATACGCCTCAGTGAAAAGAGAGGGGAAAGCCAGAAAAACAAAAGGGGGTTTTGGCTACACCTCTTTCGCAAGCGACCTGGTCAGCTCCACAGTCAGCGTGCATATTGGGTGGGGTGTGTCACACACGCTTGGAGCGTGATTTCCCTCCACTTTTCCACTTTCTCTGGTCAGTTTTCTGGATGCACCGCACTACTGTTATCTAATCCTAAGAACTTGTTTTCCCTTACGTTTCCCTTACGTTTAGAGGATAAATATCTGTTTTTGTAGTTGTGTAGTGTTTTTCTAACCTCCAAATCACACAAAACAGTTTTTCCCCCCAGCAGGTTAATACACCATTTTACTATTTTACTATTACGGGTCATGATGTCACATCAACTGTCTGACTTCCAAGAATGCACATGGACACTGGAGTAAATTAAGAGGATATTTCTCTTTTCTTTAGCTACATCAATAAAATTACACTGCCCTCAAAGGAATAGGGTCAGTTACTACAAAAGAAACCAGGAGGGACATTAGCTAGTGGCAGGAATCAGGGACATCTAAACCATATTTTTAAGAGGGACTCTACAGAAAATACCCAAACCCACGTCACAGCTACACAAACATAGTGGAGCCTATGTGCATGCACGCAAACACACGCAGAGAGCATAATATTTTCAGAAAAACCCCACAAACACAGAAATGGCCCTTAAGAGACTTGAACACGGGGATCTGTGCACAGAGGGCCTGGCATCACATGTTCCAGGATGTGTGGGTCCTACATTTACCAGAAACTGCATTAACAATGAGAAGTCTAACAAGATGATTATATGATTATTACAGCGTTGGCTTGAGAAGAAGAGTTTAAATTAAAGAAAGGGCAGTGGCGGTCAGATGGAAAATCACATGAAAGGCTCAGAGAGGAGTTTCAAAGAATTCCTGATCTTTAAAGACCAGCCTTACATTAAATAAGAGTCACAAGGAGAGGAGTATAGTAGTCATGTCTTTGCGCTGGATTGTTTTTCTTTTGCTTGAAAGTGACAGCGCATGAGTACATAGCTGACAGCTCTTATCGCACACAATAAACACCTTCCTCTCACTTCTCCCGGTGTAGCTTTCTACCTGAGCACGCAATCTGTCAAATAGGTGCTTTGAACCGTAGGTGTTACATGATTGTTTTTGGTTGCTCTGGGAATAGCCTTGCATACTTCCTCAACGCTTGCATATCTTTACATCATTCTGACCACTGCTTGTCAGACAGAGCTCAGAAGTTCAGATCAAAGGCAGTTATTCCACAAAACACAAGCACTGATAGGTGATTTAAGACCATCATTGCCCATTTGAACCTTCGTCCACACGCAGATCCACTTTCCAGATGTTCATTGATAAACTATGGAGCTGATTTGACCGATCCACTCATGCCGGACCACAATACTCACCAATCTGAATGGGAGCATGACGAAGTGGCCTTCTCCCCAAACCTCACTGTTGCTTTGAACCTCCAGAAGGTTTAGAAAGAGACTTAGGAGCTCAGCTCATAATATGGTTACTGGTTAGCCACCAGCGACCACATTTTGCTCTCTGATGTTGCCTTCAGAGGCTCGGTGCAGCTGGCTGATGGTCGAGGTTTGGCTCAACACAACTCTTTGTAGTGTGGCAGGTTGCAAAAAAGCAGGGAATGTCCCCTGTTTGTATTTACGCCCCCCACAAAGCTTATTTATTATCAAGAAAAGGAAACAATGGCCACTTTAGACAAAATAACTTCAGTCATCTCAGATTAGGAGCATGTGGTGTGTCAAATGTTGATTAAAAATTCATTAAAGTGATCAAAGTGAAGGAACAAGCCTTTCTATAAAGGTATCTATTTTTAGGCTTCTTTCCATTTAAATCACTCAAAACTTTATCAGATTCTCTCACAATAAAAAATAACTTTGCAAGAAAAAGGGAAACTTCCACATTCAAACTGCAGCTAAAAAGGCACAGTGATGAGCTGTACAACCAACTCTTCCAGAGAGCTGGCTTGCAGTCTGTCATTGCCAGCCCACTGACTTCTTGATAAGTAGAAACCTTTTGCATGTTTCCAGGCGTCCTTGCACTTCTATTTTGTATAATTTTATTAATTTGCATACATATGTTTGGCTTCCACTGTTGACACGAGATGGTAAAGGTCACCACTCAAGTTAGATCATCCAACAAACATATATGCCATTTCCCTTATGTTAGTGTAGGGTTTTATTTTCTATTTTCAAAAGATCAGATTTACCGTTTAAATAATTATTCATGCATTTCCCTGCAAGTGTAGTGAAAGTCTGTGCTGACCGTTGCCTGAAACATGCAGCAGTCTCTTCTCTGACCAGTAATTAAATCAAATTACAGTTGCGGTCCTTGACGCATCCTTGACCGCTGAGTCAATAGCTGCCATACTAGAGAAAGAAGGGTCAGACTTTGTTGGAGCAGCCGTGGTACCCTGTACAATTTATCAACAGGCAGTTTTAGAAAGCCTTTTTTCACTGTAAAATGTGCTGATATGGGTGGGATTGTTCTAGCAATTCAAGCCTATCCGACTTTAACTGAATAGTTTAACATTTATTTCCTTCTCTTTAGAAAGTCAGATGATGTAACAAGTGCACGGCCCTCTTTCTAATAAACACTAAGCTTGAGCCAAATAGCATTTCGCTTAAAGACTGTATGGAAACAACACAAAAAAATCTATATATCTATATTTCTGTATCTATATATATATTTGTGGGTTACATGGTATAACAATTTCTCGACAAATAAGAGTTTCTCTGTCCACCCAGCCCTTCTGTGCAGTGCCTACGCTATGTCCTGGCATCACAGAGAAAGCCGGGTTCCTGGAAGTCGATGCACCCGGGTGTTGCGCGCCAAGAAAAAAAAAATCCTGTAACTCAACTTAAAACCACAAGTTTTGAGGCATATTTATGCTGTTTGTTTAATGGCACAAAAGGATGCCATTAAGATTCATTGAGATTCAATTAGTGGTGTTTCTGACAGAACGAGGCCAACTCATTTCTCGCTGCTTTCAGCCCTTACGCTCAGCTCGACTGACTCATCTTTGCCCATCTCTATCTCTGTACAATGCTGCACAGAGATACGGTACTGATGTCGGTTTTCTGGTTTACATCAGAAAGAGAACAAACAAATGCTTCCTTTCAGGACATGAGCAGGTAAATGTAGATGCTTGGCAAAGTGCATTAGAAAAACTAAACAGAACCTACTCAAGATCTGTTGGGTCTGCTACTAATTTAAGGACATCTGTGAAATACAACAAGAACAGGCATCTGTTAACATCACAGTGTGAAAACGCTCAGCCACAGAGAAACTCATGATTCACGTAGTAAATATGTGGTGTCTCAGTCTAGTCATACACCATGGATATCCTGCCTGGTTTGGTTCATAGACGAAGTGGATAAGACACTCACACATCAGCGAGTTTTTACCAGTGAATCATTGCACCTGGTCACTTTGGGTTTTCACACACTGAAAAACCACACCCTAACATAGACACTGTAGGCTGTGTTAAACTGCATCACTTTGATCATTTTGGTTTCAGTAGGAAGGCTTACCACTCCCTTTCACTTCATAAACTCCATGAAATGTTTCACTGGTGACTCGTGTGTTTGTCACAGCAGCAATGGCCCCGTTAAAGCTTGGCAGGATATATCAATATGCTTATTGGAGATTTCACATGCTGACGCTCTCTGTCAGGCTACAGTAGACTGAGAGTTCTCCCACTTTAGTGAAAGCATGCTGCTGCAGCTCACTGTCTATCTGCTGTGGCTAAAGTTGGGTCTGTGGGTATCCATGAGCTTAATGGGCAACCAAAGCAATGCAGATTGAAGATAAATGGAAGGATGGATGGATACAGCTTTGGTGCCATCCAAACCTTTAACTATTGAGAGGACAGTAACATAAAATATACTGCTGTGAATCACTTTGTGAACTACATGTGCCTGAAGACACATGTTTAAGTAATGTGAAAGTTTTAATGCAAGGTGAGTTAACCACATGGTTGTATGCAGTGTGTTTATTTTTTATTCATGCAGCTACCATGAAAATACATCCAGTGCAATAGAGTGGGTATGTCACGGTCCTGGGTCACCCAGTGTTTCTGAGTTTCATGATATTTTGTTATTCATCTGTACTCTAGTTTCTTTTCAGCTTATCTAGTTTCATTCTGTCATACCTAGTTTGCAGTTATATTTCATGGTTTATCGGGTTACCCTTGTGTCTCATCCCTGTGTTAATTCTCCCTTTGAGGTTAGTTAGTCTTATCTGTCATGTGTCTTCTCTGCGTAGTTCATGTTGTCTAGCTCGTGTAATGTGTGCGTCTTATTTAGGGTTCCTGTTTTACTTTGATGGGGTCTTGTGTTCAATGTTCATTGCTTTAGTTTCACTTCCCCTGATCACCTCATGTGTGTATTTAAGTCCTCTGTCTTCCTGTGTTCCATCCCTCATGTCAGCTTAAGTGTTTTTTCAGGATTTTGTGCAGGTCATGTTCATGTTTGCTAATTCATGTTTTTAATAGTTTCTTCATGCACCTGCACAAAATCTTGTTCATAGTCGTCATAGTTATTTTCCCATAGTCATTTCTCATTGTCATTTCTAATATTTTCCAGTTTAGGTTTTGGTTTAGCACTCGCCTCTGTTCTTGTTGTGTCTTTTGTTTGCACTCTGGTTGTCAGCCCAATAAAGGCTCGTCTTCAGTTTGAGATCCATTACCGTCTCCTCACTTGCGTCTGCTCTTGGGTCCACCTCACTCACCCCACTCAGACCGTGACAGGGCAGTTATTTTCCTTATGGAAGTTTAGTTGTCATATCACTTTGACAGCTATGAGAAGAGTCTTCTTGTTGCCCTAACATTGAACTGTCCCTCTCTCTGACTTATTATGTATCTTTTTAAGTAAAGCTATTTTAACAGTGCAATAATTAACTTTCCTGTGGTTATGATTTTGTTTATCTGCTATTATATAAGCTATTATGTCAAGTTGTAATTGTTATCCGGTTGTTCAGTCTGACCTCACTAGCCGTGTCTGGGCCTAAACTCTGCTGCAGGTCCATATATCAAATGATCACTGTGGCATTACTGAGAGTTAAAACACTGTCTTAAGTCTTTCATCTTTAATAAAATTATCAGCGATCTGCTCTACCAGGTGTAACAATTGAGTTTAACATCCAGGCATCCATGAAAATGGAATTTATGACATTTAACGGAGTTAGAAGTTAGCAGGAAGTTAGCTCGCTAGCTTCCATGTAAATACAATTTAGCATGTCCTGACTGCGGGGTTTTGGAAACAAATTAAAACGTACAGCTTCCTTATCACTTCCAACATAAATGAAGACAGAAAACTAAACAGCAGTGACGTTTGTAGGGTTACTGAAGTTTGGCTAGCTGGTATATAATGATGTGCTACGTGACCGCTAGCGACACAGCTATGTTAGCATAATATAAACAAGCTAACTTTTTTTCCACTCGATAAAAGTTAACGTGAGTGTTCTCAGTGGTCAGGAACAAATGTAATCGCATGGCAGGATGCTGTAAAAGGACCAAACTTCAGCCAGGAGAACAAGATAAGGAGGAGATAATCCATCCATAATACGAGGTTAGTCATTCATATACTGCTGCATGGGCTGGGCTGTAGTTACATCGTAAGGTTTTAAAAACTGAGCTTAAATAAATGATTAGCGGTAATAAAAGCCGAGAGAGGTCAACGGTGATCACTGACTTTTTTTAGGAGTTTTTTTTAGATTAGGCAGCACGGTGGCGCGGTGATTAGCACTGTTGCCGCACAGCAAGAAGGTCCTGAGTTCAATTCCATCATCAGGCTGGGGTCTTTCTGTGTGGAGTTTGCATGTTCTCCCCGTGTTTGCGTGGGTTCCCTCCGGGTACTCCGGCTTCCTCCCACTGTCCAAAGATGTGCAGCTTGTGGGGATAGGTTAATTGGATAATCCAAATTGCCACTAGGAGTGAATGAGAGTGCGAATGGTTGTCTGTCCCTGTGTGTTGGCCCTGCGACAGACTGGCGACCTGTCCAGGGTGTACCCTGCCTCTCGCCCTATGACAGCTGGGATAGGCTCCAGCGACCCGCGCGACCCTGAAAAAGGATAAGCGAAAGCGAATGGATGGATGGATGGATTTTTTGAGATTAAATAGAAGAAAATACAAAACATTAAACATGTTAACAACACAAAAGCCATATTAAATGCAGACTACTTTAGGCCTGGAAGTAGGATTCATCACGTCATCACTTAATAATCGGATTGCTACAGTTAAATTACATTTAGACCATGGCCTTTCAGATCAAAGTGTTTACATTCTCTGTATTTACCAGAATGTATTTATGTATTAGCTTTCACTTTGAGCACAAGCTGGCAAAAGTGCATGATGTCTGCTTGAGAATTCAAGCACTAGTGCTCTGAGTCAGAATCCATTAATTCCATTGAATATAGGTAAAAGAGTGCCTTTGCCTGCCTGAATTGGCATCAAAAAACTCACTTTGCCTATCAACACAATTAGATAAATGCACTCTTTACAAAAGGTACTGGGAAAATGTGATGAGAAAACTATTTTCCACTTAATTTCAGTCTTTAATGCTGACTGTAAATATAACAACAACTGTGTCTTCAGAGAACAACACTAACTCAGATGATGTAGCACTAGCTGGAAAGGATAATAGGCTCGGCTTGACGTGTAACATGAGACAGTCAGTTCAAGGTGTGTCAAAGCATGTCACGGCATAAAACCATGGTTTGATTACATGAAACAGTCCCATTTTGTACCTTTTAATCATTTAGACTCACTCACACAATTTCACAACAGCTGTGAGATGGCAAACAACAATTATCCTGTTACTGGATGTTCTTTGGGGCAGCTTTAATTGGGAGGTTTAACTAAACTACAAATTGCAGCTTAATTACCTGATAGTTGTGGTCTAAAGTTTACATGCACTCATTGTGGGCATGAATGTCATGGTAAGTTTAGTTTTAACTGTTACGTTTGCACGGTATAAATCTGTATAAACTTTTAAAACAAGAGTTGGACACACAAGTTAAAAAGTTTTGACCTATCCACACAGCGTCAAAAGTATACATACAGGCTCAAATATATTAATAATAATGAATAATAAATAATATTACTCATGAATATGAATACTTATGATGTAATCAATTTTTATTATTTATATATCAGCAAGTTTCTGGCATAATTCTAGTTGGATACTTGACCACTCGACCTTACAGAATTGGTAGTTAATTTAAATTAACTGGTTTGTTGACAGTAAACCAGCTTTTAAGGATAGTCCACAAGTTTTCATTAAGGCTTTGGTCAATTTTCATCAGGGTATACCAGAAGTTTAATTTGCCATTTCTAAAAAACTGCAGGTTCCACTGATATTAGTTTAAGTTGTTTAGATGCATCACCATTTGTAAAGAGAAAGACTAAACTGTCATACTTAGATTAGAAGTAAAGGTAAGGTTTTAAAACCTTTAAAAAAGTATGGTGGTGGTAGCATCATGCACTGGGGCTGTTTTGCTGGAAGCAATACCTGGACATTATACAAAGTGGATGTAATAATGAAGAAGAGGGAAGGAATTCTACCAATTCTGCCAAGAACAAAAGCTTTTAAAATAAATTGAAACTTGTTTGGCCAATTCTTGTTCTTTTAAGTCATTAAGACTGATGAATGTATGTCAACTTTTGGCCACAGCTGTATATTTTACACCCTTATAGGTAAATTACAATGGGATGATACAGATATTTATACTGAAGATAAACAAAACCTAACACATTGTTTTTGTGGCAAACACATAACACATTTTAGTAATGATCCTTTTGATTTCATTATTACAAAAATTGTGACCAAGAACAACAAGCCAACAAGGTCGTCAGGGACAGAAATTAGAAGTAGGATTTGTAACTTCATTAAGTAAAGCAAGTAAATTATTTTATAAATGTTGTTTCTATTGCACCTTTCAAGATAAACATCTACAAGTGCTTCAGAACAAAATACCAGAGTGTTAAAAAGCATTGACCAAATGCAATTCCAAAAAGATAAGTTTTTAGTTGTTTTTTCTGAAAGAGATCGTCCACAGATCTCAAGCTCAGAGGGAGAAACTTCCAGAATCTGGGGGACACTGTTGCAAAATCGCTGTCTCCTTAATTGTTCAGCCTTGTACGATGCTCGGCCAGTAGCTCACAGATCTGCTGGGGAGGCATGGATGTAAAAGTGCACTGATGTAAGCTGGGGCTTGTCCATGAAGAGCTCAAAGTCAAAACCGGAATATTCAACAGAGAGCCATTGCGGTTGGGTCAGCAATGGTGTGACATGTGAGTACTTGGAAGACTTCTGTACAACCTAAAGATGTTCTAAGAAGTTTTTGCTTTGACAAGTGAACAATGAATTACAGTAATCCAAACATGATCAAATAAATACATAAATGCAATTAATGAATCTCAATCTTCAGTTCAGAATGTGACATACTACATTTTACTATATTTCTAAAGCGATAAGAAAAAAGCAAGCCAAAGATTTGACATGAACATTCAAAGCTGAGTCAAAAGTTATCACAAGGTTCCTGATAGAAGATTTGGCAAATGGGGCAAGGGGACCATTTCCATTACCTTTGGCACAGATCTGTCAGGGTCACAAGCAACTATCTCTATTAAACAGGCCTTCAAAGTGGCAGTAATTAAACCACTACTTATCCATTACGTGATCCAGCTGTTAGGTAATTATAGGTCAATCTCTATGTTATGTCCTGGTCTAGCGGTTAGCATGAAAAAAGGCCAAAATAACAAACAAAACTAGCTATTCCAAAAAGGGAGGTGCTACCTAAACCCTGTTTGAAACAAAAACCAAACAACAGACAAGCGCTACCCTTAACTCCCTAATTGAATAAATAAGAGATTTGGTACAGAGAACAGTAAGGTAGTTCATCCCTTCTGCCTCATTGCTTATTTACAAGTGAAAGAGTATTTACGACACTGCATGCAAAACTTAACGGTTCTCTGAAATCACGTGGGAAATATGTCACTGATGGTTTGGAGCCCAAGGACAGGTCTGCTGCTGCTGTCAGTTGTTGCCAGGTGACAACTGCTGGAGAGGGTTTTTAACATGGTCACTTGATGACGGAAACCAATCTGCAGTTCCAATCAGAAAGAGGACCTGCAGAGATACTTAAAGGCACAGAACACACCCATTGCACAAAATCCAGACTCTGTGATTCAAAATATGGCCCGGGCCGTAACACCACCCCCTTCCCAACACCAAACATCTCCCTTGTAGATGTTTGATACTTAGTGAGATGGAAAACCACGAGAGAGTCGATCCGCTAGCACATTTTCTGATCCTTTCTTGTGGAATATTTCCATATTGAAAACCCGTACCAGTACCATGACCATCTCATGACCCTCTGGTTTGAGGCTCATGAGAGGTGCTAAGAAGGGGGTTGTGATCGGTGTAGACAATGACAGGTGATGAACTAGAACCAACATATACTTCAAAATGTTGTAGCGCAAGCAGCAGGGAAAGGGCTTCTTTTTCGATAGTACTGTACTTTTTTGGTGACTGTTACATTTCTTTGAAAAGTAACTGATTGGGTGATCAACGCCCTGTTTGTCTTCCTGCAACAGCACTGCACCTGCACTGCTGGCACTGGCATCCACTTCTAATGTGAAAGGACATGTGAAATCAATTCAATTAAATTCAATTTTATTTATACAGTGCTAAATCAGAACAACAGTTGCCTCAAGGCGCTTTATATTATAAAGTAGACCCTACTAGTGATGTGTCAGTCGCGAGCGAAATGGCTCTTAGAGCCGGATCTTTGACGTGAACAATGCGAGCCGGCTCCTTATCGCGAGCTGTGGGTTTGTTTGTTTTTTGGGGGAGGGGCGGTAGTTACACTCACAGTAGCACAGGAACAGAGCGGGAGGAAGAGAGAGAGCAAGAAAGCCAGGGACAACAACGTCACATTAGAAAGGTATCGTAATCATCCACAACTATTTTCAGTTGCGGATGATAAAGGATTCAGAAGGTTTATTCATGCAGGCCCATATGACAGAGAATATGCATCTTCTTTTTGTTTTCATATTATAATTTATATTTAATTGTGTTGTGGTTTGCAGTGTTTTGTGTTGTTTCACTTTAAATTTGTTTAAAAGGAAAAAGCTGAAAATTTAAATAGTTAAAAGTTGAAATGTGAATAGTTGGTTATGCATCATGGGAATCCCCCGGCAGCCTACGCCTATTGCAGCATAACTAAGGGAGGATTCAGGGTCACCTGGTCCAGCCAGAACTATATGCTTTAGCAAAAAGGAAAGTTTTAAGCATAATCTTAAAATATAGATAGTGTCTGTCTCCCGAATCCAAACTGGAAGCTGGTTCCACAGAAGAGGGGCCTGAAAACTGAAGGCCCTCCCACCCATTCTACGTTTAAATAGTCTAGGAACAACAAGTAGGCCTGCAGTGTGAGAGCGAAGTGCTCTAATAGGGTGATATGGTATGATAAGGTCATTAAGATAAGATGGGCCTGATTATTTAAGACCTTGTATGTCAGGAGCAGGATTTTGAATTTAAAAGGGTATTTAACAGGGATTTAACAGGGAAGCCAATACAGGAGAAATAGGCTCCCTCTTTCTAGTCCTTGCTGCAGCATTTTGAATTAATTGAAGGCTTTCCAGGGAGTTTTTAGGACATCCTGATTATAATGAATTGCAGTAGTCCAGCCTAGAAGTAATAAATGCATGAACTAGTTTTTCAGCGTTATTCTGAGACAGGATATTTCTAATTTTAGAGATGTTGCACAAATGGAAGAAAGCAGTCCTACATATTTATTTAATATGTGCATGGAAGGACATATCCTGGTCAAAAATGATCCAGGTCTTTATGTCTTAAAGACATTCCTGCAATTTTAACTAATTGCTGGCTTCATGGATAGATAAAGTTGGGTGTCATCTGCATAGCAGTGAAAACGTATGTTATGCTTATCAGGAGTGGCAAGGACTGGTGTGCTGCAGAGGAGAGTTTTAGCAGACTGAAAATGCATTCTGGCATGTAGTTGACCACACAAAGGGCTGCAACACACTAACCTTCAGCCTTCATTAGTGAAATAGCATCAGTGAAAGTTATGAATGATTTTCTTTTGGCCTCTAACAGTGGACTCATCTCTGATCTTACCTGCTAGACCTCAATACTGTTGACCATAATATTTCGTTATAAAGATTTATGTATTGAAAGTACTGCACTGCAGTGGTTTGACCTGTATCTACATGCTATATTTTAATTTGTATGTAAATGGAGAGTTGGCCTCACACGCTAAGGTAAATTATGGAGTTCCACAGGGTTCCGTGCTAGGACCAATTCTGTTTACATTATGCATACTTCCTTTAGGCAGTATCATTAGAAGCCATAGCATACATTTTCAACGCTATGCAGATGATACCCATCTTCTTCATCTATCAATGAAACCAGATAACACTTATCAGTTAGTTAAACTGCAAAATGTCTTAAAGATATGAAGATTACAATTAGCTTTCTGCTTCTAACTTCAGTTAAAAATGAGGTTATTGTTCTTGGCCCTAAAATTCTTAGAAATATGGTATCTGACCAGATACCTACTCTGGATGGCATTACCTTGGCCTCTAGTATCACTGTGAGGAACCTTGGAGTAATTTTTGACCAGAATTTGTCCTTTAATGTGCATATTTCTTCTATTTGTGCAATTTCTCTAAAATTAGGAAAATCCTGTCTCAGAGTAATGCAGAAAAACTAGTGTATGCATTTATTACTTCTAGACTTTACTACTGTAAATCGTTATTTTCAGTGGGTCCTAAAAACTCCCTGAAAATCAGTCACTATAGTCACTAGGGCTTTTAAAAGTAGAATGGGAAGCAGATCCTTCAGCTTTCAAGCCCCTCTTCTGTAGAACCAGTTGCCAGTTTGGATTCGGGAGACAGATACCCTCTCTACTTTTAAGACTAGGCTGAAAACTTTCCTTATTGACAAAGCATATAGTTAGAGCTGGATCAGATGACCCTGAATCATCCCTTAGTTATGCTGCAATACGCTGAGGCTACTGGGGGCTTCCCATGTTGCATGAGTGCTTCACTCAGCTTTTTTCACTCATCATGTGTTTATACACCACTCTGCACGTAATCAATATTATAAAGCTCTGGCTCTCTTCCACAAACTGTCTCTGTCCTGTCTTCCTCTTCTCACCCCCAACCAGTTGGCAGATGGCTGACCCTCAGTCAGCCTGGTTCTGCTGGAGGTCTGAGGAGGTTTCTTCCCGTTCAAGTGCTGGCTCATACTTGGGTCATCTGATTGTTGAGGTTTTCTCTGTATTACCGTAAGAGCTCTACCTTACAATAAAGCATCTTGAGGCAACTGTTGCTGTTATTTGGCACTAGGTAAACTGAATCAAACTAAAAGTTCAGTATTTGGTCGGTGCTTGACTTGCATTTACAGTGCTTCATATTTCCCATAATACTGTTTAGCTTGAGTTGTTTAGCTCAAGACTACCAAGGTACTACCAAGGAAGGCCCTTGGTAGTACCTTGTACTGAAATTGGATCTGTTAGCACTGCAGTCATCACCCAGTTTGTTACGTCAAACGCTGTTCTCCATCTGTTGCAGCTGGCCACCATTACTCTGATCTTGAGTTGTCCACTCTGGCCTAATACTAATTACAGAGGTCTGCAGAGCATCTTGGGGAATAAAAAAAGCAAACAACTTCTAAAATGTACAGAGAGCTGCTAATTTGAGAAATTCTGCTCTAGAAAATAAGACCACAGTTTGTCTTCTGTTGGAGTGAAAATGAATACCCTGCGGTGTTGTTTTATATGTTTGTAGGTTTGACACACAGAGCTGCCATTATATGATCCTGGCCACACAGCACAGCCTGCTTTTACAATAGCAACCCCTCGTTTAATCATCTATTACAAAAGCTTTCCCTACCACTGTTTTGAAAGTTACAAGCTGTCATGCCAGCTAGTACCCATACTGTGCTTTACGGGCTACCTACTATTAAAGCTGAGTCACTTTACTTAGGCATTATTTTAAGACTGCATCAGCAAGTTAGTATTTACCTGTAAATAATCATGTGACGTGTTTGTATGTTAAACTAAGCATCTATATTTTCTTCCAGGTATCTTTCACTTGACAAAAATACATCACCTAACCAAAGATAACAAATAGTTGAAACAGAAAGATGATTAAAAAGAGAAAGAGAAGGGATGATAGAGATTATGCACAGGTATTGAATTGAGTTTTGTAAATAACTGCTACCTACAGCCAGGTATTTAGCTCTAAGGTGTATCAACACAGGGCTGTTTTGAGCTAGATGCTAACATCAGGGTGTCTCTCTATAATAATGATAATAATAATACTTGTGATATGTTGTCAACATCTCAGTTGAGCACAGTTTAAAGCAGACCTCACCTGAAAACTTTAAGGTATGGAAGGCAAGAGGGAGATTGTAGGTCTTTGAAAGGAAAGAGTGTCTTCTGTACCCTTTTATTTAATCTAATAAATGAATGGCTCATCAGAGCATCAGAGAGGAGAAGAAAGTTTTTTTTAATTACTTTAAATGTGGCACTGTTGTGTGTTAGACGAGCTTGTCCAAGTGTTTTAGAAACTACCCATCTACCCGCATTTTCCCACATAGCCATCTCTGGTGTTTACAGTGGATGGTCTAAGGCTACGTCCACACTAATGCGTTTTCGTTTGAAAACGCATCGGTTTCTCAACGTTTTGGCCTTCCATCCACACTGAGATGCGGTTTTCCCCAAGGAAAAAGGCAGCATTTTGAAAACGCTCTCGAAAGCACATGCATTTCAAAACGGAGCTGTCCCGCCGCAGTGTGGACATTCGCAAATGCAGACTTTCGAAAACAATGACGCATGTTGGTCATATGATGCAGTCATGTGACCACTTAAACCAAGATAGCGGACCTTATCGTACCACATCACCATCACATTTGTTTGCTCACAATTTTGGTAGCCCTATCTCCCAGTCGATGCTTTGGAAACCTTGTACTCGTTGGTGGCTTGGAGCAACAAATCCACCTCATTATCAGTCCAGTTGAAAAATTTGGTGCTTTGTCTTGCCATTTAGCAACACGTTTCAAAGAGCCAGAATATAACTAAACGGCAGAGGGAAATGACGCAGGTCGAGTCGTCTTGCGTTTCACACATGCGCAGAACTGCAATGTCAGCGTTTTCGGTCGTTTTATGGGGACACACAACTCTTTGAAAACGACTGAAAACGCTAGTGTGGATGTAGCCTAAGAAAGAGAAAACGTTTAGTGAGTGTCAGTTCTCACTAGATGTCAGATGCCTAGCTTATGTCAGAGGTCAGAAGAGAATGACCAGACTGCTTCATGCTGATAGGACGGTAATAGTAGCTCAAATAACTTGTTACAGCCAAGGTAAATTACCTTACCTTCGTGGAACCTTGAATTCTACTTTGACATTTTGTTAAAGAAAAGATTCAAATAAAATTAAAGACAGCAGAATTACATTGAGCCACTGTGCAGAAGACAATACCAGGTGAAATTCATTTAAGCTAAGAACAAAAAACTGAGGATACAACATGAAACATGAATGTGTGGGTCCATCCTGCCTTGTATAAACAGAGAGTTGGGGAATGGCTGCAATCACAGCATTGTAAGATGGTGACAGATGTACCCTTAGGCCCCCTCCTTGATTCAGAGATGGTCTTTCCCTTTTCACATAAATGGCCTCCTTGACTCCGCGCTCAAACCAGCCCTCCTCCCTGCCCAGGATGTGCACATCCTCGTCACAGAAAGAGTGTCCACTGGCCTAAAGGTGTGAATAGACTGCGGAGTCCTGGCCTGACGAGTTAGCTCTTCTGTGTTGTGTCATCTGCTTAGCCAAATGTTGTTTAGTTTCCCCGATGTATAAATCATGGCAATCCTTGTGGCAATTAACAGTGTAAACTACATTACTCTGTTTGTGTCGGGGGACCTGATCCTTGGGGTGGACCAATTTTTGGCGCAATGTGTTTTGGGGTTTAAAAGCCACAGAGACGCAGTGTTGAGAAAACATGCATCTCAACTGTTCCGATACTCCTGAAACATACGGGATCACTTCGGATTTTTGATTTGGCAGCAGTTGTCCTTCTCTCCTGGATCAGCTGGAACCTTCTTTAGGTGCCTTCCCAGATTTGACAAATGTCTAGCTGGGATAACCACATTTACTCAGGGCCTTCTTAATGTGATGTTCTTCTGCTTTCCTGGTCGTTGTATCTGTGAGGATGGTGCTCGCTCTGCGTTGTAGCATCCTTATGACACTCAGTTTGTGCTCCAGTGGATGATGAGAGTCAAACCTTAAATACTGACCCATATGCGTCGGGGAAACCAAACAACCTCTGGCAAAGTGAAAGAGCTAACTCGTCAGGCCAGGACTCTGCAGTTTGATCCCACCTACAGGCCAGTGGACACTCTTTCAATGATGAGGATGTACACATCCTGGACAAGGAGGAACGCTGGTTTATCTGACAGACAAAAGCGGGATATTGGGAGAGCTTCACGGAGGCAGGTTCTTCTGAAACGGCAGAGACACTGTCACCGAAATAAGCTTAAGGCGGGGTGTGTGTGAGATGATAGCAGAGATTGTCTTACTTGGTTTGCGGATGAGAGCAGCAACGGAGGGGTGGGAAAGTGGGAGTTGGTGGGTTTGCAGGTGAGAGGTGTGGTGATTGGTGGCAGAGTTCTGGAGCGCAGGCAGGTGAGTTCCATTCTTTCTTCAGCAGGAATGGAGAGTGTGAAGTCCGAACGTGAAGGCCAATTTACCGCCGTAGATTGGTGAAGAAAGACGGTCTGCACTGTTCCTCAACGCTGCTGCCCTTGATTAACAGAGATGGGTTGCAGGTGAAGACAGGCTGGCACAGAGTCCAAGAGCACCACCTAGAAATGTCAGTGATCTGGTCGACACCCACAGGCATGACACAATTTGCATATTAATTGTCATGAAACTGACCTCACAGCCCATTGTTTACCAGTGGTGCTAGTTTCAGTCATTATGCAAATGTTCCGTTTACAAGGTTGGGGAAACCTGCAGTTATCTTAGACTGAAAAAGTCACTTGGTTGAGAGACAAAACTATTCCGAAAACGTTACGTCCAGATTAAAAGAATATGCAAATCCCTTAATGACCACAGGGTAAATCTTCTAATGACTGCTTCCAGCAGAATAATGCATTGTGTCTAAAAGCTTAAATAATCACAGACTGGTTTCTTTAACATGACAGCGAGTTTAGTGTGCTCAAACGATCACCATGGTCACCAGATCTTAATCAAATAGAGCACCTTTGGCATATGAGGGACCAGGAGATTTGCAACATGAATGTGCAGCTGACAAATCTGCAGCAACTGTGTGATTCTTTCAAGTTAATATGGAGCAAAATCTCTGAGGAATTTTTCCAGCACCTTGTTGAATCTATGCCACCATGAATTAGAGCAATTTTGAAGACATCAGGGGGTCACCCATTGCCTAATACAACGGCTGGTGAATGTACATTGCAACTGGCTAAAAACACAAGACTGCAGAGAATAAGGAGTAGGTCTTAAACAATAATTTTACCCACAGACCGCTGTGTTAATGAAGACAGTTTCCCATTTTCATGCCAGTGAAAATGCACGCAGCCCTTTGCAACCAAAAAAATAATTAACAGCTACTTACAGTGTCTACATCCCACAGAAATCTAGCTTATGTGTGATGCATTACCGCTAATTAAAATGACTACCTGTGAGAACCTCTGCCAACCATTACAGCAGCACCCCTGACTTATAAAGTGCTCCCCAGCACTTCTACCACCCGTTGCTTAACATTGTCAGGAGGGGCACGGCTGGCCCACACACCGATTCACAATGAGTCTGTTCTCCTGGCTGGATCACACTGCCTTCCCAGCACTGAGCCATTGTGTCATTCCATTCCTTTTATTTATGTTTCCTATTGCTTTTTAAACGTGGAAATAAATAATTTCTGACCAGAGATGGATAGTTCAGCTGTGTTTAGAGGCATCACTGGAGCGTTGCTGATTATGGCTTCTAAAGCTGCATTTAAACAGGTAAAAAAGATCTCATTTTGAACAGTTTATTGCACAGTTAGATAATGTTACAAAATGTATTAACAAAATAAATGGACAAAGAAGCCTATTCCTAATTTCCTCATCATTTCTTCCTGCACATTACTTCTGGAGAACTGTAAGGAAAAAAATGTCTAAGCTATCCTTAAACTTGAAACTTATACAGTAAATCATTTGAAAATACAGAGAAATTTCATAAGCATCTCATATTACACATGTGCACAGCACTTTGTTTTTCCCCAGCGTCCGCTGTACTCTGTCTGGGGTTTAGGGAGATGACAGCGTGGATGGTAAAACAATAAGATAAGACTCATTTGCCACAACTGGAATGCACTGATAAACCACAAACTGTCTCTGACGCCATAAAATGAAATGTCTGACCCACTGTATGTTACGATGGGTTTTCCCTTGAGCACTTAGTCAGAATGGTCATGTAATGTTTAGGGAAATACCCAGAATAGTGGCCTGTAATTTGAGCCATTAATAATAATCCAAACCTGGAGAAAGAAGGGAAACAGCTGTTTGACTCTATGAAGGTCTTAAAAACATAAACAGTTGATGAGCTACGTGTTGAAGGCTTAGTAAAATTGTGTGATAGTGTACGGATCAGATCCACTCAACAGGGTTGACTTCAAAATATCCAATGTAGGATGCAATAAAAGAGCAGTGGGGCACATGGTTTTAATTCTGTTTGAGCAACAGTTTTCAACTGAAAAAAGGAGTTTATTAGCTGTGGTCACTTCTTAGACCTTTAATAATGTCAGTTTATTCTAGATTAAGTCAACAAAAGCAAAAGAGTTTTTATGTGCACGGTTTACCAAGGCAGACCGCATGCAAAATACCCGGTCTCTGATTGTGAAGTGGCTCAATTCAGCTGTCTTTCACTTCATTTGAACCTTTTCTTCTTTAAAATGTCAAAATGGAAAAGGTTTATAAATTATATGAGTTATCTTTAAAATAAAAAAAATGCTATATAGCTATAGACAGTGTTCAATTTATGTATTAGATTTTTTTTTAGATTAAACTTTGAAAAGCAAGACGCAGTGCTGTAAGATAACAGTACCTCCATTCAGTTCAAACATGTGTTTTTGATTATCTTTAGTATTAAGCATGTGACCAGTAATTTGAACCAGATGTCCTAAAATAAATAAATAACTATTTTTTAAGTTGCCTGTGTGCAAGTCTGGAAACAAACACGCTGGCAGTATCGTTTCGACTAAAAAAAGATACATTGCAGCTATTACAGCTGTCAAATTACACAGTGTTCATAACCCAGCTCAAAACTCAGACGATTATTCACCTTGAAGACATTTCTCAATAAAACAAAAGTATGGAGCTTGTCTTAACTGACACAGCACGATAGACTGCTTTATACCCATAATCTGCACTTACAACAAAATAATATTTTGGAACTCAAACAGAGAGAAAAAGCTCAGAGGGATGTATGTAATGAGATGCTATTAACAAAAAGATTTGAGCTCTTTTATGAACGACTGTGAATTACTTCTTTGTTCTCCCTTCACAGAAATCCATTTTAAAAGTACAAATGCAATACCACAAAAGTTGGGAGGTGGTGTAAAATGTAAAAATAGAATGCAGTCATTTTCAAAACTCATAAGCCCACATCTTATTTCCACTACAAACATATTAAATATTTAAACCTAAGAAAGTGCAACATTTAAAATTCAATTTTAAGGAAAAAAATCACAGCTGGAGGAACATCTAGCAAGTTCTTAGATTAACTGTGAACAAGTCAGTAATGTGACCGAGTGTAAAATGAGCAGCTTATAGAGGCAGACTTTCACAGAAAATGGGCAGAGGTTCGCCAGTCTGCAAAATAGTGATCCAATACATTCCAAAGGTTTATCTCATCCTCAAAGATTCAGAGAATCTGGGGAAATCTGTGCACATATACGGGTGCCCATGAATTTTGGCCCTCATGCATCATTAAAAACAAACATAAATCTGTCATGGAAATCGCAACAAGGGCTCAGGAGCACTTCCAGAAATGTCTGTCTGTGAACACAGTTTACTGTGCCATCCACAAATGCAGGTTAAAGCTCTACCATACAGAGAAGAAGCCACATATGAAAATTATCCCGAAATGTTGCTGTCCTCTCTGCTCCAAAGCTCATTCAAAATTGACTGAAGTCGAAAACTGGTCTGTGAACAGATGAATCAAAATTTGAAATTACTTTTTGAAAACATGGATGCTGCTGCCGCTGCATCAAAAAAGAAGCATCCTGCTTGTTATTCACACAGTGCTGAAAGGTGTACATAGATGTTAGAGCGACATGTGCTCTCGTCAATGATGACGGCCTTGGAAGGCCTTGCATATTTGCGGTAGACAACGATTAAACCAACAAACTGCATCTATTACAACAGCATGGTTTCATAGTAGAAGAGTACTGGTGCTGAACTGGCTTCCTTGCTGAGCAGACCTTTCAACAACTGAAGACATTAGGCTCATCAAGAAAAAAGAGAAGAAAGAAGACCCAGGATTAATAAAGGAGCCAGAATCCTATGTCAGACAAGAATAGCACAATATTCCCAGCAGTCCAGCAGCTGGTCTCCTCATTTCCCAGATATGTAAAGACTGTTAAGAGGGGAAGATACACTGTGGCAAATATGGCCGTCCTAACTTTTTTCAATTCAGTTTTATTGATATAGTGCCAATTCACAACAATAATTGCCTCATGACACTTTATATTGTAAAGTCTCGCCTGTCATATCGCCTTCTGCTGCAGCAGTGCCCCGCCCACTGGAGAATCAAGCGTGATGCGCCCAAGAAGACTTGGATCAATCAAACTGAAGACGATCTTAAACAACGACGTCTAACCTTCGAGCAAGCAAAGGTCAAGGCCAGAGATTGCAAGGCCTGGAAGTGCACCGTTGACCAAGACACAGTGTGGATGAGAGCCAGAGGTTAACAATAACAACATAGACAGTTTAATGATGGTGTCGCTATTTTGTTACTATTTCAATAAAAGGAAAGAGTGAAAAGACACGAGCGAAGAAGAAACTTTTTTTCCGTTTTTTTCCATTTAAATATTCGATTTGCTTTTTATGCTCTTTGGTGATTAAATACAGATTCATGACATCTGACAATCACTGCATCACAGCTTTTTTTGAATGGGTGTTGTAATTTTGTTGTAAAGGTGATAGGCTCATGCAGAAATTATATTCAGAATATGGTTTGGTCTCGGGTTTTGGACATAGTTTTGAGTTTGTGGATCTTGAATTTAATTTTCCTTAATACATAAATGATATTGTTACAGTTGTTCATCACTCCCCTTCGTATCCCGAGTTCTTTATTTCGGTTAGCATGCTTGTCATTACTATTTCACTCTGTTGTCTCTGTTCAGTCTTTCGTTGCCGTCTGAGTCTTCTGTTTGTGCCTCTCTGTCAAGTTTGTAGCTGAGAGTCTGTTGTCTTTGTTTGGTTTCTTCCTGTATCAGTTTGTTAGTTATCTCTCCTTGTGTGTTCTTCATTAACTTCCCCATGTTTCATTATGAGATTCAGTTCATCTGTGTGCAGTTCCTAAGGTGCCTCCTTTCTTTTCTCTCATTCTCACTTGGATATTTATTCCCTCAGCTTGTTTCAGTTCCTTGTCGTGTCGTCCTATTCCTGTACTGTTCCCGTTACTGTTTACTGTGGTGACTGTTTTCTGTGGTTCCCACAGTCCCGTCATTTCGGAGCTCCCAGTGTTCCCCTAGCATTCGTGTTGCTGTCACACATCACACAAACTGGAAATCAAATATATGAAAACCTTGTTTTCATTTCTTTTATCATTACTTCCCATTTTCTTCTATACCTCTCATTACGCAAGAATCACACTGGTTATTTCCCACTGTAGACTTATTTTTATTGTGTTTGGTTTAAAACTCTGGTATGTATAGTATTGAAATAACTACACCATCATGAAACTGTGTATTTTTACAGTTGTGTGTATAAATTACATGTGATATTTAACTAATGTAAAAAAAAGAATTAAGCTGCTTAAGCTAAAAGTTGCTTGTACAATTGGAGCTATTCAGAGCTGCTCAGTACAAGAGAGCTGCCTATGTTGGGTTGAGTGTTTAGTGGGAAACAACAGCAATCAGAAACACAACCGACAAAAATAAAACTGTCAGAGAAAATCACATACATCTCTTTTTGTGTGTACTTCCCAATTGCCGTGTGAATGTGCTTACAGGTCCTCCTCTTCTATTAAAAGAACGGCACAGCGTTTCCTTTTTTCTCTTCATGTGGTCGTGATGAAGATTCCAAGAAAGCCGAGCAGCCTCACAGTTTGCCTGCGGGAAGACCATCAGCTCTGCTGCTGTGGTCAGAAAGGGAGACCTTCCTGAAAAGAAAACCTTCCACGGATGGATTGGATGAAGCTTAATGAAATCCTCCTTAAGTTAAACAAATATGGCCCTCTGTGTGGACGACCCAAAAGACCCCAGAACATGAATATTTACTCACTCCCCTGTCTTCACCTATCTCTTATTCCTAATTTGTCACTGCTGAGTCGAGGTCGTAACATGGGATTCATTTTTCTTATATTTGCTGCACTTTCTTTGCCTTTTTCCCTCTCGTATTTTCGTGGCACTCTTCCATCACTGCACCTCTCGATTTCCTAAACAGTTTCCTCCGTGCCATTTCCAGTCAGTCAAACCCCAGGTCAGACAAGAATAGTTTTCAGCGCCTTTTTACTGGCAGTGAACCCATCAGTGGATATAGTTCGCACTCCTTAATGGCTGGCTTTTAAACAGATATAAAAAGAATGAAAGCATGTGTCTGTCAGACTCTGTCTCTTTGCGCATTTCAGTACAATCTAGTAGTGTTTTCAGTGTACACAACCACGACTCATCACTGTCATCTAAATACGTTTAAATATATTAATAAATTAGTAATAAATAGACTTTTTTTTACCATCTATGGTTGAGTTGAAACTGTAAGCCAAACGCAGAGCATTAAAAACATGTAAATCCTGACCAAAAATTAAATTAAATTTAACAAAGGCTTCATCTTTTGCGGGGGATTTTTGTGCGTATGTGAAACTATTTTACTCACCAACTGCTCAGAGTTTACAGTCATTGCTGATTGGTGTACATTTCAAGTAACTACATGATTCACACAAGTTTCAGAGGTTTATGAGTGAGTATAAAAGTTAAAGTGTCAAAAGAAAACAAAAGACAGAGAAAGATCTTGTTTTCCAGATGTTAAAATATCCCTTGTGTTTAGTGCATAACTGTAGATGAGTAGAGGTTCAAAGGATTAGTCAAGGCGTTCATGGCTTATTTCAATTTTTTTTCACAAATGTGAGATAAGCCTTTGTTACTTTTGGTCAGCAGTGGTTTTAACCTTAGAGCGCTCCCATGGATGTCATTTTTGCCCAGCTGAAAAGTGAACTCTGACCTTAACAGAGGCAAGTGAGGCCTGCAGTTCTTTACATGCTGTTCTGGGTTCTTTTGTGACCTCCTGGTTGAGTTGTTGGTGCGCTCTTTTGGTATTTGGTTGGTCTCCCACTGCTGGAAAGATTCACCACTGTTCCAAGTTTTCTTCATTTCTGAATAATGTCTCTCACAGTGGTTTGCTGGAGTCTCAAAGCCTTAGAAATGAATCTGTAACCCTTTCAACACTGAGAGATGTCATTAACTTTGTTTCTCAGATGTTCTTGAGTTTGATGGCCGGGCATTTACATCGCACCAGGATGTATTGTTTTGTCAAACTGAACTCAGGTTTCCCCCAAACATGTGATTTAACAAGGGGGAGGGAGGGCAAATACTTTTTTATTTATTACACTAAATGTAACATTTTAAAAGCTTTTTCATGTTTTTTTTTATGTTAACAAATATGTTTTTGTTTACAAAAGATGCACACAGTCATTTATTTGGAGGCCATGTTATTGCTATGACATCATGATAATTGCAGTCATTAGATTTTCCACATAGGTTTTCATTAGGTGTGTGACTCACTCCACTGAAAGTGCGTGCATTGTTATCCTTCTGTTGCAGTGTCTGATACCTTATTTTCCTTTGAATGTGTCGTTTCAGATATGAAGCATAAGCATGCGAAGTGCAACAGCTGCATCACTCGTTCTGAATCGCTTCTCCAGATTAAATAAAATCGCTCACATTTTTAAAAACACTTTTAAACCAAAACACACAGTCTTTTGGTTGCTTTACTTGTGGCTTCTGGCAGCTGAAATGAACCAAAAACTCTTATTTCACCAACATAAATTTTAAAAAGTGCTATTTAACTATCTTCACCTCAGTATCCTGCATCCTGTCATCACGGTGATTACGGGAATATCAAGCCTTGGACTGGGTTGAGTATGGAATAATGTCATATTCTTATGTTTATTCAGGAAGACATGCAAATGGATGTAGGAATAACCTTGACTTTATTTTTAAAAACAGTATTTTACAAGAGGTGAAAATTATAACAGAACAAAAATAAGGGCCAACAGCCAATATGTTTGAACTCAAGATGATGTCTGTTCCACACACTGACAAACACCAGACACTATAGCAGAACATTCTGGAAATTTTCTTTATCGCACTTTACACACACGGGACACACGCCCATCCACGCGCTGCCAACAGAATGCAGACAGACAGGCAGACAGGCCATTCCTTTGAGCCAAGCTAAGTGCCCGGTGCTGGGAAAGCCTACTGGACTGCATGCCAGTGGCGTCCTGGTGTGAGAGCAGGAAAACACACTGCTGTTTCAGACTCTGCTGGTTTGTTTGTCATCTTTTCCGAGGTAAAGACAGACTGCAGGAGATTACTGCTGTGGAAAATACTTGCAGAGATAATGATGGAAAAATTCAACAATGCAAAAATGTTCAATTTAAATGGAAACTTACATGGAAACACTGTCGTCTTCATTATGTCATATCTGAGTCAAAAATTACTGATAGCAAATCTAAGACAGTGACGAACATTTTTAACATTGCACACATGTAAAAAATGGGTTTTTGGACTCAACTATTCTTAACTTCTTAATTTGTGACAAATTGTTTATTTTTGGGATCAAGTTTTACTTTTCTGATCCTTCCCATCCGAGTACACAGATCTGACCAATCAAAATGCACGTGGTGAAGAGTGTGTTTGTAGCTCAAAAAGCACACAGGTACTCAATATACAGTAATTTTAAATAATACTATTTTACCTTAGACACTGCTCTCTGAAACATTTTCTCTACCTGCTTAGTCCCAACTAGAGCTCAAACTTCCCTACTGACATCCTGAGATATATCCGAAAGCGTACAAAAGCCATGATACATCTTCAGTTCTAGTGATGGGATTTCCGGATCTTTTTAGAGAACCGGCTGTTTCGGTTCGGCTCACTAAAAAGAGCCGGCTGTTTCGGCTCCGAACCGGCTCTTCAGGTTGTTTTGTTGCTTTAATTAATTTATTATTAACAATAATATAAAATTATGCACAAAAGGAATTACTAATATTAAAAAAAAGTGGTTTTATTTATATATGTTTATATATGAACTTCCAAAACAGAGCTACCTAGATCACTTAAATTACACAATTGAAAGCATGAAAGCATATGTGTATTGTTTGTGTATTTATACACAAGCATTCATATATAGTCAAATAATAAAATAAAAAAAAGTTCATTTACCTGTTATTACCACACTTGCTGGCTTGTGTAGCCACTAGGTAACAAAAGTTCAACCCTGTGCCTAGCATCCTGGAGCACTTCTGTTGTCTTTTGTACGTGTTTTGAGTTTTTATGTGCTTCTGAGTTTTTACGTGTTTTGGAGTTTTTACGTGTTTTGGAGTTTGTACGTGCTTCAGGGTTCGTACGTGATTTGAAGTTTGTATGCGCTTTGTCTGTAGGCCACCGTAAATATACTTTTATTTATTCACTTCACATAAAATGTAATATGTAATGTATGTAATGTAATAAATAAATCATATAATACAGAAATCAACTATTCACATTTCAACTTTTAACTATTTAAATTTTCAGCTTTTTCCTTTTACAAATTTAAAGTGAAACAACACAAAACACTGCAAACCACAACACAATTAAATATAAATTATAATATGAAAACAAAAAGAAGATGCATATTCTCTGTCATATGGACCTGCATGAATAAACTTTCTCAATCCTTTATCATCTGCAACTGAAAATAGTTGTGGATGATTACTATACCTTTCTAATGTGACGTTGTTGTCCCTGGCTCTCTTTCTCTCTCTCTCCCTCCTGCTTTGTTCCTGTGCTACTGAGTGTAACTACCGCCCCTACCCCCTCTTCCCAGCGTAAAGCACAAGGCTCGCATGCTGAGTGAAGCGGAAAAAAAGTGCGAGAGAGAGGGTGAGAGAAAGAAAAAAAAACCCCCAAGGCTCGCGATAAGGAGTCGGCTCGCGTTGGTCACGTCAAAGAACCGGCTCTAAGAGCCATTTCGTTCGCGACCGACCCATCACTATTCAGTTCATCAAATTCTCCCTGTTGCTGCTTCTTGTGAGAACTGGATGAACTTTCTTCCTTTTCTTGTTTAGAAATATTAGGACCAGCTCATCATTGCTTCGTATCAAGATAATTTTTTTCACAGTATGGCTTTTGAGGACAAATGTTTTTCACAAAAATGCAACGCTTTCAGTATACACTACATGACAATTTCGGATCTGAAAAATCCGGATAATAATCATAAGATTCAGCAGTTTGTAAAATTTTATAGAAAGGTATCACCTTGTCACTGGCTACTTTAAGGGCCTGATATCCACTTATAGGACATTATGCTACCACTGTCCTATTGAAATTTAAAGCAAATGTCCTCATATTTGGATCTCATTTTTCTCAGAAACAAAAATCAGGTAAAATAAAAAAAAAAATTACGTAATTCTTTATTTTTACATTCATCAGGTCCCAATCATACAGTGGTCCTGAGAGGCCAAATGGACTGCAACTTAAGAAAACAGCAATAAGAAAAACGCTGAAAAAGCACACAAAACACAACGGAAATTGGAAAAATGAAAACAGAAATAGGAAAAAACAGATTTCCAAAAACACAAAGGAAGTGTTTCTGGGGAGACAATAACCCGACGGACCAGTTGCAGGAACCCAAAACGTGGTAGGTGTGTTTTATCATGATTCATATAATACTGATGACGGATTTTAGGCTAATAGTTAGGCTAACACACTTACCTCTCATCTTTTCTCTCTTCACAAAACCAATAGATCTTCCACTTCTTTTAAGTGGAGGCACAATTCTCAGCATATTTTGGTTCCTGCAACTGGTCAGTTGGGTTATTGTCTCCCCAGAAACACTTCCCTTGTGCTTTTGGATTTCTTTTTTCCTATTTATGTTATCATTTATCCTATTTCTGTTTAGTGTTTTCCTATTTCCGTTGTCGTTTTTCCTATTTCCGTTGTGTTTTGTGTGCTTTTGCAGCGTTTTTCTTATTGCTGGTGTTTTCTTAAGTTGCAGTCCATTTGGCCTCTCAGGGCCACCGTACAATCAGCTCAAATAGCAAAGAGAAATTAAAAATGCATGCCATGAAAGACTTCGGGTCTTAGGAGGTTAAGGTAATAAAAA
Organism: Astatotilapia calliptera; assembly: GCF_964374335.1. NCBI lineage: Eukaryota > Metazoa > Chordata > Actinopteri > Cichliformes > Cichlidae > Astatotilapia > Astatotilapia calliptera. Next base: position 10,666,346 of record NC_137432.1, on the reverse strand, counting down.
TATTTATGGTTTATAATACCACAAAAGACTACAAAAAATCCTACAGTCACATTTCCGCCCTGAGGAAACTCTGGTTTGGCCGTGGCCACTATTAATAGTTCTTAATGAAACCTCCCGTGTGTTTTATTTTTACCCTTTTATGGAGGTGTGACAGGGGTGAAGCCCAACAAGGTACAGTGTAAGTACAGTAGTTGCACAGTAAGGGCATCTTTACTCTGGGTCTGCGCCACTGTAGATTGTGGCCGATGAGTAAGACCTTCTCTGCCACGAGCTCATTTTAGATGGTAAACATTAGGTACAAGTACACACATTGAGAATTCCTTTCATGAACCAAAATTAGACAAACAAGAAAGCAGGCAGCTGCCTCTTGTCTGTTGACTTTCCCTAGCCATCACTTCTCTTTTGCTGACGGCAAAATAATTAAAAAGCCGTATAATGTGTGCTTTTAATTCAACTGTGAGTGTATTTGAGATTCGTTTTACAGGATCCGGCAGTTTCTCAACAAAGAATCACCTGTAAACTGGTTCATTCATTCTTAAAATTAATGCTGTGCTTTTCTGTATTTCTAGAGTCTACATTCCCACTGGTACATGGTCCATAGTCTAGTTCACAGAAAAGCTCTAATGACCATGAAATGCAGTATCATATTTTACACTGAAAACAATGCAAGTGTTGTTTTCAGTGACATCAACATCAGTCTTCTGTAATTACACGATCTCCTTTCTGTGTATCTGAAGCTCTTGTGTCGGATGAGATCTGGTTCTGAAACACGTTGGCAATCAGATAGCCTAATAAAGTGTACTGCCAGAAAGCCCTTATTAGCTTCTCGACCAGTAGTGAGGACATGAAATACTTTTGTATTTTGCTCAGGCCCGTTTACCAGGGAACACAAAGTCAGCCTAACAAAAAAGGAACACGATACCATTTCAAGATTCTGTATAAATTCTGCATTTAGAGAGAAGCCTCTAACAGTGAGGCATATTTAGAACATGGAAATTACGATAAATTATAGTAACTAGTTATGACTCATAGACATGACTCATATGACCTACGTTTTGACCCCTATTGGGAAGTTTTCCTGGTAGCAGTTATGCATGTCAGAGTGTGCCAGCGAACATGGAAGGAACCACTAAATTTTTTTTTAAAAGGTGGTCACATTGTTCTTTGAATCTTGAATAACTATTTGGGCACTGTAACTTGTTTTTGCTTTCAAAACAAGTCTTAATTGTTACCAGCTTTGTTGAGCCATATTTCTAATAAACAGTTAAATGGGATGCGACTAAAAATATCCGCTAAGCTGGCTTTCACAGAGTAGAGTATAGCAGGTGGCTGCGATCTATGGTCTATGATTTGTATATCTTAAATCCAAAAACTGTCACACAAGAGCAGTGGCTACACCACACGAAACTGTCCTTTTTGATGGAAACCCAGGTGGTCATTGGCACATTTAAAAGGATTGCGTTAACCTAACCAAAATATTACTGCTGTATCACTCCTGCCTATAAACACTGGCTACATGCTAGCTAATTAGCGCTCACCTGCGCCCTGATAGTGATGAATTTCATGTCCTTCTCCGCCTCCCAAAAACCACTGACCCAACTAAAATGAAAATACATAGAGTGATCGTATGTTATGCTTTTATCTTGACAGCTATGCAACAAAAACAGATTGTCTAAGAAGTTGGCACAGCTTCAGGTATCTAGTTAGCATGCGCTAGTAGTAACCAGACATATCATTCCACTAACTACAAATGGCCATGAGCCATGACAGACTCGAGAAAGATCTATTAATCTGTCATGCCATCCCACGGTTTCCCTTACTGACTCAAACTAAACCGCAAGCTTCACTGTGGGTGGTGCCCCCATAAAGATTCCTTTGATTTTTTCACATTTGCAAATATTCGTTTCGGAAAGCAAAGACATTGGTTTCCCAATGCTCCAAAGCAGATCAAGAGAATAATGACACCAGATGGCATCATCATTGGTGTCATCGTTGGAATCACGCTATCTTCAGAAGTCTCAGAAGATATGAAAAAAGCAGTAAGCACTCCAGAAAGTAATTTGTAGCGAGCAAAGTGGCGAGCTTCACTATTTTTAATGCTACAATGGGTGCTGTACATGAACCCCAAGCACCCTAAATTTGCAGGTTGTGGTGCTTGTGGTTCTAGGGAGTGTCGAGTGTTGAGGCATGATGGGGTTTTTGCATGCAGAAACTTACATTGTATTGCTTCCTGCTAATATTAGTCAGCTACTGCCAGCTACGTGGAAGTGCTAATTTGGTAATGCTTAGCTAGTAATAAGCAAGGGATGATTTTAGGGTGGTAAAAATATCATCTATGTCTTTGTGAATTGTAGACATACCATATTGGACCATGTAAATGTACCAATTTATAGCATTATCGTGAAATAATAGTGAGTGCATTAATGTGTGTTATGGTATAAATATCACCCACAGTACTGTGTAAAATTAGGAAATAAATAAAAACCAAAATTAGTCCACTAATTCACCTGTTGTAATGTTTGTTTAGAAAAACCTGCATGCATTCGGCTCTTCACCATTATTGAATGAAACCGATTCCTAGTAGAGCTTTAAAAGTGGCAGAAAGGCATGCAGCCACCTCCCGAAAATAAGCCTCGTTGCATGCATCACATCTTGACACTACGCAGTTCAGAAGAAGAAGAAAAGAGTTTCCCCTAAATCATTTTCAGAAACCTCACCAGAGAAAACAAGGTAACCACATCAGCTGCCGTGGAAATCCAGGGATCCCTCTAGTGTTATTTCTTCTCCCAAGGTCACATGTGACTCACTGCTTTAACTGGCAAAGCTTCCAACGCTGGGCACAAGTCTGCTGGAACCCTCATCCTTTTTTTCATGCCTGTCTCGCTGTTTTTTTCTGCTACTGCTTTCTTTCATTCGCTTTACAGACACTCAGTGTGTTGCTTGTAAGCCATCGAAAGCCCAGCTACATCAGTCTCACCCTCCCTTCCCCCCTCCCCCTCGACCTTATTTATAATGTGCCCTGACTCACAACCCTGCGCTACCCACATTTTCTGTAGGCATTTCTGCTCCACATTGATGATTTCAGTATCCTGTTGAGGCTTTTGCATCAGTTAGTAAAATAAAGTCTTGTCCACTGTGATTTCCATCTGAGGGGCCCAGGCAGTGAGAGGTATAAAATGTCCTGAAATAAGAACTTTGAGGTGGACCGCATGAAGGCAGAGGGTAGAATATGAGAAGGTCAAGATCCTTAACAGGGCAACGTGCTTCTTCTTTTGTGTCTGTACAACAACAGAGATTAAAGTGATGTGGCCAGGCTTTCCTGAAAACCTTTTGCATTAACATCACCTTAGCCCACTAACTTAGAGCAGAGCTAAGATGACCCAAGTGAAACGAATAGTTTTAGATGTCTGCAGTATGACTAAACACCACCGTTCAATAGATGCTGCAAACCTTATCTAAACCATATCACACCTTCACTAATGAAACTTATTATTATAACGCGTTCATGTTACTATTATTAACCACCAAGAAGGATGTTTTTATAAAAAATAAACATTTTCTTTTCATAATTCAATCAATATTTGCACTAAAAATATTTGAATGTTGTTCACTAACTATGTGTAATGGTCAAAAAGGACATTCAGTGACACAATTCAATAATTCGACTCTATAGACTTGGCAGCACGGTGGCATGGTTGTTGGAAACCACCATCTGTGGAGTTTGCATGTTCTCCCCGTGTCTGTGTGGGTTCTCTCTGGATATTCAAGCTTCCTTCCACAGTCCAACGACATGCACTTAGGGCAGGGGTGGGCAACTCCAGGCCTCGAGGGCTGGTGTCCTGCAGGTTTTAGATATCACCCTGGGTCAACACACCTGAATCAAATGATTAGTTCATTACCAGACCTCTGCAGAACTACGGGGGTGTCCAAATTCATGGGCTGCATCCTCCTGAGGCCCCATTTGTAGACCGATTACGTCACAGCGACGTGCCGAAGGCTGTCCAAATTCGTAGACTCCTCTGAATGCAGCTGATAAATGCGTCCTTCATTTCCCCAAATTTACAGGATGGGGCCAGTGTGTCCTTCGTGGCCCACCATATCCCAGAATTTATAGCATGGCCCAGCCAAACTCCAGTTTCTGGAGTTACTAATTTTTAAAATTACTCTTATTAATCTTTCTGGGTCACAAAATGAACTTTTAACATATTTTCATGTGAGAATGCAGTTGTGTAAACTTTAAATATCTGCTGGGTTTATCAAGATATCACATATTTGCAAAAGTGCTCGGACGTTTTCGGAGACGTCTGTTACCCACTAGCTCGATACGTAGCCGGGAGCTCGAGGGTTACTAGAGCCGCCGAGAACGGCACAACTCCCGGCACATCATTTTCAGATCACCGCAGTCTTTCGCTACTCAGGTTAAACATAATATATAAGTCACTTAGATAATAGTGATGTGCGATACCACTGATTTTCTTTCCGATCCGATACCAAGTAATATTCAGGGTGGTATCGACGATACTGAGCCGATACCGATACTTTGTACAAAAACGTATTTTATTTATTGTATCTCAAATTATAGCGTCATAACGATTACAGGACATCAGATTACTTGTTCTTATCACTTAATAATGCAGAGTTCATCATACAGAAATAAAAAAAACCTGAAGTTATGCGCTATTTGAAGACCTTGCCTGCCTGCCGCACTAAAGGACTCCGTGAGAGACGTCTGTCTCGCCCTAGCAGCACCTGTCCCTGTCCTCCTCTTCAGTTCACCTCAACATACGCTCGTCATATTCTGTGATATGATTTACTCTGAGGTGTTTGACAAGGTTAGTGATGTTGCCACAACCATACATGCCAACCCTCTCGATTTTTCCGGGAGAATACCGGAGCCACCATTCTCCCGAATTTCTCCCGATTGTCCACCCGGACAACAAAATTGAAAAACCATATCGCAGAATTCACAGCACGGCCAAAGCCAATTCCAGTTTCCAACAATGGCGACAGATACTTAGTTTTAATATTACTCTTATTTCTCTTTCTGGGTCGCAAAAAAACTTTTAACATATTTTCAGGAGAGAATGTAGCTGTGTATACTTAAATATCTCAGCCGACCGACACATCGTCTTCAAACCCCCGCGGTCTTTCGCTACTCGGGTTAAACATGATATACAAGTCACTTTGATAATTTAAAAATGTTATTGTTTGGCTTTTTCAGTGTTTTATTTGTTCGTGAGTAAATCGGTTTTTGGCTGAGATTAAAGTTATTAGATTAGATTAAATTAAATGTAACTTTATTAATTAAGGGTTCCTCCGGGGTTTTCACACAGCTGAATAAACGTCAAACAGAAAACTGATTAAATAGAAGTGTGAGATGGTCGAGAATTTACGCCAGTGTCCTGTTATATTTTAGATAGCAAGGAGCAGACGGCCGAGTTTATTAAACTCCACCGAGACAGCGGTGACGCAAATCTGAAAGCTAGACTGTCCAATTTCACAGCCGTTTACTTCCGGCCAACCCGACCTTCTGAATCTGCCCACATAGACCACAAAGGCCAGGTCCTCAGGAGGATTCAGCTCATGAATTCGGACATGACTTACAAGACATGTTGAGGAGGCAATTTAGCCATTTGAATTAGCTATGTTGGATCAAGGACACATCTAAAACCTGCAGGACACCGGCCCTCGAGGCCTGGAGTTGCCCACCCCTGACTTAGGTTGCCTGTAGGTGTGAAAGTTAGTGCAAATGATTGTCTCTTTCTTTTAGCAATCTCTCCAGAGTTTACCCCGCCTCTCACCCCACGGTAGCTAGGATGCGCTAGAGCCCCCCCGTTACCCCGATAAGGATAAGTGGAATAGAATGGATGGATGAAGCTTTGCAGACTTCGTCACAGCAGCGGAAAATTCTATTTAAGGAGGAAAGCGAAAAATGCTCAGAACAACTGAGAGTGAGTGTTGTATTGTGAGGAACATGGTGAAACTAATTTACCAGGGCCCCCATATGATGAAGTGTGGAACTAAATTTACCACGGTTGACTGAATACATAGTTTCACAGACTATTAAAATGGTTTGGACTTATATTGCCCTTGTTCAGCCGTAGCTAGGTTTTAAAAACAGCTTTGAAATGTGTTTCTTATTCAAGGACGTAGACACACAAACACATACACCAATAGCAGTGAGCTGACATGTCAAATTAGGGATCCATTTGTCTTGCATATAGACACTTTGTGGACTCTAATCACAAAGTGGTTCGGCCTCTAATGGCATGGTTGAGCATGCAATTAGTGTGCAAATCTGCACACATATAAAATCAAAATTAAAATCTAATTAAAATCAAAGCTTTTGCTACATCAGCATTTAGGTGTTTTGCAAGTTTACCCTTCAGTTGCTACCATAACAACGTGTTGTGCACTTTTTGCAGGTGGGGTTTTTGCTACAGTTAATTCCAGGGTTTTGATTGTCTTCTGTTTCTGGTTACCTGCAGTTATCCTTTATTTGCATGATTAGGTGAAAAGTTTTCATTGCACATATTAAAAGAGCTCTTTGTAACTTTCAGCCTTCAGGTGACACTGCCGACACAATAACAGTTACAAGTTCCCTTTTTTACTCATTCGTTTATGAAATCTGTTATGGAAATGAGTTGGTCTGAGATGGGTACAGCACTGGGCAGCTCACTCAGACATCCATGGAGTTAGTCAGGTCAGGCACACACAGCATCGTATGCCATGCACCCAGACAGTACTTGCTAAAGAGAAGTTGCCATGGTCCTAAACAATAGTGGTACTGCTGCTGTGAGAAGTGGATCACCTGCCAGAGATTTGATAAAAAGATGATAAAGTTAAGTAATCACCACATCTTTGTTTGTGCTTATCAAGCATCACCTTTAGAGTTACTTGAAACTTTGTGCGTGTTGTACAGATTGTCCTTTGTTATCCGCATACACACTGATTTTTTCCCCCCTTTAAAAAAGTATTTGCACTCTTTCTACATTCATATGCAATATATGCATGCAGAAACACAGACACATAGTGAGACCTAGCCTTGAGTACATTTTGACAGGCTATTAAAAATAACTGTAGTACAACCGTTGACAGGCCAAAACCAGCCAGCAATTTATGGGCATAGGACAAGTCAGCGAATTGCACTTGTGTGACTTAGATGTGTGTGTATGTGTGTCGGTGGAGCGGTCATGCTCCACTTCACCTCTTAACACCCACGTTTACACTGCGAATACACTGCACACCTCAGCGCCAACTAGCACGTCAGAAAGGCTCGCCGTTCAAGCGTTCCTGTGTGTTTGTGCTCGAGAGGTTGGACGTCCAGCTCCTGCTCCACTATTGTTGTGGTGTACCCTTACCTCAGTGCTGAAAGAGTTGCACAGCATGTGTATTTTTGTATCCTTTTCTTAAAGTATGCATTTGAATGTGCGAGTGTGCGTTTGTGTGTGTCGCGTTGGTCGTATTGTGGTGAGCCGTGACCTCACCACTAACATTTCGCTCACATGCCTTGGACGCCAGTCAGTGGGTGTGCCGTGTGTATTTTCTCTGCTTACGTTGAAACCTTGCGCTTCTACGTCACGGCAGCGGGCTGGGACATTTTGTCATCCTTCTGCATGGGGTGGATGCTAAGCGGATACAAAATGACAAATGGAAAACCAGATCTGTTTTGGGACTTTCAGTGGAAGATGGATATCGATTCAGCATCACGGAGATCACAGCGTGGGTGTGTGGCCTTTTGGGTTTACTATGTGCGTGAGTTACACGTAACTCATCATGGATTTTGTCTGAATTATGGGTGCACTTCTGTCTGGTTAAGGACTTCATTTGCTTTTCTTTTTTAAATCTTTAATTCCCTAGTTTGTCATCCAGTGACATCATCCATTCACAATCTTTTTGCAAGAGCTCCCTCTTTGCTTTCTATGTAGAATGAAGTTTAAAGCGGGTAGCTGAAGTTCTTTGTGCTTTTCTGCTCACTCTACACAAGCTGTGATGGTTAACCTTCTGAGAAAAACAATATTTTTGGTGTTTAATTGTCCTTTTCCACAGTGGGATGTTCAAATAAGCGCTACCGCTCTAGCTAAATGATTTTGGCTGGTCCAAATAAACACACGTCAATCATCATGTTTACATTATGTCAAACCAGGAGTCAAAACATTTATTCTGGAAGAGTCTTCTTTATTCACACTGATTAAAGCTATGTGGGGTTTTTTGGTGCTTTTTAGCTTGTCAAATTAGGTGCTTAACCTTTTTTTTTTTTTTTTTTACATGTAAACACTTCTGCACAACGTGCATATGGAAACATACTTTTGCACCTTTGTTCCAGAATGTAATTATGTCCTGGGCCTAGCTAGGTGTAACCTGGCTGCAGCAGGGTGACCTTTCAATTTACAACATGTGGCATATTTTTGGGGAATATTTGTATCCCTAAGAAACCCAGCAAACTTGGCTTAATTGATGGATGAACCCACCTCATGCAAGATACGTTTGGAAGTTGTTTTCTTTGATGTCACCTACGCCATCCACTGTTTTGGTTAATCGCGACGCAGCTCCGATGGATGCTGCACTTTATTTTTAGGATCGGAGAATGAGGAGGGAAGAAGGCAGTGCCTTGGAAAACGTGGGTGGGCGCATGGTCTCTCTCTCGCTCTCCCTCTCGCTCTCTCCTGTATATAGTAAAGGCTCTTTGATGGAGACTCCATCATACCGCAGTTCGCTTTTACGCAGAGAAGATGAGCTCACGGATAGCCAAATCCAAACCGGCGATGAAACTGATGGTGGTGAGTAGCCAAAGTGTTTGCAGCTCCGCTCCTTGGATATGCTCAGCAGTAGAGCAGCACTTTATTCTGAAGGAATGACTTTTTCATCTCTTCTTTTTCCTTCGTTTTTGTGTGTGTGTGTGTGTGTGTGTGTTTTATATATAAAATTACTGATCCTTAGTTGGATTTTGCGATACATAGATTTCAGAAATGCGAATAAATCTGGAGATCTTTGGCATAATTTGAATACAGTGACTTGCATGTATTGTCGTTAAGGGCTAGATAAGGAAAAGCTAAATATTTGCCAACCACATGTTCCCTCTGTGCAGCACGCCTCTGTTCAGGTACTTTGATGATCCCCCATTAATGAGAGGGGCCAGTCTTTAGGCTGTGCGCCACAATCGAAGCGTACCCCTAAATATTGTTCGGTCCTGGTATTTGATGCTGCTATATCGGGCTTTAATAGATGCATTAATATGTGAGCATATAGTTGCTTTTCAGACTCGGCTGCCATTCTCCATATCAGACACAGATGACAATCTAGTTTGTGTATCTGCTGCACGAGTTTGCATATCATTTTATGGTGTGTTGTATCTAGTTTATACTAATAGCAGAAAGTCAGATATATTAGTAGTACGTTTTAGAGCTATGTTAGGATTTTTTTTTTTTTAAAGAGCTATTCAAGTAAATTGTCCGGTGTTGTTTATGCTGGGGATTTGTTTGCTTTTGGTAATGAATGGAGCTCGTTTTATTCACTGCTCTGTTCAGCCTCTACATCTTCAAACACGATCTATAGTTTTCTCAGATAAATTAAAGTTGACTCTGGGTAGTATTTCATTGCTTTTAATACTGCATGATTAAAATGAATGAAATGTTATCCTCCAAAAGCAGAGTGGCACGGTGAATTCCCAGCAGATGGTACAGTGTGTCTGACTTTACACCAATTTGCTCCTTTTTTTTTTTATGTTGTTTCCATTGGTGTGTTTTGCATGCCGTCCTGTGTCTGGGCCTTTTCTGGTTTTGCATATGTTCATGTATGCTCAAGATGGGTATCAGTCCAGAAACAGATAAAACTCTGTAGCTCCAAAACACTGATCTAATATCCTTTTGGCCTTGTGTGAGAGTGCAGGAAAAAGAGAGATTTTTTTTTTTGCCAAGCACGGTCAGTCAGGAAGATGCGTGTTGTTTGTGCGTAATTCAGCGAACACGGCTGTGAAATAGTAGTTTATATGACCATATAATGTGATACTCAGTACAGTTTAGTTCCTCTAACTCAGTGTAGCCTGTCCTAAAATAGGCAAATATTCTGCTCTTTTGTTTATGCATCGTTCAGTTAGTCGGCCAGTACATCAGTCATTTGGTGAGTAAGACGGGCAACTTTCTGGCAACTGTTTACTCAGTCAGTCTTGACTGGCAACATCCAGCCAACATCTCCATCTCCTCTGAATCCACCACATGATATGCTTGTTTGTCTGCCTGTCAGCCAGGCTTGGTTGCAGTCTGTCTGAAAAACAATTCTGTGGTAAATGGAAACTGCAATTTTGGATCTTAAATACACCTCCAGCACCTGTGTGCTGTTCCTGTTGCTCTGCATACTCCTCACACATGTGCTTGTGTTGGCTCCAGAAAAATCTGTTTGGGTCATTGCCCAGCATGATGCCAGTGGAATAGTTCATCCTGTCAACCTGCTTTTATGAAGGCACATGTTTCAATATGTAAACAGTCATTTTCTTTGAAAGGGCAAAAATAACGCACCACTGTCAGAGCAGCAGGTAGTCAGTCAGTTGTTGTTGTCAGTGTGTCAACATGACTGTTAACCAGCATGGTTGGATAATCCTACCTCTAATCCTCATGCATGGACATGCTTTCTCCCCCTTTGTTATTATCCATGATCTACTATCTGTGTTCTCTTTATCTTTACGCCGCCTCCACGTTACGCTCTGCTTGTGGCCGTTGGCATTAGCAACAGCAACTTCCTCAAAACTAGCCGCAGGTTCACATGCAGGCTGAAGAAGCTACAGAAAGCTCACTTGGCCAAACACTGGAGAAAGGGTGAGGAATGGCGGGAAAAGACAGAGTCGGGTAGGAAGGTATCACAGCAACATGTTTTAAACAAACAAGCACAAATGTTTATTCAGAAAGCAACAATTGCCTCTAAAGGTTACTTCCATACACCTAACTTCCCGTTTCCATCAACAGTAGGTATTGATAGCAGAAGTTTGTGTGTGGGAGCCTGGGGTGGCTAGGGAGGGGCGAGTGGGATGGAGCAATTAATGGATACAAAGAGGAGAAAGAGAGCCTGCTGTTTATCTCTTACTACTGTATGACTCATTCTAAAAACAGCATGACTGATATGATGCAAATTTCTGTAGTAAAAGATTACCTGACATTAGATGTGTAACAACACGAGAACAGTTTGATTTATTTGGTTTGGTTTCAGCAAGCAGAGAAATAAAAACAACCACAAACGTTTAAATTAGTAAAACAGTCCAGATAATCACAGTGACGCGTGATCACAGAAGCAGAAGAAGTAAAGCTTCGGCCCCTCAATATGATCACAGCATAAAACTACAGGATCTCCTCTTTGTATCCAAATGTTGTGCTGGTGTAGCAATTCAGAAAAGTGATCAGATTTGGTCTTAAATAGCTCAGTTATTGCAGAGTTTTAACTAAAGAACTATAAAGCACTTTCTCAAATAACAGCTCCATCACTTGGACAGTTTGCATGTTTGTGTGTTTATCCAACGGCCCAAATATTTTCTGTTTAACATTTTTACAATAAAGAGAAAAACCCAGCAAAAATCACAAAGAAAGGCACCTTCAGACTGAGAAAGATTTTTGCACGGCAGCACGTTTTTTGGGTTAGTGCGCCTTGACACAAAATCCACAATAAACATTAGCTCTCGTGCATAAACGACTCAGTAATTTAGGTTAATCTGTAAAATGTTCTAGCAGCCAGTTAGAGATTAGAAGTTTCTCCAGCGTGAGAACATGGTGTGAGCGCACCGAGCAGAGACTGCTTGATGTGGTGTGGCATCGTGTGTCGCATAAGTGAAAAAAGACATTGACCTGCGCACACACCCACGGAGGCACACATGCACGCGCAGGCACGCGCACACACGCGCACACACGCACACACACGCACACACACGCGCACAGGCTGGAATCCCCCCTCAGACCACCTGCGCTCTGCAGTTAACTGAATCCATGTGCCTGGTGGATAAGCTGGTGCAACGTGGTTTGATCCCTTTGTGCCACAGCTCTTCTCCTCATGCCATGAATTTAAAGCTGACCTCAAGCAAACCGAGCACGGAGTCTGTTTTTTTGCGCTGCATTTCAGCATAGTCCAAACTCTATCTTTCCACGAGCAACACAAAGTATTGTGTTTCTGTTTCATAATGCAGTTGTGAATTACTAAATTGCATTAAAATTTCCCAAGCTCTTTTTATAAAAACATTTGAATCATTTTATCCTGTAGTTTAACCTTTCGGAACACATCAACACAAATGAAATGCATTCGGTTAGCGATAGGACACTGATATTTTGCCTTTTCGTACTAGCTGACCTGTTTGACCTGACCTCTTCACAAACAAATTCAGTCAGAGGGGATGTAAAAAAGGCCCCAATAAACTGCTTTATGTCAGCGCAATAGATTTGCACATAGTTCCAGTCAAAGTATGTCATCATAGTGATAGATCAGTGACAGATAAACAAAACGAAAAGTGTGTGCCTCTGCTCGCTTAATCTCAGAGCCAGTAAATAGCTCACTGGATTGGGTATCACTTGTGTTGAATGTTGTGGGTAGCTAGCACAAGTGAGACGCTTTTGAGACGCTATTGATCCAATATAACCATGTCTGTCACCACCTTCTACAGCATGGAACCCACTCCCGCTGTTTGTTTTGTCTTTATTAAAGAGAAAACATCTCTTAAAGCAGCACATGTTCTCTGTTAAAGCATTGGTAGAAACTTCTCCTCATAAACACGAAGCTTTTTGCTCAGCTCAGTTCAAACGGGATTCGCTGGCACAGGTTATATAAGCAAACTATATCTGATGAAGCGGGTTTATCCAGTATAAATATAGACTGTTTTATTCAAACTTTTTAGTTTAATCCACAGAAATGTGGGAACTTTTTGAGCCTCCTTTTCCAGCAAGCCGTTTTCCAGCGTCGCTTGCAATTATTTACATGTAGCAGCTGCTCTGCCTTGCTCAAGGGCTTTTGCACAGGAATGCTAGAAAATTATCACCATCTCCGTACCTTCACCCTTGATTTTCTCCTCTGAGCTGGCTGAGCTCCAAATAGGATATGTCCCTTGCTAAGCACTCCTCTGATGATGCTAACATTATAATTATGGCTGTCAGTGGCCCCTAGCTGCTGTGTAATTTAGATTTCCCGTGGTCGTCCATGATGTCGTCAGATGGCAGCTTCTAAGGAGACAGACGGGTGAAAAGTTCAGTATCTTTCGTAGCTCTTGATAGATGGAGTCACATGCTCCACAGGACGTCCATCCCAGTGAGTTAATTTTTAAAAAGTTGACATTTTCTCTTCTTCAGTAGCAGAAAGCTACCGTGCTGGGTGGTTGGGATAATTTAGTGCTGCCCATCAGAAAGTCACCAGAAAGCAGGAAGGGCCTTAAATAATGTCTAGAACCTTCTCTGAAAAACATGCAGTCAGATGATCTGAGAGATAACATCTGTATATGCAATAATCTTTCAATATGGAGTCAAACATCTGTTGAACAACACTACTTGTTGTCAAACACTTGTTATACTTTATGAGGGCTGGCCTTGAGTTTTACTTTGTTTTTGTTTTTTTAAAGTCTGCTACATCTGTTTCTCAGGCCTCTGGTTCATTCACTTTGAAGATGACGAAAGCATATGTGCACCGAACACTGCACAACCGAGGCATTTCTCAGACCCAACCTAAAAAGCATCATTGTACTCATTCATTTTTATTACCTTTTATACATTTCCTGTCACTGCTTTGTGCTCGCATGTCACAGATTTAGGCAAATCAAACTTGTTTCACAAAAAGTACTAAAGGCAGGACAACAAGGACAGATTGGCTGACAATAAAAAAAATGAACTTTGATAGATTAAAATCAACAAAAGGTGCATGAGAGTCCAACAAAACTAGGTACAAGCACTAGACATCAAAACCTAAACTGAAACAAGATGAAAGGCATGATAGGGATACAGAGGGGAAAGACAGGATTATACAGTGTACATGCAAAGAGCACTAAATGAGAGAACGCAGGTGGAACTAGTAGGGAGGTGGAAATCGGTTACAGAGGTGGTAAAATAAAGGCAAAGACAGCAACTACAAAAAAGATACAGAATGAAGCAGATTGCTAAAATAAAGCAGGACATGACTTTAACTGTGACGCAGAAAGCACATATAGACAGACAGAGGGAGGGACAAGCATGCACATGGCAAGCTATTGTGCCATTTGACGGATTTCTAAAACAAAAGGGGCAAACGTTTATCAAGGGCTCTGACCGAGGGTTGGACTGTCCTGCCAGTAAACCACACCTGGATGATCCAGGTGATCCTCTGTTAGTCACTCAGCATACTCCACTCTCCTGTTTCTAAATCAATTGGATTTGGTCTCTGGGCTTAATATATATACACATTTCTTAATTTAAGGAGTAAGACTATGATTATGGGTTTGAATCTTGCTGGGGCCACCCAGACTACAAACAAAGTCATGCTACTGCTCAGCAAGTCGCTGATGAAAGCCTTCCACTGAACATTCGGTGGAAGAGGTCGATAGGTTTTGCCGGGAAAAGCACTGCGCTCTCCAGGCTGTTTGATGTTAGGTTTCTATTATGGTGTGCGAAACCCATTCATCTATTTTTTGCCGTCTTCCTCGGTGATGACCATTGGAAAGGGAAACAGAATAAGATGACACAAATAACAAAACACGTATATGCAGGGTGCACGTAAAGTAGTAGTGTGGACGTAAACGCAGTGACGCTTAGGAAAAACACGTCATTTGTAGTCATTTGTAGAACGGGCAGTTTGTTCAGTAACATGTGGCAGGACAGGGAAGTCGCAGCTGTACTGCACACTGTTTCTCCCAAACTCACACCCACTCATAAACACGCGTAGATTTCTGGTGAAAAGACCTTTTTTCTTTTTATTCTTCAATATTGATTAAAGGATACAGAGGCAGTCATCATGTAACACACACACACACATTCTGGTTTTCCAGCCATTCTTTAGTTGCATGTTCATTTGCACAAAGTCGACTGTTTTTTGTGGCTCCGAGTTCTAAGGTGAATGGGATAAGTACAAATGCATGCACGCAGGAAGGAGATCAGTGGTGTGCTGCGGGTAATCTGTAGAACAGAGTGGGTGACTGTTTTGTATTCTGGTGGTGAATGGGGAAAGCCCAGTAACCTCCAACAGTACTCTTTATGAACAGCAGCCAGGAGACCACAGAGCGCGCAAACCAGCTCTGAGGAAGATGGTAATTGGACATGAACATCGACTAACACGCACACACCCATATACACTCACACGCGCACGCATTCCTGCATGCTCGCACCCCTGCACACACATGCATGGGAGTTTTTTTTTAGTTGTTTGTCATACAAATTCATTTATTTTTGAAGATGCACACATGATATGAAGCAAGAAACCACATGCAAACACACACTCACAGACAATACAAGA
This sequence comes from Astatotilapia calliptera, assembly GCF_964374335.1. Classification (NCBI taxonomy): domain Eukaryota; kingdom Metazoa; phylum Chordata; class Actinopteri; order Cichliformes; family Cichlidae; genus Astatotilapia; species Astatotilapia calliptera. The sequence goes on along the minus strand of NC_137432.1, from coordinate 10,650,908 downwards.
CGGTCTATTGTTGGTTAGTCGTCCAAGCAGTGAGGATGTATCCGGGCCAACGGGAAAGTCCAAAGAACCAATGGCTAAGGGCCTTTGAGTGGAAGAAGCCTAATGTGTGACAGCTGGTCTGCATGTGCCCTCGACCAGCTAGATTGGCTCCATGTTAAACATGCTCACCAACTGATATCTCATATTTTAGAAATGAACCAAGCGTTTCAGTTTTTGCCTAGGCGATGATACATGGGCTTGTTTTTGTCATTAGTTACACAGGCTTGTCAGAGCCTCGCTGAAAACCACCCACTTTACAGAGTATCCATAACGATGGGCTGGTTTTGGGTGGCTGAGGAGAGTGTGGGTGTGGTGTGGATCTTAATCTGGGACAGTATTAAAGTGCGATAGATCACCTCTGAATCACATCAGATGCTTTTCAGCTGCAAAGCAGCCGAGCTTACGGGGCTGCCGGCATGGGTAGGGAACTGCTAGTGAGGGCAGAGAACACAAGGCTGCACAACTAATGCCTGTAATCCTGTGTCATGCACTTCTTTTATTTCAATGTGTAGAAAATTTTGGCATGACTGAAACATCTGAATTCATTTAAAAAGCTTTGGATTAAAGTCAAACAGATGAGAAATGATGCCAGAAGGCCAATAAAATCATTTTGATCCCTTTATTAATCCTAAAAGTTGAGATCAACAAAAAGCATTTACTGAAAATAATGACGAGTTGAGGCAAAACAAAAAGGGACGTTACTGCCCCAAAAGTTTAAAATACACTTGTGTTATTCCTGAGAATTTGTCCCTATAGAGTAATCAATTTATCAATTTCAGGGAAACTAGTCTATTCTGATTCTCTGAACTGCACTCTGAAGAGCAGCAGAAAGAACAGGACCTTATGTCCACCAGGAGCTTTACTGCTCTGACCTTACAGTCAACTCGTTCTTACTGGAATCTTTGGGTTGGCGAGTGCTCCAAAATATAAAAATATTTGATTCTTTTGCCAAAGTGAAGCTGTTCACGAGATGGGTTTCATTAGAGATTTTGTCACTGCTGTTGAGTCAGTTCCTGAAGCGACTTACTTTCTTTCTCTTGCAGCTTTTGACAGCTTCTCTCTCCTGGGCCTTTCAGCAGCAAGCTGAACAACCAACGTACCAGCACCGTGACCCCGCGACATCCGCGTTCCTCACGTGTAACCAGTGCCCACCTGGCACAGCGGTGAAACGACACTGCACTGCCGACATGCCCACAGAGTGCCAGCCCTGTCCTGACAGGCATTTCGCCGAGAACTGGCACTGGGGGGAGAAATGCCAGTACTGCACCTCGGTACGTATGAGGCCATCAACCTAACATTCAGTTCTAGTTTTTCTTCTTAATAGAAACTAGGGCTACATGTTTCATGAGGCCGATAATGGTTCCTTTGTTGTGTGTTCAGACCGTAACTGACTGGTTTTTGTGACAATTACTGGATTTTGTAGTAAAAAAAGATCAATGTATCGTCTCATACCTAAAAGAATTTCCCAGAGCTGAAATCAAAGTATGGTCAGGAATTATGCACATACCTTTAGTTTTTTGTCTTCCAGCTTTTTTCAGTGGTGCTTTTATGTGGCTTTGCTGGTGTCTTTTCCCAAGATGCATGACCTTACTGTTTATTTATGTTTTGGTGCTGCATTTGTCTTTTTTTTAAGCCAGTATTTCCACTTCAGTTTTTGTTACTAAAAATGAAAGTCCCAGTTTGCTCATTGTGGTAGAATGATCTTCCCCCAGAGTTTTGATGTTTCTCCTCCGCAACTCCAGATAAATTACGCAATCACCACTTTTTCATGATAATCCTTGTATTGTTAACATGTCTGCTTTGTGATGCTTTTAAATTTCAGTTTTCGTCTTCCCAACAGACTAATATGATATTTGAGACAAGTTGCAGAGCGGAAGCATGATGTTCTTTATGACCTGCGTTGCTGTGAACTGCTGTGTTGTTTATAGCAACACATGCAAATAAACTTTTACCTACATTTTCTGTGCGTGTGCAGCTTTACAGCTTCACATGTGTGACCTCTCTGTGTTCCCGTTTAGGTGTGTAAGGAGAGACAGCTAGTGAAGCAGCAGTGCAACAGCACTCATGATCAGCTGTGCGAATGTGCTCCAGGTTTCCACCTAGTGATAGAGTTCTGTATCGCACACAAGGCCTGTTCACCTGGATATGGAGTGGCAGCTTTAGGTAAGAGTAACATCCACATTAAGAATATTATTCAGACTGAGCAGTTTCTATAGGAATTGTTTGAAAAACGAAAACAGCTGGTTTGGGCAGCACAAAATGCTTTGATTTTTTTTTTTAACTGAAAATGATGATCAGAAATTCTGCAAAAGGCAGTTAAGAATTAATAAAATCATAAATAGATAATGATTTTTAATCAAATTGCTACTGAGGCCCATTTTCAGCAGCTGTTGTTCCGGTGCAACATTTTGCAAATTTATTGTTTTACAAAAAAAATCAAGAGTACCGTTCCTTTCACAAACCACCGTTTCCTGAAGCTGCCAGTCAAGGACCTGGGAGGCATTCTGCACTGACGCCTCCTGCTTTCTTTTTTTGTGGTTAACTCAGGCTACTTCTGTTAAGGCAGCGGTCTGTGAAGATATTTCTGTGGTCCTGCAAGTAGCCAAATTCACTGCTTGATTAGGGAGAGAAACTGTTTCCAGCTGTACAAAAGGCCACTCAAGTGGAAAAATGGGCCTCTGCAGATGTTATGTATATTAAAAGCAATCAATAATTTATGATTAAGGGTAATCATTTACAACATTTCTGACTATTTCCATATCATATCAAATAAAACAAATGTGTTTTTCCTCCTAAAGAAAGGAGATTCCAGGGTGACGTCAAACCTTTGTGTAAATTGGACTTAAATGAGTAGATTGCTACCAGAAGCAGGAGTGTAAATATAAGGCTCGCGGGCCAGATTTGCCCCAACAAAGACTGCAGTCCAGCCCACTGGAAATCTTTAGAAAGTGTAAAAAGGAGATACATTTTTAATTTCAATTGTATTTTTTAATACATTTTACAGCTTTTCCTGCCGATAAAGCGCTCCCCCAGAGGCACCAAAAGTAATGAAATAACAGATAAACAATTCAATGACAGAAACAATTCATTTTTTTATGATCTACTATAGAATTTTTTCACAGTAAAATAAATAAATAAATAAATAAAATAGGCATTTTTTTAATGAACAAAAACTTTCTGTGGCGACAAGCTGCCAGAACCTTTTTATTTCTTACAGTGTAGGCAGTAGGAAATACATGTAAATAAACAGTTTATTTCATTTACTGCAGGATTCCTTTATCAGGGGGAAACACTCCGTTATACTTTTTAAAAATAAATAATCAGATTTTATATTATTATATTATTTCACATATCAAATGCATAGTTAAACTGATAGGAAAGGGCTTTCAATGGTCCAGCCCATTTAAAATCTAAGTGGGCTGCATGAAGCCCACCGTGTACAATGGAATTTGACTTTGCTGACATCAGGTGTCTGTAATAGCGCAAGAGTAAATTCAGTCTGCATGTAGACTAGACAGTTGTAGTGGTTTATCTTAGTGAGTAAACATGAGAAAAGTGCAGTATGTGTGCTCAAAGGGACACTCAGTCTGCGTGTCACTGTAACAAGTATCTTTTCTTTGATCTTCTTTTGATCTCACCAATTTCCCGGGCGGGTTACACTGGACTGGCCTGTCAGGAACTTTGATAAAGCAGAGAGATGCGTCAGTTACATTTTCACATTCAGATATGTTCTTAATTATATTACCAGACACCAGGTTTTTCTTCCTCTTCTTCCGAATATGTGAACCAAACCCATTCCTGATGAGCATCTCCCTTTTCACAGAAAAAAACCTTTTTAAAGTGTTTCTTAGAAATGTCCTACTTCTCTGTTTGTGTCTCTTCCTCACAGAGGTATTTTCACCATCTCCTGCTCTGTGTTTCCTGGCAGTGAGAGGCTATCAGGGTTTTTGATGTAGCTGTTAAAACATGCAAAGCATGCTTTGTTGTACTTGTGAACTAGAGCGCTAGATGTGTGAAACGGGCAGTTAAGTTGTAGCTAAGAACAATCTTAACAACTTTATTGCTACATATGCACGATTAAGCTGAGTAACTGGCGCATAAATGCATTTGTCCATGTTGAGAAAAAACAAAATAACTTGATAACTTGTTTCTGAGTCAACAGGAAAACTTGAAAAGTTAGTCTTGACATCATAAAGTGTCTGTGCAAATAAAACAGTCACGTATGTCCTGAAGGTGTGAAATACGTAACTATAGCCTTTCTCCACAAAATGTATCTAATACAGAACTTGGCGTTCTGTATTAGATACATGCTGTATATCAGTGTTCTAACACTGATATACAGCATGTCTGACCTGACTCAGTCTCTTCCACTTTAGTCTGTGTTGTTAGTGATATGAAGTCCTTTGAATGGTCAGCAAGACTAGTTATAGAAATGCCTGTCCATTCCAGAGTTCATCAAACCGTGAAAACAAACTGTCTACTGGCATCACTCAGAAAATTCAGGTTACTTTGTGTCATTCAGTGTGCGCCAAATGAACCACAGCAAATGTATATATCATTATAATAGCTATAACTCATTTCCTTTGATTCCAGGCCTTCAAAGCTAGCCATGTAGCTTTATCTGTGACTTTTTTTTTTATCACATCCTGTAGTGTTGAAAGGTTTTTATGTAAATCAGAGAAGCTAAATCAGAGTGTTATGAATCTTCTATGTCTACAACCCTCAGATAAATTATTATTTGCACAGTATTGTTGTCTTCGGTTTTAAAAGTAAGCAACAGATGATAATGTGACATTTTGAAAGAGTGAAAGCACTTTCTCATTTGTTCCTTTTGTACCTGATAATGCAAATTGTAAAGCATAAAGAGGAAACTTGAGCGATGAGTCATCAACTTATTTCGCCCTTCCTGTGCTTCCTCTTAGAAATAATGTGATGCAACAGTTTCTAGTTTCTCCGGCAGTTTCAACTTAGTCAGTGTGATGTCTCAGACCTTACAAAGACTTAAAATTACGCTGTAGTTTCTGTGTATATGTACTGTATATGCGCTGGTCCGTGCAGGTCTATTGGTTGGCATGAGGCTCCAAATGGACTTCTGCATAGTAGCAGTTTACTACAACTAACCCTGGACATGGTCATCAAAAATAAACTGCGGTATTTAAATGATGATCAGTTGTTACCAAGGGAGCCAGATTGTGCCAAGAAAATATCCCCACAACATAACAGCACCAACAACAATCTGAGCCACTGATACAAAGCAGGACGGATCCATGGATTCGTGATAGCCTCTGCTTCCTGCTCTTAGGTGAAAAGAGTGGCACCCGGTGTGGTCTTCTGCTGCGTAAGAGGTATGCAGAAGAGCATCAGATATGCCTCTTGCCTTCCTAAAAGCTCAAAGCCATTTGTTCAGTCTCCTCTGACCATTCTCTATAAACCCTAGAGATAGTTTTTTGTATACTTGGACCAGTCTGCCTGGCACCAACCGTTTAAAGCCATTGAAATCACCTTTCTTTCCCTTTCTGATGTTTAGTTTGAACTCTAGTTGCCATGTTATTTGCTGACCAGATATTTCTGTTAACAAGCAGTTAGACAAAGACCTGATAAAGTGGCTGGTGAGTTTTTAATGTTCTGCAGCTGCGTGAGTCCATGCAACTATCATTCATGCTTAAGAGGTATTGTGTCCATCAACACCTGATACAATAACCATGCGCCAATAACATAGTGGATATCCAATCTGATATTTTTTTCAGATTCCTTCCTTAGTGTGTCTGTAGGAACTGTTGGTGAGAAAGTCTGATTTTAAGCATACCAGTGCACTGAATCTGGTATTTGTACTGGAACCACAGCATAAACTAACACCAACCTTCTCATGACTTCATGTTAAACTTTGGACCAGAGTCCAGAAATCACAAGGATGAAACAACATTTTCCATCGATTGTGGTTATCATGTGACCCCTGCAATACTTTTTTCCATAAATTCCACTGACCTTAATCCACAATCAGCAGACATGAGACAGCAATTTAGGGGATCTCCCCCCCCCACTGAAGCTGAAAAACTTATTATGTAATGCCTCGAGCTGTGGTTAAACCACAGGATGCTGGGTCAGTCTTCTGACAACACAAGCCTTTTATGACTCCGTCCTTTCCCCCTTGATCTCCTGATTGTTTGTTTCTGGTTAGAATTCTTTGTCATTCTCCGAATGGGATTTGCTATGTGGTTCATCTGTGTTTTTGGAATCCGATCGATATGGTAGACAGTACGGGGGGAGGGGGGAACAGCGTGCAAATCAAGTTTTCGTGAGTAATTTTTTTTTTTGCCTCTTCCATGTTTGTTTGATCATTATATTGTTAGGCAAACAAGTGTTAGATCATCAAAATTTCCAAAATACCCAAGATTTATTTTTGTTCAACATTTATTTAGTCAGGTGACGACTTCCTTGATTAAATAAATCAGCAGTAATTAACTTGGAAACCAGTTTTCTAGAGCAGACTGAACAAGCAGCATCGAAAGTTGCACACAAAACTACAACTACAACTACTAACAATAGTAGTAGTTAATATTATCACTATTATAAGCTGTCATTATAATAAAACTTTGATGAACAACAAATCAATGATTCATACAATGTGTTTCATCTATACATGTCTAGAGTCTTTAGTCAATAACTAGTAAACCTTGTATTACATAAACATTAACGATAATATGTGCACCATTAATCAGATCTAAAGCAATTTCTTTTAGCAAAGTGCTGACATGCATTCTTTAAATTTTTTTCCGCAGAGGAAATTCTGAGAAATTGACATTAAAGTCAGCAATAAAATATAACCGTCATACTAAAGTTATAGGCTGTCACGTTGTCATCTGACAGAGTACATGCTTTGTCATGACTCGCAGAGGAAACGTTTTTGATTGTTTTTTATGCATATAAGGCGATGGTTTCCTATTTGACGATATGTTTTCAAGAAAGGACGCATTGTACCATGGTAGCGGGAAACTAATCAAAGGTTAAATCTGAAATAAGCATGGCTTGTCGTCCCACGCACTTTCACTTCAAGATCAAAATAAAATGAGGATGTGATTACTAGTTCCACTTCATGGACTGTCATGCGTGCTGATGGTCATATACCAGAAGTTGTGATGGTTTCCTGTAATGGTATTGTGGCAACTGTCAAATGAGATTATAAAAAAAAAGATCACGTATCTAAATATAGTTTTAAAGTTGCAGCATATTATAGTAAATCAACTGTAAAATAAAGTTCTCAAAACATGCCTACGTATTACTATTAGAAGTGGCTTTGGCTGCAAAAAAATCAGCTGACAAATCACATTGCAGCTAAGTCACATGACATCATAGTAAGAGCATGTAAGATACAGAATGAGGGCGGTGTAGTGACTACGACTGATATGAGTCATTCTCTGAAACACGCTCTCAGTATGATGAGCTTTCACATGTCTCTGCGGTTCTTAGAATCACATCTGCTTCTTTTTGCACTAAATGGTGAAAATGGCTGAGTTTCAGTTAAAGCTCTAGATGAGAAAAAAAATCTGTGGTTAGGTGCTTTCTCACATGCTCAGAAGCGTCACTTCTATCAGTTTTCATTTGCAAAACTTATCTCTGTAAATCTCTTCCAGGTACGCCAGTGAGTGACACAGTGTGTGAACCTTGCCCTGATGGTCATTTCTCCCCGGGTGGCTCCTCCACCAAGCCGTGCCAGCCTCACACGAACTGCTCAGAATTGGGCCTCAAGACACTGAGATGGGGCACGTCCACTGCAGACAGCCAGTGTGGCACTCCGGACAAGAAGGCAACGCTGGAGTGCTCTCATCATCACACTTTGTGCCAGACTGGTGAGAACATACGCGCTGTCATGTTGGGCATGGCGCTGCAGAAAAAGATCATATGGAACGTTTTAGGACTAATCCTGGAATTTGGGTTGATCATTAGCGCAGTGTTTATCCAACACACACACATAAACGCGCGCGCACGCACACACACATGCACCAGTGTTGTTGAGTTAACCTCAGCTGTCAACAACTTAAAAATCAACTTGAAGTGAATTATTTCAAACATGTGGTCATTTTCACTCCTAAAGGCAGGGGATTTCCTCGGTCAGGTTCGCTGTCCAGATTCCAATCTTTTGCAAATTCTTGCGTGCCTTAAAACCAACACAGCAGTGAAAACCAAAGGGTTGAACGCTGGATGTTTATGGCATTGTTGTCAAAAAGACCCATGATGGATCAATTACCCCCTTTAACTGTCACATCCCCAAACACAATAACAGAGGAAACTGAGTCAAAGGAGACGCAAGGCACGCTGGTTGCTCTTTGTTACTCAGACTTTGACTGTGACAGATGCTGAAGGATAATTTGAGATGAGAAGCCGCAAGTATGACACTAAATTCCCAGACCGTGAGAAACCACAGACACTGGAGAACACACACATGCAGATGTACAGACCCTGGCGCACTCATATGCCACACTTAGACGAAAACACACAAAGCTGTGGTCCCTCTGGGAGGGTGATGCTCTCCTCAAACATTCATTCACAAATTGCCTTCCTGGTAACTACACCACCGCAGAGTGCCTGCTTCAAATCCTGGAACAGCTTAGCAGTGTTTCTGAGCAAAAAATGTAAAATTGAAAGCAGTTGGGATTCCCAAAGTCGGTATTAAGCCACCAGGAAGTCACTGTTAGTTGTGGTGCGAGCCGCAATTACATCACTCATAAATTACTGAAATGATCAACATGAAACATGAAATTTGGTGTAATTTCACATCATCTTTAATAAAAAGGATGTGAAATTGCACATTATATGAAGTGTGTCCGGTTGGGAGTGTCCTCAGCGAAAGCAGGAAGAAGAATGTTCGCTTGGCTGCCTTAAAAAATGTAGCGCAACAGGCTCGGCTACAGTTTGGCTCGGCTAGTAGGAGTGATCCCAATGAGTAACAGAAAGAAAAGACAGCTGTGGTTCTCTCGTGGTCAAATTACAAGGCAACACTCTAAACATAGGCAAAACACATGCAAACACAAAAAATATGCAGAAGTAAACTGATGAAATATTGAAATGTTAAAATCCGTTATATCTCATTTTAAACTGCCTTCAATTAGGAACAAAAAAAAAGAAATTAAAGTTACTTTATGTTGTTATCCCAGATTCCCAGATTGACGTTATTAAGGTGGAGACTATGGAGTCTTTACTGTTGATTTTATGGTTGAAGAGTTGCAGTGACACAGATGAATAAGCAAAACATAGTGAAACTGTTACGTCAGTAAACATAGTGTGTAATGTCAGTTACACAGCGATGTCTATTTAAAGTGTGCAAACATGCGGTAACGTGCCACCACAAACTGTCGTGGAATCACTCCACAAATGTGCAATTGGGACTTAGGTGGGAACCTCTAAGGTTAGTTTGGCATTATCTACAGATACCGATTTAAACAAGGGGTGAAAAATAAAAGATCTAAAAGACATAAATATGTTTAACATAGCTGATCGCACTAAGATGTCAAGCATTGTACTAAAAGCTGGGCCATGTTTGGGCAGGTGTCACTCTACCAGCCCGCTTGTCATACTGGAATACATACAGCCAATGGTTTGGAATTTACTAAAGTTGTTTTATTACTTGTGAACATTTACTCATTTGTAACAGGTTGTTACAAATATTACATATGTTACATATGTTAATTCCTTCTGGTTTAAGCAAATGGATATCAAGCATCACTATCCAGAACTTTTGTGCATGTGTGTGTTTTCAAGCCCACTTTGCTTCTCTTTCCAGATGTGACTCTTTGTGAAGAGGCGGTTTTCCAGTCGCTAGCCTCGCTGCGACTTTCCTCGGTGCCCCTGGAACGACTGTTGGACAGTCTTCCTGGGAAGAGGGTGGATCGCAAGAGCCTGGAGAGGCTGAAGAAGACCTGCTCTCCCCAGCAGCAGGTTCTCCACCTTCTGCGACTGTGGAGAGAGCAGAACAAAGACCAGGACAAGCTGTATGGCTTCATACAAGGTATAAAATAAGATTTACAAGAATGCTGCACCAGCACAAACTGGGTTTTTGTTTAGAAAAAAAAAGGAAAAAAGACTCAGAGATTTTAGAGACTGACCTAGTTGCACATATGTTGCTGTGAGTTTCTTTCTCAAGGTGCAAAATACAGGGAGGAGAATATTTAAATCAAGCGCACAAACTGACCACACATATGAGCAGCGTCTGAGTGTTGTGCTCACATGCTATTTTGCCCTGTTTAACATATCTGTTTGCTATTTTAATTTTTGCATTGGTGTACTAATGTAAACATACTTTATTTGAAGGTGTGAACCACTGTGAGAGGAAGGTCTCCCGCTGCAGCAGTCTAAAAAACCTGACGCTCGACGACCTCATGAAGGTAACGAACAGCTTGCCGGGAGTGAAAGTTAAGGAGGCGGATGTCCAGGCCGTGGTCTCTTCTTGCCTCCCCAGGCAGTACATTCTGCAGCTTCTTCACCTCTGGAAAAAAGCAAACCACAACCTGGACCTACCAAATGCTCTGTCTCACAGTCTCAGGGTCCTGCGCAACCAACAGGCACCACGTTATCTGCTCAAAGGCCTGAAGAAGATCAGCCGCATCATTGGAACCACCTCGGCACAAAAGATGTTTCAGAAGATGTTTGTCAGTATGCTTCAGGATGGATCGTGTTTTAAAGCCCATAAGCCATTAAATGAATAAGCAGTACACAGGTACAAATAGAAATAGATACAACCTAAAGCATAAATAAACACTATTTCACTGACAAAAAAGGGAACACTAAAAAGATACACAATGAGCAGGGAGGTGCATTTTTTTTGTAATAGTGAGAGGGCTTTATAATATCAAAGCTATGCATATACTGCCTAAAAATGGGTTTTCCTAACTTTAACATGGAAGGAAAGATGGAAAAATAAATTTGTCTTTCCTTCTCTGATTTTTTTCTGACCTAAACGAGGCACTAATAACTTCATCCTCAGTCCACGGTAACCGTCCGCAAGGAAGAATCTGACAAAAAAAAGAGGTGTTCACACATCTGTGTACTAAATACGGATGTAAAATAAAAGGTTTTTGAAAAAAAAAAAGATTTTTTAGAACTTCATGACTGGAGTCTGTGAAAAATAAAAAAAAAATGTTATTTAAGATGTAAATATTAATACTATTTTATAGAAAATGGTCCGGCAGATGTTGTTATTGTTGCTTTCTCGCTGTTTGAGAGGAAGGATTTGGTTTCATAATGAAATATTTTTTCTCATTTGTTGGTGTGTTTGTTCTGGACTGCTGACAAGCAAAGCTCATCGTTATTATTTTGTAGTTGTTACTTGTATGAATGTACAAAGGAGTGCAATTGTTTTCTATTTAAAAAAAGTAATTTTTACTTTCTGAACATGTAAAGGCTTATGTTTATTACTTCTTAGAAATACTGGATTCCAAATGCTGCAAGTTAATGAAGTGATATTTGTTTTATATTTTTGTTGTATCGCGTTTTTACTATAAGTGTATGATCTTTGTTGTATATGTGCCTGACTGGTCCTTTTTAAGCTTGTTTAAGTTGTGAACATTGATAACAAATGATCTGACTAAATTCAGTGTGTAAAGATGTATTGTTTCATTATAAATATGCAATGAACAGACAGACGATTTTAGTCTTGTGATTTCATAGCAGTGTTAAATTTTGGAGAAACCCCCCCCAAAAAACATTGTTTTCTGGTAAATCAACTATATTGTATGCTTTTAGTTTTAAAATCCTCCAAGGGTGCCTTCCCTGAGATGGAAGGGGACTGAATGGCTGACTGGATCAAACAATCTGTACTTCTGATCTCTTGACTGAGAAGAATTTGGTCTTTCCCAGCTTAGCGATCAAGGCGTACAGTGAGTTTCCTGACAGAGCCACTTTGATGTGAGTCACCTACATTAGATCAGCTTTTCCAAGATGTCAGTGTAGCTTCTATTTACACCAAAGTGCACATGAAGCCTGCCAGGATTAGAAACAGAGGCACTGCAGTTACATTTGGATATAGGCCTTGATGATTTCTCTAAGTATGAAAGTGCAGCTGACGTTTCATGGTGGGTCAAATGTCTGAAGTTAAAGGATCACGGTGCATGTAATGTGTACTATAATCATAACTTGATGCTGATTTCATGTATATCTCACAGGCAGTATCATTTTTCTGTAGCGGTGAGGACTTAAGAACTCAGTGATTGAATGGCATAGAAGTGAAGAGTGCAAAAACCTTTTATGGCCAGGATACATTCTGAATTACGCACAGAGGATGTGTCACATTTCAGATCATCTGGTTTTGAAACCCATATTTCACATGAGCGAGTGCCAGTTTTCAGCATGTGACTGAAAGGTTGACCTGATTTTGAGTCGACACACCTACGCAATCTTCTAAACCTCGTGTACCTCGTGTAAATTCCGCAAAGCCAGCACGATACATAACATCTTAAAAGGACTCACAATAAGTGCTACTCAACTAAAAGAAAAAGTCATATGGCCACATCGGAAGAGCTGAAAAAAGATATGAAAATCAGCACATTTAAATATGGTATCATTTGCATTTTTTAGACTACACAGCGTTTTTAAACTGTGGATTCTGGCATGTTTGCAATAATAATTTAAAGAACAAAATTAGGACCATGAATCGTGCAATACAAAGTCAGTTAGAACCTAAGAAATAAAGGGCATTTGATAAATGTAGGTCGTACTTGTGGGCACAAAGCATTTCCTGCACCGACAAAGCAGTAAATGTGACATTTTATTGCAGGCTGTAAAGGTTTTCAGGGGTTTTATTGGTTTTTAGTGTTATTTTGTTATCGTTTTTATCGTTAACTCGGTTTTCCTGGGTCTTCTCACGTGTGTTATGAATAAATCTTATTTTTTTCTGTACCGGTACTAGCCTGTCCGTGAAAATATTGTCAGGCATAAACCGGGCCATGGCGCAAAAAAGGTTGGGGACCGCTGCTCTAAAGGATAATTTTGAACCCTTTTCCCTCAAACTCCTTACCAGCCCATCCCAAAATAAACAGCACACTTGAGGATTGAGTGAAAAACTCAAGTTTCATTTGTTTTACAGCATCACACAGGAAACAAGAAACACTGCATTAATGGATCCTTGGTCGTTAGGAGCTTAAGGGAGATGCTGTAAGTTAGTCACACCAAACCAGCTGGTTCCTAAACCGTCAGCACTTTAAATGTTGGAGATTCGGGAGGATCAAATAGGGAGGAGACACGTTGTCCTTCCTCCTGCTGCTGATTTTAATATCCTAGATCTTATTTCCAGTTATTCCCAGTGAAAATTCCTGCCCCTATTTAAAATTCAGAATTCAGGCCTTTCTGAGTCAGAGTGGATACAGACCTCAGCAGGATCGCCATCAATGCAAGACGATGATCATTATGAGACGAAGGAAAAAAACACCATCTACTGTATCGAGGTATTACTATTACAGAATCGTATAATTAGTTGCCTATAAGTATAGTTATACTAGATTACAACTGTAGTATGTGAGCTACACTTATCAGCAGGTACTGTTCGTCTCCACAGCTTTCTGTACTAGTGCCGTTCCTGCTCTCTGATGAGATCTGCTGCATCAGGGTGGAGGACTCTGATCCCATCTATGAGCACCAAGACCCATTAACCACAGAAACACTCACAGGCTCCGCGTGTCCAATTACTGCATCATCACTGTGTACAGAGAGTGCGAGCCATGCAGAAGTGCCCAATACCTGTGGAACTACCTGCTCTGCGTGTGTGTCACCTGTGAGAGTCTAAAAGGTGTGTGTAGGTGTGTTTTTAGTTTGTGGATTCAAATTTTGTTGGAACTTTCCCAGGTGAGACTTCCGTGACATTCCTCTCAGGATTCTTCAGCGTGCACAGGATGCCTGCTGGGAGGACTTTTATTGCCAGGTGAGCCTGCTCCTTACTTACTTACCCATTACTACGGAGCCCCGCAAGGGACATAGGAGAAAAAAAAATGCGGGATCTCGCAAAAGTTGAATTCCAACAATGGCGGCAGCTACTTAGTTGTAATGTTACTCTTTCTGGGTCACAAAATAAACTTTTAAGATATTTTGAGGCGTGAATGTAGCTGTGTAAACGTCAAATAGCTGCTCGGTTTACAAGACATCACATATTTGCAAAAGTGCTCCGACGTTTTCGGAGATGTCTGACACCCACCATTTCGAAGCTAACGGGAGGTCGAGACCTACTACAGCCAGGAGGAACACCACTCTCCCGGCACATCGTGCCTCGACCTCCCGGTCGGCTTCGAGCTGGCGGCCTCCGAAGAATGCGTCTAAAACTTTTGCGAGATCCCGAGTTTGTTTTGCGAGATCTCGCAAAAGTCCATCTTAATTTTTTTTCTCCCGTGTCCCTTGAGGGGCTCCGTACCTTACACTCCTTCACCTCTTAATTGATAAAAAAGGAATAATATTATGAAGGCTCCTGATGAGCTCATGACCATTATGGGGGGGAAAAAATCCTTATTTTTTAATATATAACTCAAATGCACAAATTGGTCAAATTAACCTATTAAATACAATGAACAAGTACAGTGAAACACATCCTACCACAACTGAGTCATGCTCATATTCTGTGGAAACAGGAAGAGAACAGAGAAATGAAGATCCTGCTGTGACTCACTGACCAGTTCGTTTTGCTAAGTCATCAGACTGTAAACCCCAATCAGTGACTCACTGACGTATTCTGCAAATTAAAAGGGGGACTCACATAGTGACGTATGATTTTGCCTGTTTCAAGAACCAGGTCGTAGAAAAAAAATATCAAAAATTTGTATTAACCCGCACATCATATGCAAATGACAGCACAGACACATTTCCCTGAAAGTTTAGAAGTTTTTCAAGTTGTGCAAAGGCAGATATTTCTCAAAAACCTGTGACTCATGTGTGATAAGATATATTACTGTAACATTGTAGACTTCTTTATTTCGCTATAAATTATATTCATCAAATTCCCACAAATGAAAGAAACAACTGAGCTTTTAAAACTGTGCAAGCTTTGGACTTTTGAATACAATATTACACAATCCACTGTGTATTCAATGACATTACAAAGTAATCATGCATTTCACGTGGAATTCCAATAAAACTGATTGATGTTTGTGGCTGTAATGTGACAAAATGTGGAAAAGTTCAAGGGGGGTGAATACTTTTGCAAGACACTGTATATTTGACCCTACACTTTACAGAAGATTTAAGGTCTTTTAAGAGTAAACAGTAAACTATATGCTCTATTCATGTAATCTCATATCAGTGGCCTCCCAGCAACAAGTTGGTGAAATCTGAAAATGAGCTTAAATGTGAATTATTTCTATCAGACAAGGAGGAACCAAAAAACTCTGTCACAACACTTGATTAAGATGACGCATAAAAAGTTAGCAACAGGCAGCGAGTGAAACTAAATCACACATTACTCCAAATACTTCCTTCCATTTTCTGACAGTTTCTTTTTTCAATAACATTGCTTTACTACACAGAAGTACTTTGACCTTTAAGATGAAGTTTACAGCTGATTAGACAAACCACATCACCCACGCAGGAATGGTCCCTATAAAGCCGAGTGCTGTCAAATCCTCTTTGACAGACATCCCATCATGAACATGGTGAGTATTTGACACAACTATAGAGCTTAAAATGGGAATACGTGATAGGTTAACATTTCAAAAATTTTAAAACTCATTTATGTTTATTTTACAGAGTATACAAATTCTAGAAATGGGGAAATATTTTACAATAGAAAAAGAATAAACAGAGATATGCATTTATGTTTAATTACATTTGATTATGTAACGCGAAATAGTTAAATACTTAAATCACTTTTATCAATGATTTGTAGAGGACGTTTGCCACAGTGGACTCTTTTGTGCTTACAGTGTACAGATGGTTTATCCATTAGATGCTGCATTGAGGTTAAAGAGGTTTCCTCTTGTTAGTTTCATTCTGGCCCCTGAAAAGTCAGTGTATCAGGTCAGATCAGACAAGAGGCAACTTAAAAACAAAACACAGCTAATGTGAGAGGATTAAAAACAAACAAATGCTTCCATATTTTTGATGCATGTTCCTGTGTTACTGTTTTTGACTTGCGTTTTCAAGTTGTGCAATTTAAGCTAGTAAATATTTCCACTACTTTAGGTGAAATTTTAGAGCTACAGGATGAGGGAGCTATAACTCACAGGCATAGCAAATCACATGTTCTGAGGTATTTTCAGCACTTATAATCAGGTGTCGTCTCTCTCTACAGTTTATCGTGCCAGCGCTGGTCCTGCTCTCGGGTTCACTCTGTGGTGCCTCAGTGGTGGATCCTGTTCCCACCTTTGACCACCGAGACCCGGTAACCGGAGAGATCCTCAAATGTCCCAAGTGTCCACCGGGCACGTTCATGTCTGCTCATTGCACTGCCACCACACCCACACAGTGTCAGCCGTGCAAAAATGGCCACTTCACCGATCTGTGGAACTACCTGCCCAGGTGTCTGTACTGCAGCAACCTTTGCACAGGTAACCTGGAGGTGGAAACAGAGTGCTCCCCGACAACCAACAGGATCTGTCGGTGCAAAGAAGGCTTTTACTCAGCTGATGACTTCTGTATCAGGCACACAGAGTGTGGCCCCGGATACGGGGTTCAAACTAAAGGTACAGTATTCATTTATTAAATGTGAACTACTAAACCATCCATCCATCTTCTTCTGTTTATCCATAACATCAGTATGTCTAACTCACTTTACACTTCCAATGAATGTAGTGACCTGAAGTCCTCTGTTGTCCTCTCTTAGGTACACAGCAGACAAACACCGTTTGTGAAAAGTGTCCAGAGGGATATTTTTCCAGCTCATCTTCTGCAGTGGATTTGTGTGTAAAACATCAGGAGTGCTCCAGCGGGCAGAGCGTACTCCTCACTGGCTCAGCCTATTCTGACACCGTGTGTGGCACCTGTGAGAGTCTTGCAAACGGAGGTATGTTATTAATGTTATCTGCCAAAAACAAAATATTTTTTAATGCAACCAAATTTACAAAGTTATTTCAAACTTTCTCAGGTGAGACTCTCAGGACATTCCTCTCAGGATTCTTCCATGCACACAGGATGCGTGTAGGAAAAATCAAGAAGTTTGTTTCCAAGTGAGCACACTCTTTGTCTGTTTGATTATTCTCCAGCACTCCTTCACCTCTAAATTCAAAAAAGATGCCAATTAAACCATTGTCTCCTTGCAACAGATACATCCTTACCTCGTCGAAAGAGAGGTGCAGTCTCCCCAAACAGAGAGAGCCTCTCATGGATCACATCATAGACTGGCTGGCAAAGGCTCCGGAGGAAAAGCTGAGGAAGATTCCCGACATGCTAACAGCTTCAGATCTTAACTCCATGGCAGAAAAACTAAAGAAGAGACTCCATGAGATTAAGCAGCAGAACCCAAACTGCAGCTTAACAATAGATGAAGTAAACAATGCTCTCTAGTCTGCAGTCCGTTACACATTGAAAATTTTTTTATAAGTGTTATAAGAGGATATTTTTACACCATTCTCCATTTTATTGGCGTACACGCATTGTAATAAAGGTAGACAAATGTTAAAACAAATAATATTATTTTTATACATTGAGGCTTCTGATTAGAAGACACATGACTCCATTACAGAAGAGTTGTGAATTATTCCTATGAAATAAGGGCCACAATGAACAAGCTATTAAATACATATATTCACATTGCTACAGCTGTTTTTGTAAACATTGTTAAGAGCTTAAGGGTGGAAAATAAAACAACAACAACTACTAGGAATTCCACACAAAAAAAACTGAAATATGAAAATATTTTAAACATGACATTGTGATGTTATTTAAAGTTTTAAATAAAAGGATTTTTATAAGATTGTGTGAATGTCATTCAAACTGAAATATTTTACCTGCCAAGTGTAAAAACCAAACAAAGTATCGCGCACATTGTAACCTAAAGTCACAACCTCCTGTATCGCCTCCTCCCTTATGAACTTCCTATGAATGAACTATTTCAAACAAGTGAAAATGTAGCTCGTCTTTCTTCTTATCATGATTCTGGAGTAAAACACATACTTTGTAATTGTATTACAAAGTACTACAGTTAGAGTGAGGAACTGTTAGAGATCCAACACGTTCTCACTCCCAAAGTGTAACAGTCGTGGATATAACAATAGGACAATTTCATGAATTAATCATTGCATAAGCACATTAGTAAATTCATTGTAATTATAACTGCATTAATTATTTGATCATTTACTTGACAATAAAATGAAGAATTGGCAGCGATTTCAGCCTAATGTCAAGAGAACTTAGAATGCATTGCTCATCAAAGTTTTGTTAAAGTATAATAATGTACTGTTTTAAAGGATCCTTTTAAACTCACAAAAATACAGTATTGTTTGAGTATTTGCCCCCTTCCTGTCACAGTAATATTAGACCAAGATAACCTGAATAAATTCAAAATGAAGTATTCCAATGATCATTTCATTCATTAAGGGAGAAAAGCTATCCACTACGGAAGCGTGATATACATAATTATCACGTTCGTACAATATAATAATACAATATAATATTTATATTGTACGAACGTGATAATTATGTATATTGTAATAACGTGATATTATGTTGTTCAAACGTGAAAAGTATATTGTACAAACAGGAAAAGTATCTTGTTAGAACAATAAACTTTTCACGTTTTAACGTGATACACTTGTATTTTTCTTTTGCCTGGGTGGCAGCTCTACGCTTCCGTAATCCACACCTGCCCCTCTGTGAAAAAGTATTTCCCTCTAAAACTGCTTGTGCCACCCTTTGCAGCAAGTAGTGCAATCGAGCGTTTGTGATAATTGGCAGATGTGGGAGGCAGTGTTGGTCAAGTTACTTGAAAAAAGTAATCAGTAACTAATTACTAATTACTTCCCCCAAAAAGTAATCCCGTTACTTTACTGATTACTTATTTTCAAAAGTAATTAATTACTTAGCTACTTAGTTACTTTTTAAAAACACGATTTACAACCTGAATAGGTGATAAAGTGATAGATCTTTCAGCCCAATTCTACTTTTTCTACACAATCCATCATACAAAATGTAATCAAATGAAAAAGTCCCTTTTTAAAACTTGTTTTATTAGTTTTAATCTTTAAACTTTATGCATCAAGCAAAAATTTAATTATATGCAACATTCTCTGACTGGAAGAAATTTGTTTAATATCTAAACTTATTTTCTGCACATTCCAGCACATAAAATATATATTTTTTGTGTTTACACTCAGTCTTTCAAATAGATGCAAGTAAAACACAGCAGAAAATAAATAAAGTCAAAGATTAGCGGTCCTTTTGCTCTATTTTCACCTGTAAGGCGGGAGTAAGGTAGGCGGAGGTTTACCCTGGTGCAGGTGTGCCGCAGCAGTCAGTGGAAGAATCCGCGAGTTTCTCTGTGAATTTCCCATCACGTCGTAGCTACTCGGTGCTTGCTTGGAAGTTTAGGGGTTTTTTTTCGCTGTAAAAAGAAGTTTTCTTCCCACGCACAACGGACGCTAATGTTTTTGTCACTTTTTATGCAATCAAACTCAAAGTAAGGTCAGTACTTCCACGCTTTAAACACTGCACGCTCATACTCTCTCCCACAATTGATATGTGATCCATTGTTGATCTGCACACAGCTGTTGTCACCAACGTCGCACTTGCTTACGTCACTGTCGTGAGACATTCTCGCAAAAAAATCAGTAACGCAGTAATGCAGCGTTCCTACGGGAAAGTAACGGTAATCTAATTACCGTTTTTGCAATAGTAATCCCTTACTTTACTCGTTACTTGAAAAAAGTAATCGGATTACACGTTACTGCCCATCTCTGGTGGGAGGTGTGTAGTCATAAACCCTGCAACTGTCCATCAACACAAAGAGACAGAAAACAAAAGTTCGTTCAGTGCTTGTGTAACAGGGTCATAAATCACATTGTTATAATTACCCAAAATGTGTTCTAAACCCCCAAACCGTTCCTTTTATACCTGACTTTCAGGACCTCCAAGCCTGTAGTTATGTTCATTATCAGTTAGAGCCCCTCCTCATTCTTTTCTTCTTCTTCTTTGGTGCAATCCTATAAATACAGTGTACCCCTTTTGCCTCTCCCCTTTTCTACAATTCCCCTGTGGGAGAGGAGCTGGAGTGGGCAAATTATTTACTTGGAGGTCTTTCTTTCTTTTACCTTTTTTATCAGACACAACACAGAATCACACCGATTACACTTGACTGCAGGATTTGTGCTGCAGCCCTGACCTGTAAGAGGGTTTACGTTCCTCCTTAGCGTTATGCGCCATCTAGTGGCAACTTTAAGTAAACACCTGATATAGTAACAAGTGGAGGTGGCAAAAGTACAGACATTGTGTCCTTATGAATCAGAATCAGAATACTTTATTAGTCCCTAAGGAAATGATGCTGTAAGTAAGTAGGTGTGCCGATACCCTGTTTGTATTTCTGCCATCCAAAACTTATTTCTTTATCAAGAGAATAGAATAATCCTTTAATTGTCCGACAAGGGGAAATTTGGTTGTAACAGCAGCCAGAAAGACACATATACAAACAAACAGTACACAGGACACAGAACAGAAACATACACAATTTTTCTTACATATTTACATTAAGGACAATGGTTACTATAAACAGAGTGCTGTACGGTTATTAAATTAAATAAAAATAACTACAGATAAGAGGCAAACCAGGTTGTAGTGCGAATCGTTTGATTAAATTATTGCAGTTACAGCGCAGATGCAAACATCTATGTTTGTTGGGAGCAGTTTTGATTGTACAGTCTGACAGCTGCAGGGAGGAAGGACCTGCGGAAACGCTCCTTCATGCATCGAGGATGCAGCAGTCTCTCACTGAAGGAGCTCTGCAGTTCAGCAACATTTACATGCATGGAGTGGGAGACTCTCCATCAGAGATGTTATTTTGGCCAGAGTCCTTCTGTCTCCCACCACCTGCACTGGGTCCAGGGTGCATCCCAGAACAGAGCTGGCCTTCCTGATGAGTTTATCCAACCTCTTCCTCTCAGCTGCCGATAAACTGCTGCTCCAACATACAACACTGTAAAAAATGACAGATGCCACCACAGAGTCATAGAAGGTCTTTAAAAGCGCTCCCTGGACTCCAAATGACCTCAGCCGCCTCAGCAGGTAGAGTCTGCTCTGGCCCTTCCTGTAAAGAGCATCAGTGTTGTGGCTCCAGTCCAGTTTATTATTCAGGTGAACACCCAGGTACCTATAAGAGTCCACTATCTCAATGTCCACTCCCTGGATGTTCACCGGTGTCAGTGTGGTGGGTCTGCGTCTCCGGAAGTCCACCACCAACTCCTTGGTTTTCCCGGCGTTGATCAGCAGGTGGTTCTGCTGACACCAGTCCACAAAGTCCAGAGTCCACTGTCTGTACTCTGAGTCGTCCTCACCTGTGATGAGGCCAACTATGGCAGAGTCGTCAGAGAACTTCTGTAGGTGGCAGCGTGGGGAGTTGATGGAGAAGTCTGCAGTGTAGAGGGTGAAGAGGAACGGTGCCAGCATAGTTCCCTGTGGGGCCCCCGTACTGCAGACCAGCATATCAGAGACACAGCCCTGTGTCCTCACATAATGTGGACGTTCTGTGAGGTAGTCCAGTATCCACTGGGACATGTGGTGGTCCACTCCTGATAGCTCCAGCTTGTCTCTCAGAAGTCGTGGCTGGATGGTGTTAAAAGCACTGGAGAAATCAAAAAACATGATCCTCACAGTGCTTCCAGGCTTCTCCAGGTGAGTCAGAGCTCGGTGCAGGAGGAAACAATAGCCACTTTGGACAAAATAACTCATCTCAGCTTAGGGGCATCTGGTGTGTCAAATGTTCATTAGAAATTCATACAAGCCTTTCTTTAAAGGTATCTATTTATTAGGGGTGCAACGATACACAAAATTCACGGTTCGGTTCGTTTCGATACTTTGGTGTCACGGTTCGATATTTTTTCGATACAAAAAAAATGTTCATGCCTTTTTAATTTGTCATTTATTAAAATTATAAATATATATTTTAACTCAAAAGTACAGTTTTTAAATTTAACCCTAACCCTTGTGCGTGTTTTTTATTTTGACAGCGAATGCGCACCTGCGGACCACTTATGTGCAGCCCTGGTTATTTAGCTCATCATATGGGAGCCACAGAAATTATTTTGTCCATGAAACCATAAAGCTGCACTTTCTTTTTGCCTTATAGTCTGATTTGTCATAACTTCTCCGTTTTATGGTAAGCTTTTCTTTGGCTGTCACTTCTTCACCCTGACCTGTCTTATTTGGCTCAGCAGAACTGAAATATATATCTGTCTGTGAAGGTTCTCAGTCATCCAGGTCATCGTAGTCAAATATAATGTCAAGGTCTGCGGAGGCAGACCGTGCGGAAAGGTGTGTGGTGGACCCAGGTGCGAACACAAACGAGGATGCAGGAGTGGATTCCAACCAAAACGAGCCTTTTATTATGGCTGAAAACTCATGGAAAAGAACAACAAAGTAACTGAGGGAAAACCTGAACATAGACTGGGAAACTATGACTCTAATGATATTTAGACTGCAAAATACAAACTATGGCTGGGATACTATGACAAGGGGTAGGGGAGATAACACAGACGACGCGAGACAGACTGTATGAAACACAGAGACTAAATACACATGAGGGATGATCAGGGGAAGTGGCCACACATGGGAACACAGCTGACACACATGAACTTAACGACAGGACAGAAGGAGTGAAACTGAATACACTGACCGTGAATACAGACTTTCAAAGTAAAACAGGAAACATGGAGATTAGACAAGACACATGAACCGGGGAGACGTAGTACAGGGGAGATGACATAACCACACGAAGGGCAAGGGAGACTTAATACACGGGTAGTATGTACAAATGGCTGGACTGCCTTAGTGACCCTAAACAAAGAATAAACATCAAAATAGGCTAAAACACAAAACACTGGGTCGCACGACCCAGGACCATGACAATACCCCCCCCTCAAGGGCTGGCTCCCGACAGCCCAAAACCGAGAACCCAAACAAAAACAGAAAAACCCCACCCAGGGCGGGAGGCGGGGGACCAGGACGGAGGGACCAGAACAGGAAACAAAACAAACAACAGAACACACAGGAGCACAAGACCAAAGTCAAAACAAAGCTCAGGGGACCGACCCAGAGCCCACAGGCACAAGAGTACCCGGGTCACATGGTCGGGGGGCCGACCAGGCGGGCGGCACAGGTGACAGAGCCGGTCCGGAGGCCGGCCGCGCAGAAGGCAGCGGCGGCGAGGGAGACGACGGAGCAGTTCAGGAGGCCGGCCGCGCGGAAGGCAGCGGCGGCGGCGAGGGAGACGACGGAGCAGTTCAGGACGCCGGCCGCGCGGAAGGCAGCGGCGGCGGCGAGGGAGACGACGGAGCAGTTCAGGAGGCCGGCCGTGCGGAAGGCAACGGCGGCTCTCCAGTGTCAGGCGTGCTGGCCATGGCCTGGTGGGCACAGGACCAGACGAAGCACAGGCTGAAGACGCTGGGGCTGGACCAGACGAAGCACAGGCTGAAGACGCCGAGGCTGGGCCAGACGAAGCACAGGCTGAAGACGCCGAGGCTGGGCCAGACGAAGCACAGGCTGAAGACGCCGAGGCTGGGCCAGACGAAGCACAGGCTGAAGACGCCGAGGCTGGGCCAGACGAAGCACAGGCTGAAGACGCCGAGGCTGGGCCAGACGAAGCACAGGCTGAAGACGCCGAGGCTGGGCCAGACGAGGACGAAGCACAGGCCGGAGCTGCGGCAGGCGAGGCTGAAGACTCTGAGGCTGCAGCTGACGAAGGCTCTGAGGCTGCAGCTGACGAAGGCTCTGAGGCTGCAGCTGACGAAGGCTCTGAGGCTGCAGCTGACGAAGGCTCTGAGGCTGCAGCTGACGAAGGCTCTGAGGCTGCAGCTGACGAAGGCTCTGAGGCTGCAGCTGACAAAGGCTCTGAGGCTGCAGCTGACGAAGCACAGGCTGGACCCGGCGTAGCAGAAGGTGGCTGGATGGGCTCCTCGGGCCCTCCAGCTGATGTGGCATGAGGCTGGTGCGGTTCTCCCGAACCCCCAGCTGACGAGGAAGGTTGCTGAACGGGCCCCTCGGACCCTCCAGCGGAGACAGGCGGCTGAACGGGCCCCTCGGACCCTCCAGCGGAGACAGGAGGCTGAACGGGCCCCTCGGACCCTCCAGCGGAGACAGGCGGCTGAACGGGCCCCTCGGACCCTCCAGCGGAGACAGGCGGCTGAACGGGCCCCTCGGACCCTCCAGCGGAGACAGGAGGCTGAACGGGCCCCTCGGACCCTCCAGCGGAGACAGGAGGCTGAACGGGCCCCTCGGACCCTCCAGCTGACGAGGTAGAAGGCGGCGTGGGAGCCGCGGAGTCCTGGATGAGCTCATCCGAGCTCCCAGCAGGAGTTGATGCAGAGCCAGAGAGATTTAAGACCCCCGGCTGAATGTTAAGCTGACCAGCGGACCGTACTGCTATCGGGGACTGGGCTACAGGAGCTACTGGAGACTGAACTGGGGGTGACACTGGAGCTACTGGGGACTGAACTGGGGGTGACACTGGAGCTACTGGAGACTGAACTGGGGGTGACACTGGAGCTACTGGAGACTGAACTGGGGGTGACACTGGAGACCCAGGTGACACTGGTGTACTGGGGTGAAGGCAGCGAGGATGCAGTCTCTCTCTTAAGGGAGGATCGAATGATTTAGCGATAAATCTTGACGGGAAAAGATGCCGATGCTGAGAATACCAGGCAGCGGGGGCTTCCAGGAGGGTAGCTGACTGAGCTGTGAAGGGCTGCGAGGGAGCTAACTGAACTGAGGGTGGCTGCGAGGGAGCTAACTGAACTGAGGGTGGCTGCGAGGGAGCTAACTGAACTGAGGGTGGCTGCGAGGGAGCTAACTGAACTGAGGGTGGCTGCGAGGGAGCTAACTGAACTGACCTGGGAGGAGAAACACGAGCAGGAAAAGGAGCAGGCTCAGAAAAAACTGTCCGAGAAATGGCAGGCTCAGGGTCGACAAAAATAGCTCTATCAAAGATGAACCCGCCGTCCACTTCATGTTTTGTAGTCTTAGCATTGTCCGGTTTATGGCGGCGGGCGCGCCGCCTCCTTCGAGCAGAGGAAGCTGGCGCGATGGGCGCTGATGGCGCCAACACAGAGGGTGACGTAGTGGTGAGTTCCCCGTCGTCCGCCCCCATCCTTGCCAGAAATGAGGCAGGCGAAAAATAGCCTAAGCGGATCGGAGACGGCGAGCGGCTGGTAGGCTGTGCAGCAGGTGAGAGGTCCTCCTCCGGGATGAGCCAGGGTTTCCGCCGGAGCTCGTCCTCCCGATAAGCCCGCAACACCTGCTGCCGCTCCTCCTCACCGAAGTTAATAGCCTCAGGCATCTCCGTGCAGACAGGCGGTGGCGAAGATGCGGAAGCCGATGAAGTGTGTGTGTCGGTGGTGAGCCTCACCGTTCCGACTCTGACCGCCACTGGTTCATGAGGTAGCGGGGAAACACCGCAACAGCATGGCTCTGGTGACGACTCACGCTCGCCGGGCCGCTGCTGCTGCGGGCGGAGTCGGAGAGTGGAGACGAGAAAGTCGCTAACGAGGGGGTGCAGCGCCTCCCATAACCAGGGGAACACGGACACGCACACCCCTACTTGGCGGGCTAACTCTTCCCGTTCCCCCTCTCTGGGGCAGTGCAGCCATCGGTCGCATAGCGACTCCACTGTCCGGACGATCTCCATGTCATGTGTCACTGGGTCCGGCATGCTCGCGTCGTACTGTCAAGGTCTGCGGAGGCAGACCGTGCGGAAAGGTGTGTGGTGGACCCAGGTGCGAACACAAACGAGGATGCAGGAGTGGATTCCAACCAAAACGAGCCTTTTATTATGGCTGAAAACTCATGGAAAAGAACAACAAAGTAACTGAGGGAAAACCTGAACATAGACTGGGAAACTATGACTCTAATGAGATTTAGACTGCAAAATACAAACTATGGCTGGGATACTATGACAAGGGGTAGGGGAGATAACACAGACGACGCGAGACAGACTGTATGAAACACAGAGACTAAATACACATGAGGGATGATCAGGGGAAGTGGCCACACATGGGAACACAGCTGACACACATGAACTTAACGACAGGACAGAAGGAGTGAAACTGAATACACTGACCGTGAATACAGACTTTCAAAGTAAAACAGGAAACATGGAGATTAGACAAGACACATGAACCGGGGAGACGTAGTACAGGGGAGATGACATAACCACACGAAGGGCAAGGGAGACTTAATACACGGGTAGTATGTACAAATGGCTGGACTGCCTTAGTGACCCTAAACAAAGAATAAACATCAAAATAGGCTAAAACACAAAACACTGGGTCGCACGACCCAGGACCATGACATATAAATCCTGCTGCTTTTACACACGCACTCACATAAGCTCAGCGATTCTCTGCGCGATCAACCTCTGACATGTTTAAGCTGCGGGAGATTTCACTTGTCATGTTTGCATAGTAAGCTAACGATTAATAAGACGATGTCAGAGGAATTGGTGCACAAATTATCATCACTCACAGATCAGTGCTGTCGCTCTCTATACACAGTTCGCACGATTGCAAAGTGAAAGCAAAAAAACAAGCGCAAATTCAAACGCGATTTCAATATGTCACATATTGACAGTGGCTCACCGATGCCAATGACATAATTACCCAGCTACATTTCTGAAAGAATGCAAAAGCATTGACATATATTTTTCCTTCCTACAATAGCCCGACGGGCAGGGAAGAGATAGATTCTGGTAGCTGAAAAAAATCGCTGGCCCCGGGACGTCGGGCTAGCGATATTGCAAGCCCTGTATCTGATTGAGGAATCATCATCTTTGGAAAAGAGAGTTTATTACAGAGAAATGGCTCTTTCCAAAATAAAAGCTATACTATCCGCTTCTTCTGGGCTATATTCTCAGCAGCATAAGGAGAATCATGTGCTAACAGCTGTCTAAATGACTCGGCTAAAGTTAGTAGCATGCTTGTTGTTTTTGTCTTTGCACTAGGATGATGTCGGCGTAAATGTGCAGTCATAGTTGTTGTGTTCCCACTAGTGCTTTCAGGTTAATCTCGTTGAAATGACCTTAACGCCACAACACGGCAAATCTCCGTTAACGAGCTACCGCCGATCGCCCCGTGCATGGGGCTAGACGGCCAACACGTTAACGAGCTAACTGCGCTAACACACTAGTTCCCACCCATGTAATTGAGCATTGCATGGCACATCCAACATACTGTTTTACTTTAGTCCATGACTCGCTTACCTTCAGGGTCATACGTCACATGAAAACCAAAATAATTCCAAACGCCAGATCTGAATGAGGGTGGGGGATGTCCATGTTGCAAGGAGAGCTTAACTTCTGTCTTGCTAGCTTGCCCTGCGCTCTTCCTTCTGACGATGCTGTCTGTGTTGAGCGCTCAGTGGATCTGCGCTCAACAGTGCAGCCTAGGCGGAGTAGTCGAACGCAGATTCACTGAGCGCTCAACACTGACAGCATCGTCAGAAGGAAAGTTGATAAAATAAATTACAAATGTTGTATTGTTCGATACATATGCGTACCGAACCGAAAGCACTGTATCGAACGGTTCAATATCGATACGAATATCGTTGCACCCCTACTATTTATGTAACCTTTATTAAACTGTAATCAAAGTAAATAAAGACTAATTTCGACTAAACACAAACTTTCCTCAAAACATTATCACATTTTCTCACAATAGACAGTAACTTTACATGAACAAAGGGAAGCTTCCACATTCAAACTGCACCTAGTCTTCACAGAAACAGTGTTGAGCTGTACGACCAGCCCTTCCAGAGAACTGGCTCGCAGCCTGTTACTGCCAGCCCACTGACTTCTTTATAACTAGAAACCTTTTGCATGTTTCCAGGTGTCCTTCCACTTTTATTTTTTATAATTATATTCATTTGCATACATATGTCACTGCTGACACGAGATGGTAAAGAGCACCACTATGGCTGAGTGATATCAGGAAAATCTATTTTTGGGTATATCACGATACACAATATATATCACGATATGTTTAAATAACCTCCCAAACTATATAGTACTTCAAATTGCACTGGTATACTCATTCAAATTGACCATTCAATATTTTTTTCTACTTTGAATTGAAAAATCTGAACGAACTGAAATGTTTTTGTTTTTTTTTATGTAAGTTGCACACAGAGGTTTTTCCACAAATGACAATACTGTCACAGTAAGTCTCTTTCTGTGGTCAGTAGTAGACCTTTATCAACCAAAAGATCATAGCAACAAAAAAGTCCATCAAAAATTATTCATGAGACAAAACAAAGAAACAAACAAAAAACCAAGTGAAAGTAAAAATGTGCTTTTAACCCTTCAAGGTCCAAAACAGCAATGGAAAAATGATTTTCTTGCATTTCTTATTGACTTGGGTAAGTAATAACCACAACCAATCATTTTGTTTTTCAATAGACCCTATAGTTTTTAAAATATTGAGCTCTACCTCTTCCTCCCATATGCTAATTATATACAGGGATGAGTGATGGGCATGGAATGGTGATCTTTGCATTGGACTCTTTGCTCCACCATTTGACCGATGAAAGAGGCATGAACCCACAGGCATTAAGAAGGTTGACACATTTGTTGTCAAATCATTTTACTGCAATCAGACCTTCATCAGACCTGTAATCACTGCTCCATTGCCCTTCTTCATCAGGGGAGCTCCACCAGTGCAGTTTGATCACACAGTACTAATGCACCTGACACAAAGGAATTGTTCAAGTTCTGGACCAAGCTTAAACTTGTGAAGAGCTGAGGTTCTTTTATGGGTTTCAAAAGTGTTTTTTACAACTTTGGCCTAGAGGTAGCTTCTGTTCCTTTGCACGGAGGGGAGCATTGAAGAATGTAGATCCCCGTTGATACAGCAGCAAGTCGTGAATGTTGCCAGATGAACTTGGTTGGCAGAACAATTTAAAGCCCTTCTCATCTGGTTTGTTGGCAATATACTGGTGCCAGCCCTGTTGGCTTCATATGAAACCATGACCTCAAACACACTGTGGTTGAAGGTGGATGGTATCATGAGACACCAGTCACGAATCCGCCACAGGACCATGTGATTTTTAGCCATGTAATTGCCATATAGTACTTGTTGAACATGAAATTATAATTTTGACAACTTAGTAATATTAATTTTCCAGCTACTGTAAATTGGTTAAAAGGTGATTAGTTGTGATATTTGTGATTTCCACATGCTACTCTTGATTACATTTTACTCAGAAAGTTACAAAAATTATTTACTGAGGAAATTATTTCAGCATATTCTTGCTGTGCTAACACTTAATGTGATTTATCAACAGCAATTGATCACATACTAAACAGATGTGACCTGTAAGTCCTCTAACACTATATCAGAAAATGATACCTTCCTACTTTAGTTTCATCAAAAACACTCAAAATATGTTGGATGGTTTTTTGTTTCTGACTTCCTGGTTGGGAGAGGGATAAGAAGAACCAACCGTTTGCATCCACAGTGCCCTCTGGTGGAATTTATTGGCATTACAGATGTAAACCAGTCGGTAGAAAAGACTGAATAAGTTAGGTCAATTTCAGTGAAAGCCGCACAGCAAAGAAGGACTCATCCAGGCTGGAGAAACTGATCAGGAAGGCTAGCTCTGTGGTCGGCATGAAGCTGGACACTCTGGTGTCAGTGGCAGAGAAAAGGAGACTAAAAAAAACTGCTGGACATTATGGACAATGCTGGGCATCCTCTGCACACGGCCATTAACAACCAGAAGAGTCTGTTCAGTGACAGGTTGCTTCTCCCAAAGACAAGAACCAACAGACTTAAAAACTCCTTTGTCCCACACGCCATCAGACTGTTTAACTGATGGCGTTAAAGGGAGGGAGGGGAAACAGGAGGACAAAGGAGGGGGGAACAACTAAGCTGTAGTGCCTCTTCACTTCACTGTGCAATACTTTTGTTAATAGTCAATGGTGCAATAGACCTCAATACTTGAAATGTGCAATTCACTTGTATTTTTATTTTTATTCCTATTTATTCTATTTATCCCCTTCGTATATTTTATTTATATATGTCTCTGTATTTATATATGTGTGTGTGTGTGTGTGTGTGTGTGTGTGTGTGTGTGTGTGTGTGTGTGTGTGTGTGTGTGTGTGTGTGTATAATATTCTGTAACTCTGTAACTTCTGTCGGTGCTGTGCTTTTGGAAATCGAATTTCCCAGAGGAACCCACCCAAGGGATTAATAAAGTTTTATCTTATCTTATCTCTTATCTCTTATACTCGAATGTTACAATAAAGCCTTCTTAACCATTGTATGTGGAAAAACTTGCATTACATCAAGTATACTCAACATATTGCAGACCCCTAAGCACCACTCAAGTTAAATAACCCAACAAGTGTATATTTATTTTTCCTTATTTTAGTGTGGGTTCAATTTTCTATTTTCGAATGAAAGATCTTTACTCAAATAAAAGCAAAAAAGTACAGGCTCTGAAATGTACTTTGAAAAGTAATAAAGTAAAAACTAGCTCCTTGAACAACCTTCTACCACCTATTTTTTTCCAAACCTTACTGAACCTTGTGCTACATTAATGTAATAATAAAATAATCACTGTAGGAATAAAAACTTTACTTCAGTCTAAATTTGAATTCTAACAAAGATAAAAAGGGAAGTAGAACATGAGCAGAGAAAAAGAAGGAAAATAAAAACTCTTCTGTTGTTTACATTATAGTGGGTTTCTTTGCGTCTAAACAGCAAAGTAAGTAGGGAAGCAGTTAAGGTGTGCACCCGTCCCTGTGCACCAGTCCAACACACTGCTCTTTAGTTTAAACTCATCACAGTAGTGCAGATTTACCTGTTTATCCTGCGCTAACCTGCAGAGGATTTCATGCAGCTTTTAAATAGCAGGTAGCCTACCGCAGCCCCTTTCATAATATGGCAAAAAATAATGTCACATGACGACCTTATTGTAAGCTAAGGGTTGGACTCATCATCAACAAGGAGAAGACCAGAATCCTTAAGATCAAGTCCAATAATAACAACCCAATCACCTTAGTGGGAGTCCTCTGGAGGAAGAACACTCTTTTACCTACCTAGGCAGCATCATCGACCAGCAAGGTTGAACCGATGCAGATGTCAAGGCAAGGATTGGCAAACAAGCGTTGCCTTCGTCCAGCTCAAAAGTTTTGCGAGATCTCGCAAAACAAACTCGGGATCTCGCAAAAGTTTTGCAAAAGTTTACAGCTGTAAAAAGTTAATACGTGACGAGGCAGGAGGAAGCAAAAGAGAACACA
The DNA here is from genome assembly GCF_964374335.1 of Astatotilapia calliptera. Classification (NCBI taxonomy): domain Eukaryota; kingdom Metazoa; phylum Chordata; class Actinopteri; order Cichliformes; family Cichlidae; genus Astatotilapia; species Astatotilapia calliptera. Next base: position 10,619,473 of record NC_137432.1, on the reverse strand, counting down.
CTGAACACGAGAGTAGAGACTGTCAAAATAAAACAGGAAACATGCAGACTAAGACACATGGACTTGACACTGGGACCAGGGAAGAAACAGACATGGGAACAGAATCGGGAGACGAAAACAATGACATGACTGGGACACGGAGAGAGGGACAAAGAGGAAACAAGGGACATAGAGGGAGATAATGGGTCGGGGAGCAAGAATTTTCCAACCAAAAATCATCACTCCAATAACCGTCAATAGGCGATGTATTCACGCATGAGACTTTTGATGGGCGGAGCAGTGTAAACATGCACAAACTGAATTGCGTTTAGAACACAGAAGACGTCCAAACATGGACGAACTAATTGCCAAATTGTACACTGGAGGAGAAGGCATAGATAGAAGTGGACTGTTACCTTAGCGAGGAGGTTGTAGACGGAGAAGACAATCCACTGGTTTGGTGGAAAATGCATGAAAAACGTTCCCCATTGATGCCACACATGACACGGAAATATCTGTGTATACAAGCCACAAGCACACCTTCAGAACACGTTTTCAGCACTGCTGGTAATATTGTTATCACTGCTAAAACCTGTTAAAGTAAACATGCTTGTTTTCCTGTCAAAGAGTTTATAAGTTTTGTTTGTAGGGAATATTTTCATTCATTCATTTATTTATTTATTTGAGATGCGCCAAATCGCACAAATTTTTTTTTTTATATTCACTGGAAGAGACATTTTGATTTTTAACTTATTTGTTGTTTGGTCGAGTGTGTAAGACAGATAAACACTGGAACGGCCAGTAAACACCATTATAGTGGAAAAAAGAAGCCAGTTTCTCGTTGTTTCCCTCCCCACCATTGTGGTTTTTTTATTTAAATAAAATGTTTTTGGGGTTTTTTTCTGAACATAGGCTACTGCCGTTCTTTCTTTCTGTTATGAGTTTCAGTAAATGAATCACTGCTGTATTTGGGCACACTCTGAGGAGGGTGCATTTGCTCGCAGCTAAAGGAGGGTGCCATTAAAACAGCGCTATTATTTATTATTATTATTTATTATCTGCTTCTGTTAACTTCATTGAATTGAATAGCCTTTATTGTCATTGTACAAGGTACAACGAGTGCCACTCCCTTGGTGCAAAATGCAATAATAACTATAAACATAAAATATAAAAAGTACCGAAGTACTCAAACAATAGTAAGTACGATATACACAGAATAGCAGCATTCATTTAATGATAGTATGAACAGCAGCATAATATAGTGACAGTGGCAAGTATGGTATAGTTAAGCAGGTTCAATTGTTTTGTGCTTATTTACTACGGTGATAGCTCTGGGAAAGAAGCTATCCTTGAATCTGTTTGTCCTGGTTTTATGTGACCTGTACCGTCGGCCTGACGGTAATAGTTCAAACAGTTGATTACTAGGGTGAGAGTAGTCCTTAATGATATTGCCAGCTCTGCTGAGGTACCGAGAGTTTGCAATGGCCTCCAGGCTGGGCAGAGAGCAGCCAGTGATCTTCTGGGCTGTGTTGATGAGCCTCTGCAGTACTTTCCTATCTGCAACTGAGCACCCTGCATACCATGTTGTTATGCCGTACGTTAGGATGCTCTCTATGGTGGCTCTATAGAATGTCACCAGCAGCCTCTCCTCCAGGTTGTTCCTCCTGAGCACTCTCAAAAAATGGAGACGCTGCTGGGCCTTTTTTACCACTGCCATGGTATTTGCAGTCCAGGAGAGGTCATCAGCCAACATTATTAGCAAAATTACTCATGGGCAAATAAATAAAAAAATCTCCCTTGTAAAAACGATTGACAATAACCTCAGCCTATAGACTCAGATAGTCGATATATCGCCAACCTTACCGGGGTGAAGATACATGAACTGACATGACAAACAGGGGAGCCATGGAAGGAAACACAAGGAGGGGAACACGTAAACACAAGAGGGAAAAAAAGACAAGGACACACACAAACACACAGAGAGGGACACAGAGGACAAAGGGGAACCTAAGAAACAAATGATCACAAGCAACCTCAGAGACATAGTAAGAATGATCTCAGAACTAACTAGTTAAACTTAAATTATAATAATACCAAAACACTCACAAAAATAGAATACAAATACACCGAGTCCAAAAACCAAGAGCAAAAGTCCAAGAACATGGTAAAAAACAGTTCTGAAGGCTGGCCGTGATCTAAGGAAACTGAGTGCAAAACAAAACGGTTCAGGTGGCTGGCCAAGTGACCAATGGAAGGGATGGAGCAGGTCCGGAGGCTGACCACGGGGATCCATACAAAGTAGTGTATTTCCAATTATACCTTCCTAATGAATAGGAATAGGACTTTCCTAATGAAAAGTCATCAGACTAATTGTTGTTATTGTTTAATTATGAAGAATTATCAAACAATAAATACAAAACTTGAAAAGTCAATACCAAAATTTTAAAATATTAAATTAACAATCACTAACTAGTATGACTGAAAATATTATAGCTGAGAAACATTTTATAGACGCAAATTATTATCTAACTGCATTGTGTATGAAATGTTTTTCAGTATTTAAACAGCGGTGTTTCGCATATAACTATGACAGGTGGAAGAAGAAGTAGTTCCCAGCAATCGACACAATGGTCCTGATAATCAACTGCAAATTTCCCCTAAATTGATAAAATGAGGATATTTTAATATGAAAATCAATTCCAGAGGATAAATATCTGTTATTGGAGGAATCCATATGTCAGTATCGATCCGCACACCACTACTGTTTTTCAACCACTTGTAGTCATGTCATCAACGCTTGAAAAAACAATTGCGCATCTACAGCGTTATGTACGGTTTAATATGAGGTCGCTATTCATGGTGCCTTCAGGTGCACCTCGTAAGTTCATCAATCTGTACACCCAAAGACATAAGGTTGTTGTTTTGGATTAATTTTCCTTTGTTTGGATAAACATACCTTTAATGACTTTGTTACTCTTTTTGATGCCATGTTGTATATAATTCAAAACTTCTGAAAGTTTCATCTCAAAACAAGTCTATTTTTGTAATTCAACAAATCCTATAATATTTTTTTTATTTAACACATTACCAAGACCCTTGTGATAGCTTTCATGTTTCACTTTTAGAAGCTACCTTATTGTTATGATTTCAGCACTGAATTATATAAAACAACGCATCAAGAACAACAAAGTTATTAAAGACACGTGTTTATCCCAACAACGGAAACATATTGACCCCAAAAAGCCTTTTAAACAGCCTTATGTCCTTGGGAGTAGAGATGGCTGAATTTACGAGGTGCACCTAAAGGCGAAACGAATAGCGACCGCATATGAACCGTACCTAACGTCTGTACGTGCGCCAATGTTTTCCAAGCGTGGATAGCGTCATCGCGGTAAAGATGTGGGGAATTCCCGTGATTTAAACATCAACACAAACCTAAGACTAGACATCAAGACTTCAAGACACGCGGGTTCATCGTCGACATGTTTGTTGGGAACTCAGTATGTCTTATCTCTGGTGTAATATTGGGAGCGTACTTTTTTGTTGTTTTTTTAATTTTTCGCATAATGTCACGTGTCATTTCTCTTCACAGTTTATCGTGCCAGCGCTGTTCCTGCTCTCTGGTTCACTCTGTGGTGCCTCAGTGGTGGATCCTGTTCCCACCTTTAACCACCGAGACCCGGTAACCGGAGAGATCCTCAAATGTCCCAAGTGTCCACCGGGCACGTTCATGTCTGCTCATTGCACTGCCACCACACCCACACAGTGTCAGCCGTGCAAAAATGGCCACTTCACCGATCTGTGGAACTACCTGCCCAGGTGTCTGTACTGCAACGACCTTTGCACAGGTAACCTGGAGGTGGAAACAGAGTGCTCCCCGACAACCAACAGGATCTGTCTGTGCAAAGAAGGTTTTTACTCGGCTGATGACTTCTGTATCCGGCACACAGAGTGTGGCCCCGGATACGGGGTTCAAACTAAAGGTACAGTATTCATTTAATAAATATGAACTACTAAACCATCCATCCATCTTCTTCTGTTTATCCAAAACATCAGTATGTCTAACTCACTTTACACTTCCAATGAATGTAGTGACCTGAAGTCCTCTGTTGTCCTCTCTTAGGTACACAGCAGACAAACACCGTTTGTGAAACGTGTCCAGAGGGATATTTTTCCAGCTCATCTTCTGCAGTGGATTTGTGTGTAAAACATCAGGAGTGCTCCAGCGGGCAGAGCGTACTCCTCACTGGCTCAGCCTATTCTGACACCGTGTGTGGCACCTGTGAGAGTCTTGCAAACGGAGGTATGTTATTAATGTTATCTGCCAAAAACAAAATATTTTTTAATGCAACCAAATTTACAAAGTTATTTCAAACTTTCTCAGGTGAGACTCTCAGGACATTCCTCTCAGGATTCTTCCATGCACACAGGATGCGTGTAGGAAAAATCAAGAAGTTTGTTTCCAAGTGAGCACACTCTTTGTCTGTTTGATTATTTTCCAGCACTCCTTCACCTCTAAATTCAAAAAAGATGCCAATTAAACCATTGTCTCCTTGCAACAGATACATTCTTACCTCGTCGGAAGAGAGGTGCAGTCTCCCCAAACAGAGAGAGCCTCTCATGGATCACATCATAGACTGGCTGGCAAAGGCTCCGGAGGAAAAGCTGAGGAAGATTCCCGACATGCTAACAGCTTCAGATCTTAACTCCATGGCAGAAAAACTAAAGAAGAGACTCCATGAGATTAAGCAGCAGAACCCAAACTGCAGCTTAACAATAGATGAAGTAAACAATGCTCTCTAGTCTGCAGTCCGTTACACATTTATAAAAACTGTATACCTGTTTTACAAAGTTATGTGATAAAGCAGAATGTTCTTTGTATCGTTTGTCATTTTATAAGTATATATGTACTCTATAAACTTGAGTTTCCATTGCTAAAGCTACTGTTTGTATATGCTGTACTTAACTTCAGATGGTATAGTTTCTGGGAATCAGAGATTTGGTGGTGGAAAGAGGAAGTTCAGGAAAGTATTTGAAGGAAGAGGTTTGCAAAGATTAAGATTATGAAAGCAGACAGGAATACTGAGAGACTACACATGAAGGAGAAGAGGACTGGAGAGATTGGGCTGGAAATGATTTGCAGCAGGTTTTGACGGTTAAGGATAAATATATGATAAGAAGTGAAGAGTGTGTTGCAAATGAGAGAGAACAGATGAAATAAAGACAGTGATTTAGGAAGTGCAAGTAAAGAGGAAGTATGGGCAGCTATGAAGAGTCTAACTGTGACCGGTCAGCCTTCCAAAAACTGTTAACTACATGTAACTTATGATTTAGCAAGGGTGGAAGAAATCAGAAAGAGGACAAATACTTTTTTACAGCACTCTACCTGATTCTCCAAATTGTTTGACACAATCTCAAAAAGCTGAAATATTCAAATTTCAACTATAGTTCAACTATAGTTTACTAAAAAAAAGTGCTGCAAAACTCCACTTTCATATATATATATATATATATATATATATATATATATATATATATATATATATATATATATATGAATCCAACATAGTGCAACCACTACAGCAATCTGTACTGTCAACGAGCTACCACATGGTGTCGCCCTCACTCCGTTTATATTACTGTTGGAAAAACCACTTCCTACAAATTAAATCTTTCACACAATAAAATGTAGCCTGCCACTCTTGACGTATGCTATAGCTGTTTTTCCTCAAAAGACTCTAACAACCATCAAACAAAGCTTTAATATATTTTTTATGTACTTCCAAGCGATATATATACATAATCTCTAAAGCTAACGAAGCTGTGCGCTTTAGCTACTTCTGCATCGGGAGTCTTGTGTGTCAGATGTTAAACATTGGCACCGCTAGAGGTCCCAGTCTTCCAGGAGCTGGTGCTGTAGTCTCATTAATATCGGTCTGACACCACCAGCGCCGCCGCCCCCTCCTGCCACGCCATGCCGGTGTTCTGGGAATCGCATCGGCTCCCAGGCTGTCGCATCACCGACCGGGGAGGGGCCCCGTTTCCCACCATTGGCTGGTAGCCTACTGTAGCCCATTACCGACAGCTTTACGGTAGAGTGTGTGTGTGAGAGCGTGTAAGCGGTGGTCTTTTTTATCTCGGCCAGGCGCTCAGGCTGCAGGGTTTCAGCATGATTTTAAAAGGACTCTAGCTGATTTTCCCTCCCTAGCATCAGCCTTTACCTCACCACTCTCCAAACTGAAAAGGGATGCGCCTAAACACAAGCGGATACATTGTCCGGACACTGCGAGAGAAGAGGAGCATGTAACCGGGAGAATCCCAGCAGCAGCAGCGGCGGCGGAGGAACCACCTGACTCTTTCCTCTTTTTCCGCTCACGATTTCCCCTCATAATTTAAGGCTTCTCGATGCGCTGAGCCAGTTCTTATCGTTGTTTTGGATATTATCTTCAGCAAAATGAGCGAGGAAGTGTCGGAGGTCCCAAAAGAGCTTCTGGGTAAGATACAAAAGCGGATTTGTGGCTGTGTGTCCAGGCTGGAACAATCACCGATACCCTCTCTCTCATCCTCCTAACTCACAGCGTGCATGTGCTCCGCATGGTAACAAGTTTTACTGATAGTATTGTAACCATAAAATCTATTGTGTTTATAATGCAGCCACACTTGGAGTGCAGTGCTAAGGCACAAATATCCAACCACAGTATAAAAATATGTATACAGGGTTATTTTTTTCTTTTAAATTCATTCATTTCAATATCATAGCAATACTAAACAGATTTCTCCCTAAAGCAGACTGCTGTTATTAAGAGACTGCAAATTCTTTATCTCCAGTTAAGCTTGGAGATGTTTATACGCGGAGCACTGCCACAAGGTGCTTGTTCTGTTAATGTTTACATGGGAGAAGAGCCAGATAGTTGAGATGTGTGTGGTCAGCCTGTCAGTCCTCTGCACATAATTTTAACTCACAGTCATCCTGGTCCACTTTAGCATCTCTAGCCTTCTTGGTAGCTGCTCTACTCTAACCCTTGTTTTCATGATCCCCTTTCCTCATTTGTGTGAGTCTGGAAACCCCTTAGCTCAGGGTTTCTGTTTAAGAAAGTAGGTCAGGTTTTGACATCCAGGTGTAATGTTGGATGAACTTCATCATTCATCTCAAGCAGGGTTCATTTTCTCATTGCCAGACACAGGAGCAGTGGAGAATGTCAAGGAGGCTTTTAGGAAAATGCTGTCAGGTCACGTGTTAGCCGTGTATCATTTATACTATAGATCCCTAACACAGTTTTTACATGTTATTTTCTGTGTACCCTGGCCTCCAGTTAGGACAGAAGCCAGAAAGAGTGTAATTTTACATTGCAGGAATTTCAGTGGAACTCTTGCATACTTGACCTTTTATCTAATTTGAGCTATTTTGTTTACATTTTCCCTGAACTGTTAAACATATATGTCTTTAACAGAGACTTGGAACCACTTTTAAATACAGTTTCTGCAGGTTTTTACAGTGTTTGGGTTTGTTATAGACGGTATTTTTCCTCCTCTTCTTAATGGGAAATTTCCCTGATGTTTGCTGACTAATTCACCCAACTCTGCACACTAAATATAAGGAATCTGTCTGCGTCTGGGTATAACCAGCCATTCTTTGTTGGTGGTGATGATTCAGTATCATGCAGCATTACTCTTGGCATCGTGCAAGGAGTTTCAGCATGATGCTGCAGATGGAAAATTGTTGCATGAACTCAGAGTGTTCTCTGCTGAGTAACAGGACATGTCAAGTGCTTGTGCTCATGTTTTCCGTTTAACTTACTTGGTAGTGAGCAGATTAGGTCAGGACACTTTGAGTTTCAGCCTTTTGAGGATGGAATATTGAAGTGGACATATTCAGAATAAGTGAGCTCGTGCTCAAAATGTATTCTACTGAAACATGCTCAGACACATTCAAAGTTAGGGCAACAGTTACTCGTCTGATTACACACCTAAAGTAACCAGACAGGCAAGGCTGCGTCAGCAAGGAGAGTTAGGAAACAGAAGGAGAAAGTTTGCAGCGCAATGCTGATGCTGGTAGTAAACTTGACCTTCATCTCTATGATCTTTTTGGAGAGTGAGTTAAATATTTAAAATGCTCTTTCTTTCCATAAAATTGCTTCATGTCACTATTTTCTCACACACAGAAGTTTAAACATTTAGAAGAGAGGAAAAACAATTTTGCTCACTTTTGAAGCAAACTGGCTCTAAAATGACTTAAATGATTATTTGTCTCTATATTGATATATGATGTCTTCTTAATTCTTTATAGATGAAACAGTACAGTGATGGAAATCTCAGGAGGGATTTTTTTCACACTCCTCTTCACAGAAACTTTAAGTCCTTTAGATTTCTTGGCTGCTTCTTGTTAACTCCAAGCTTCAGCTCTCTTCAAAGATTTTCTATAGGACTGAGATCTGGAGACCGGCCAGGCCACTCGAGCATCTTAGTATTTATCTTCTTCAGCCACTCCTTTGTTTCATTAGTGATATGTTTTGGGTCATTGTCATGCTGGACACCCATCTGTTACTAAGGGAAGGAGGACCTTTTTTAAGATTTTACAGTACACGGCCCTGTCCATTGGCCCCTCAATGCTGTGAAGTCGTTGTGCACCCTTAGCAGGAAAGCAGCCTGAAAGCATGTTTTCACCTCCATGCTAGACTGTGGGGATGATGTTCTTTGAGCCATACACAAAGAATCTGCCTGTACACATGCCTTCTTGAGCAGGGGGACCTTGTAGGCTCTGAAAAATTCCAATCCATTACTTTGTTGTGTGTTACTAATGGTGTTCTTGGTAATTGCAGCCCCACCTGCAGTCAGATTATTAACAAGCTCCTCCTCCAGCATTTGATCAAATAATTATTTCCCCTACTGTGTCATGAGTGTATTTATTAGTGGCTTTGTGAAGCAACAAATCAGGTTTGACACTAAGTTAATAAATTAGCCAACTAATTTATGGAGCTCTCAGTAGTTTGTTTACACTTTTGCAATGACATAAGTGTCTCATTTCCCCATCACCTCCAATTTAAACTGGTGTGACCTATAGCATATAGCACACATGCTCTACCTACCAAATGAAAACAAATGCCTTGTGAAATAAGAAATCCTGTCACAGCTACATTAAATTGGCAGAAAAAAAAATTACATCCGAGTCCGACACGAGTGATTTGAGACCAAAATCTGCCCAGACCCATTAAAACATACAAGGCCTACATTTGTGGCCTTTTGAGAGTCGCAGAGATTTTTCTGTGACTCTCAGGTCTCTGCACTGAGGTTGCAAAAGTGCTGCAGCAGGAAATGGTGCACACTTGCAGTGAAGTTTATTTAGGAAGCTCAAGGCTGGCAGATGAACCGTTTTGCACCGTACCTAATTATTACTTTTCCTTTGATCTTATGATGGTGTGAGGAAGCCCGTAGGCGAGGATATGCGCAGCACAGATGTACATGCAGAATCCCCGTCTGTGTCAGACGCATGTGCGCAGACTGCATTTGTGACTGTGTTTTAGGTGAATTAACGTGGAGAGGGGGCTGACCCAGTTCTCCTGTTTGAGCCTGTTCGCTGGTTGTTGACACTTCTGCTGGGTGTGAATAATCAGTCTGTAACGGGAAACATACACTCGGCATTAAGCCTCTGTGGGCCTGTGTTCAAACGGGTATGGATATACTCACATGCATAATTGAAATAATTGAAATTATTATATTATAAATGATGTTTTTTCTTTTCTTTTCTTTTTATGTGTTAGAAAGTAGGCGTTAAACGTCTCAGTCGTCAGAAGAGGGATTCATGATCTGATAATTAAATGAAAACTAGAATAAAGTCAATATTCTGTTATATTAAAATGGAACTTAAATATTTCATCATTTTTTTTCCTAATCAGTAGATATGATGGATTTTTCCCCTGTGGCTGATGTACACTGATCTTTCTCTGCTGCGTAAGCAAAGTTGGAAAGAGACTACAAATGAAAAAGAATATACATTAAAAGCCGCCTCTTCTCTTCTCTTCTCTTCTCTTCTCTTCTCTTCTCTTCTCTTCTCTTCTCTTCTCTTCTCTTCTCTTCTCTTCTCTTCTCTTCTCTTCTCTTCTCTTCTCTTCTCTTCTCTTCTCTTCTCTTGTTGTAGGGAATTACAATTTCTTTAACAGCATTTTCCCAAATTTTCTCACTTTAGTCTGTGTCACTCCTTATTTATTTGACTCCTTATTTGACATCTTCTCTCCTCCTCTGTGTAGAGAGCGTGAGGGATGCGGTGGGAAGAAAAGTGAAGCTGTCACTGCGGAAGAGAGTCAAACTGGAGATCAAAGGAGACAAGATGGAGAACAGAGTATTGGTGAGTCAACTCCTGATGCTGCCAAACCATGTTGTTTCATTAAGGCTTGCATTTATCGAAATGTACTGATTTCTCCTAAGAACGTCAAAAATCTTCCTGCTTTTCCCACACTTGTCTTTAGCTGCATAGTTTGTCTTTTCAAGGTTCACTACTTTGATTTTTAGGCTGATTGCACAGCAGCCCTGAACATTTCTAGACATGAAGGAGCGCTTCATTAAGAGTTCACGTGTAAAAACGGCTTGAGTGTGTGATCTGATTAGAAGGGGCAGTGGAGTGTGTGTGTAAAGCATCCAGCTGGTAACATTTATCAGGTTTTATTAATAATTGCCAGTGCAGTGTCTGGCATTAACCCAATATGTGGGCTGTGTGATCTTCTCGGCGGGGTTTTGTAAAGGTTGCACAAGAGCTGAATAAATCGGACTCGGGGAGTTGCACTGTGATTGCTTTTCTTTTTTTGGTAAGGATTTATTTATATTTTGGCTGAATTTCTGTTATTAAAAATATGCTGAGCTGAATGTTAGCAGTTCATATTGGCAGTGCCCTGCTGGCCCTTTTAGTAGGATTACTTTTATAATGAAGAAACATGTCACGATTGTCTGCCAAAAGGAAACACCTTTTTCCCTATAATTTCTAAGGATGTGTATGTTGCGTGTTGGCGATAAGGATATCCTCACAATGAATCTCCCATGCTGACTCTTAGCTTGTAAGTTTGGATACAGTTTGAGGGAGTCGAGCAATCGAGGTTTTAAAAGACGATTTTAAAGTTGCCTTATCTGTGTAGCTCCAAAGTGGCTGCTACTTTGCTGATAGTGTTGATCAGTGGCTCAATCTACAGCCACTAGCTTCCTTTGCTACTTGTCCGATGCGTCATTCATTCATTCTGTCATTTATTCACTTATTTATCCATCCAGCGACATCTCTGACTTTAAACACCAGCCCTCAGTGTGTGCAGAAATCAAGTGGAAATAGCAGCTCAGACCATTAACTTTTGGCCGCAGATCAGTAAATCCACCAGCAGCTAAATAATTAATACCTGGCAGATCATTAAAAATGCACTTGGCTCTTTCTGTGATGAACAGGGACAAAAAGCTGATATAGTTAAGACAGAACAGTTGCTTTTGTAAATCAGCATCTAAGCAGGGCTCATACAGTTGGATAGTACTTTGTGAAAATGGCAGGAGTCTTTTAGTAACTCAGCTCTTAGTGGAACGTGGAGCTTTTTGTAATTCAGCTTTGTGTGGGGGGAAAAAGCTTTGTGAATAGGCCTTCACAAGATTTCTCACATTTCTTCCATCTATATGCTTGTGGTAATGCTAGCACTGCTAGTACTGTACAAGTCTCCTAGGGACACAAGCAGAAAGAGGTAAGAGACAAAAGTGATGAGCATCTCTTTAACATCTTCTGTACTTGCTAAATGGTCTGGGAGCACACTGTGGGGGGAGAAAGTAGGCCTTCCTCTACTAAATGAGATGAATTAGCACTGCTGGTTTCTGGAGCCATCAGAGTCAGCACGGTTGATGTGGAAGAGGTACAGATGTGTTATTTAAAGACTTCTGTTATTTGCTAGTGTTTTACTTGCTGCATAAAAGGGCATTTCTGGTTTCATTCCTAATGTTAGCTGTGATTTTAATAAATCAACCTTTAATAACCCACAGTACTGTGCAAAAGCATCGAGCCATGTCTTATTTCTGTATAGTTTGAATCCAAGGAAGCAGAATTTCTTGGAATGGAAGTGGTCTTAAGCAAGAGTTTTCCAGGCTTTCTGAAGGTCTTTCAAAGTTTTTCTTTGGACATTGGCTGCTTTTTAACTCATTTTCATTCCAGTGCAAACATTACAGGAAACATCACAAGCCCAAAAAAGCCCTAAACAAAATCTGCAGCAGACGAACAGTATTGGAAGTCATGTCTTGTCAAAGTCATGTGCTTAAGAAATAGGAAACGGGTCCAGCATAAACCTGACATAGAACGTGAGAGATGCATCTGGCCCTTCAGGTGATCCATTGACTATTCACTGAAGCCTCATCAGAAATGGTGCCAGTGGAAGGTTGACTGTCAAAAAGCTCGACAGTCGCTTGAAACTTTTAAGGAAGGGAAACTGGGAGAAAAAGCTGAGGTATGCCATATTACACAAAAACTTGATTGAAAATCAGTGGCAACAGGTCTTATGGAGAAGAGATTTATTGCAGAAGTAAAGTAGCCTCTTGTATAAGAATAATAAGATGAATACAGAGGGATGCACCTCCTGGGAACTTGGCTCTTTCACTTTAAGAACCTTGAGAATTGTTCACACACTGGTCTGCCTAAAATGGGTAAAAATGTGCTCTTGACAGTCCACTGTTAGCGTCCACAGGAATCATGTAATCTATTAATACAACATGGTCTCTGCAGAGGACCATACACGTGCAGACAGACACACAACATACACAATTGTAACTATCACCCTGTCTCCTTGATGTCCACCAATCGCAATTTTCCTGTAACAAAGTATTTTGTTCTATTTGTATAGTATGTTTTTCAGTTTATCTCATTCTATTCTATTGGTTTTTCTCTTTTTAAAACTTTTCATTAATACTCAAATGTAATTTAGTCCATTCTAGTGCTCGACCTGCAGCTAACTTTACGTGGCTATGACAACAATGTCGCTATGTAGGAGCTGGACACAGAGGCTATAGTAGTGCTCATACGCACATACGCACTAAACAAAAGAAAGAAGTGGGAGTCAGTACTGGGAAGTGAGGAATTCCAGTGGAGTGGCTCTAGTATTTCTTCCAGACGCGGAGCGTGACGTCGTATCGGCGCTCTGCTCGACTGAACAGAACAAGTACAGCGCTGTTTGTTGCTCTGCAGAAAAGCAGAGTCTGACAGACTGATTATGGAGGAAGTGGCTCAGAGGGAAAATAAACATGTCACGAAGTGTAACCTGTGAGTGTTATCTAGAGTTTGGCATGATGAAAGAACAATCTATTTATAGATTGCCTGGAGATTAAATGTTACTATCAAATATGAGCTTCAAGTATTTTGGAAAAGTACAAACAGGAAGTAGAAACAGGATGAAGAAAAAGGGGGCGTTCAGCTAGTTTAAATGGAGGGTATAGCTAGTATATTATGGAAGTGTAGCATCTGCTGTTCAGTGTTTAAGGTCTAAAAGAGGTGTAAAGTTTTCGAGTCCTTACAGCTTGAATTATTATAGAACAGATTAGCCATCAATACAAACTTAAGTCAGTTTAATACTATTGCGGTTTAGTACAGTTGGAAAAATTAACTTTGTTAGGATTTGATTATGCAGTAAATGGAAAGTATGATTCTGTTCAAGTAACCTTGATGAGTAATGTGTTCTTACTGACGCTGAGTAGAACCTACATCAGTGTTCTCCTCCTCCCAACTTTGTTAGGTGTTCAAATCATGGCAAGCAGCTCTCCTTTCTTTCTGTGGTTGTTTACTCTAATCTTGGTGGACAGCAGACTCTAGGACGTTTTTGTGATTTTTACGTGACACCTTGCAGTTTTGCTGTTGGCTTCTCTTTTACTTAAAAAGTACCATATATCTATTTTCACAACAGTTTATCTGTTCTTTGCAAGTATTACTCAAAAACATATGGATGCATGGAAAAGCTATCTAGAGGTGGAGCTTGGCTAAACTTTGAAATTGTGAACTTTAGAAGTTGATCTAGACCTGTATCTGAATTTAGGTAATTTTGGAAGCATGGATTGCCATTGTGGTTTAAGGGACAGTGGATCTTTCACATCATATGCATGTCGCACATTATCTTCTTCCTTAGAAAGTCCAGACCAAGATGTCCAAGGACGTAATTCATGCATGGTATGGAAGGAATGTTTAGCCTTGGTGGAGATGCAGTCTCACAGTGCTCTTGTTCAGTTGTTTGCTCGTGTACTCATTCAAAGAGGAGTAAACACTCCCTTCCTTTACTTTTGAAATACTGAACCTTAGCCCTGTAACATTACAAATAAACTCCGACCTATATAGGATTTTTTGTTGTTGTTTTGTTTTTAGACAGATACCTGTCCTGATTTGTTGATTTACAAATCTGATATTCGAATGTGTCATGGAATATTTTTTCCTTGAGAAATGCAAAACATAAACAGGTTTCCTTAACGTTTGTTTTTTGTGGTCATTTATTTACTTCTCTCGGTTTGCCAGACTCTGCTTGTATCAGCTGGTTGTCATGTTTGTGGCTTTCTAAGCAGGTTGCCATGAAGGAAGTTGCAGAGAGTCCCTTGTGAACAAACCATGCAATGTCAACATTTTCACTTATCGGCCATTATAAATGCTGAAGCCGATAGATCAGCAAAGAGCTAACACCAGCCTA
>NC_137432.1:10427325-10599825 GCF_964374335.1 Astatotilapia calliptera | reverse complement strand
TTGAATTCTCTCGCAGCTGTTCTATTCCCAAGTTGTTGCAGTATATTAATAACTAACCTCGTATTGTGGATGAATAATCTCAGTTGTTCTCCTGACTGAAGTTTGGCCCGTGTATAGCATCCTGCTACGTGATTGCATTTGTCCCTGACCACCAGAATCCCTCACGTTAACTTTTATCGAGTGGAAAAAAGTTAGCGTTCGTTCTCCAGCTTCACTGTGCTAATGTTATGCTAACATAGCTGTGTCGCTAGCAATCACGTAGCACAACATTATATACCAGGTAGTCGAACTTCAGTAACCCTACAAACGTCACTGCTGTTTAGTTTTCTGTCTTCATTTATGTTGGAAGTGATAGCAGAGCTGTACGTTTTAATTAGTTTCAAAAATCTCTCAGTCAGAACATGGTATGTCATGTTTAGGTGGAAACTAGCGAGCTAACTTCCTGTTAACTTCTAACTCCGTTAAATTTAATAAATTCTGTTTTCAGGGATGCATGGATGTTAAACTTAATTGTTACACCTGCTAAAGCAGCAAAGCTGATGATTTTATTAAAGATGAAAGAATTTAGACCATTTTTAACTCTCAGTGTTCATTTGACTTTGGGTCCCAAAGACTTTGGGACTTTGGGACGGAGTTTTGGACCCAGATTACTCCGTGAAGCTCCTCACTACGGCAGCGGTAATGCCCTGACAATCCATCAAAACATTTTTTAACAGATTTCTGCACGCCAAAATCGGTTTGAGGTCAGTAAGCACAACCAGAATTCATACATAAGGCACACCTGATTTTTGAGAAAATTAAAGGATTTTAAGTGTGCCTTATAGTGTGGAAAATACGTTATACAGAAGAAAAGAATATATTGCAATATATATCGTTACCGCACATGCTTCAGATTATATCGCGATATGGATTTTAGGCCATATTGCCCAGCCCTATGTCGAGGCTTAAACCAACAGGATGGAAACCCCAAACGGGCACATCATATTGGACACTTTGCTGTGTCACAGACATTTTCACACATGCAAAATGACTGCAGTGACTTCTGAAAGCTTTTGCTGCATGGTTGGTTTTTATAATCTCATTGCAGTTCAGGTTGCATTATTATTTTTATTGTGGCCTGCTATAGACTAAATGCAGTTCCAACGATCATTACTTAATGAATTAATGGTGGGCTTGAATCTCATATAGGAGACAATTGCACCCCTTTTATTCAGTGATTTTTGGTCCTTGTATGAAGTCACATGTATCCGTTTGTGTTAATGCTCAACTCCCAGTGTATTCCGGAGTTGGAAGCCAATTACCGCAGGACGAAGATGGGAATCGAGAACAAGCTGTATAATTAATGAGCTTTCAAGGTGCTGATAAACAGATTGTATTACCATTGAACAGCGTCAGGCTAGTTGTGTCACCTTTCTCAAGTCTTTATGCTAAACTAAGCTCATTAGCTGTTGGCTGTTTTCATGAATGTTAAAAATATGTTTTGTTTCGTTTTGTTTTTTTGTTTTTTTTGTTGTGTTCCTATAAAACAGAAAAGCATATTTCACAAAATGTCTAAAAGATCTAAAATTGGAAGTCCTGCTTATGGCCGTTATAGTACTGTCCCGTCTTAGCTATGACCAATTTCCATTTTTCTTTAAAGGGACGGTCCCATTAAGGTACTGTTGCTGTCATGGTAATGGTAGCTATGGATGTGAGGGATTTGTATATGAAACAATAAATCTTTGCTGCCCTCACTGGTAGTCACCTACCACTATAAGGACTTGCATAGAAGGCTGCTGGTAACAGCTAGCATTGCTAATGTTGGGCATAATGAGTGTTTTTGTTAATTTTAGATTAGCTGATTAGTATAATTTGTAAGGCATGATTAAAGCCACTAGATACTTTTTCAGTTAGGAAATTATTGGCTAGGAATGATCCTCCAGTCTTTGACCTTTGGAGTACTCGACCCTCACACATTAGTGGTGCCTTCTTAATCGCATTTTATGGTCCCTCAAATGTGTCTGCCTGCCTATGTGTTTATATTTGGTCAGTGAACAGATGAGGGTTTTTATCCACCGCAAATGTTGGTCCAGTACATTCCTCCAGAATCCCAACTACATTTCGCTGAATGCAGATGATGCCGGTCGGATGCTGATTGGTTGGCAAGTGGGCTGGAAAAGGGAAGTGAACAACAGCAGAGTTCACAAGAAATGGAAGAAGCATGAAAAAAATCAATAAATGTACAATATGAAAATTACAGGCTGTGACTGCAGTGGACACTTCATTGTTTAACACTCAGTTTCACTTCAGCTCTGTGGATGTTAGAAGTTCGCTCTCCTGTGCCGCTGGCTGATGGACCAGCAGAAGTACAAGCAAGAGTAACCCACAGACCGGTTGAACCACATATTTTATGCACTGGCTCAATCAATAACAAACACTCAGTTGGTTGGCTGACCTTTGTGAATGACAGTAACACTATTAAGACTTTGTTTAATGCTTGCAGTTGCCATATTTCGCTGGTATACACTTCCTTCTGATGTTTTCGTGCAGTGCACAGCAATATGTGACCTCAATACATCACCTGTTTAATGGTTTCATAGAAAGAGCCACATCTGTTTTTCTTTCTTCCTTTTTTTTGTGTAATATATTTACTGATGCTGTCTGGATTTCTAACCTGGTATCCCCTAATACTGTGATACAGCTTAAGCCTAGTGCCCAGCGCTGAGTTTGCGTGTGTTATTACTACCAGCTGATGTTATCTTGTCGCTCCAGAGGGAAACCACGGGTAATGCCAACCCCCCTCCCTCCTCCCTTTGATTGCTCTGCCTTTGTCTGTGTCGGTCCTTACTGTATTCCTGTTAGAGGGTTTCCACTCTGATTTTTTTTTGTTACCTTGGTTGTAAAAATGGCACTCTCACCTCCTCTGCTCTCTCTTTTTTTTCATGTGATTCACTGTCTCACTCTTTAATCTCAGTGGTCTACAGTGATATCCGATTTGCCCACAAACTGGCTCACAATCAAATAGCCACACACACACACACACACACACACACACACACACACACACACACACACCCAACCTCCTCATTGTGTCTGGCTGGCATGCTGATGAATGAATGAGCCCCTGTGGTTCCTCCTTATCTCTGTAACCTAAACACGGACACAGCTCATAGAGGATGGTGTGCAGGCTGTGGCACTGCTCTAAGGGGTGACCCGTGTTATTCCCATGTGTTAAGCTATAAAACCATGATACATATCCTGGACCTGGAAATTAGAGTATAATCCTAATCTGAAAGCATAGTCATTTAATCCCTGTGCCTGGCCCTTTGAGTGCTTGATCAGTCTCAGATATGTTGTGTTAGCAGGTTAGCAGCATTTTAAACTTGTTAGGGACAGAAGCTGCACACAGAAGTGATCTATGGTGCCTGATTCAATATGCAAAAATGCTTTTTTGGGTTTAGTCTGGAGACTAATATGTCAACTGCTGCATGGATTTTCTTTTTTGCTGTGATGTGTGCTGTGATACATTTCCATTGCTCAAGCTTACATGGTCTTCTATTCATTATTTAAGACCTTGTGCATATATGCTGACAGCTTCTTGTCTGACTAAAAGAAAAAAAAAATCAGCAGTAACACTGAAAATAGAATAAAGCTTGAAATGTAACATAATCAGACTCCACAGTTATTGATGCCTCGGCTCATTGCAGCTGTGGTCTGACGAGACCAGCCAATCAAATCTGTTCAGGGAAGTAGCACTGTCAGCCACCTTTGTTCCTCACTGCGCTCATCTCTCCAGCAGTAAAACGCAGAATGATGAACAGGCAGTGATAAAAGAAAATTGATGTCTCTCGTTCAGTTCTCTTCATGGCTGCTGGTGTAGTGTGGGAGGGATATGCACTGCAGGATGGTTTCATTCATAATCGGAACACGGTGCATTATTAGCCATTTGAGCTGTCTCCATTATTATTGTGCAGTGTTTGGCATGCTTCCCTAAATTATATAAGTGAGCATAAAGATACTGATGTCTTTGCTTATCTGGCTGCTGCTACCTTTTGCAAAATTACAGCAGTTCTAAGGTTTATTTAGATGTACACAGGCAGTGTTATTTTTCTCAACTGGGGTTGCAGACAGAAGACCAAACTGTACATAATCATGTCACCTATTTTATAACCAATGCTGTACTAGGAAAAGGTACTACATACTGGCGTTGTGCTGTGGTTTTGGCATAGCGTGAGTCTGCAGACGTTAGAGGAGCAGACCTCAGCTGCACCGTCAGCAGCTTATCTTAGCTGTGGAGAATCAATATAAAATAAATGATTTCTCTGCCTGAATATAGAATGGTTAGGGGAGCCTTTTCTGGAGCCAATTTAGGTTCAACTCGACCTCTACGCAAATCCCACCGGTGATTACTTCTGTGTTAGTCCGACTGAGTCTTCCTACTCTATCAGTGGAGATAAGGGGTTATCTTTGGCACCAGAGGCTTTTCCCACTGCAGGCATATGGCAGGAACACAGAAGAGCGCGTTTCCTCTGCTGACGAAAATTATCTGTTTGCTTTGTGGATGCTTTAAAATATATAAGTGAAGGGATTTATCAAAATGTGCAAACAAACATATAAATACAGTGTTTAAGGCAAAAGCAGGTTGAAAGTCAACATTTAGTTTGGCAACTTTTATACTTTAACATGACATGAGCTCTCTTAGACAACCTTTCTGTAACTCGTCTTCAGGAATAGTTCTCCAGGCTTTTATAGGGACATTCAAAGTTCTTCATTGAGTATTGGCTGCCTTTTCTTCCATTCTGCTTCCATAATGTTAAGTTCCAAGCTTTAGGGAGGTCAATGGTTATGTTAATGCTTATGGTGTTCCACTGAGTGGCAGTGTGTTTGAGATCATTGTCATGCTGACGAATGAAACCATGCCAATCAGACACTTTCCAAATGGTATTGCATTCTTGATCAAAGTCTAAAGGTACTCTAATGAGTTCCTAATGCCATCAAATTTTTGACAAGTTCCCCAACACTGCAGGCTGAAGTGCAGCCCCAAGCCATGACAGAATTTCCACAATGGCTGTAGACACTAGTTGTTATACCTCTCTCCTGACCTCCTCTTGTACATACTAACAGCTAATTTTAACCAAAAATTTAAATTTTGGGTTCATCACTCCATCAGTCTTGTTGCCACTTATCTTTCAGTCCAGTTTTTTTGTAATTTGGTATACCTGCACCTCTTCTCCTTGTTTCCCTTCCTTAAGAATGGCTCCTTGACAGTGATCTGTAATTAGTGTTATCCCGGTTTTGTCTTTCAGACCTAAAAAATTTGATCCATGTGGGATTACATTTCAGGACAGTCTCTGAAACAAAAACTTTGCAAATAAGTGTAAAATGAGAATTTTTTTTCTTTGTTAAATTTAATTTTAATTTTATAAGCCAGCTGACAACCAACCAGCTGCTATCGCAGCACAGTTTTAGTATTTTAGTGCTGTAATGACCTTACATTAAAGTCACGTTACAAAAATGCAGACAGACTGAACAAACCATAATAGAGAAAGAATCAATCAAGAAATTGTCATGGTTGAAGGAAGCACTATAGAGCGAAAGGCTTAGGCTTCAAATTTTCCAGATTTTTATCTAATTGAACATCCAAATGATGCACAGGAACAAGTCTGATACATCAAGTCCCGATTCCTCAAATTACAGGACCAAACTTGGTCCTCTGCCACCATCACTGTCCCAGATTCCAAAGGGCAGATGTCCTTTGCCCATGTTTACCTACATAATATTAGGCAGGTGGCTCTTCTGTTATGGCTCACAAGTGTAATAATATTGGATCCATGAGCCACAGTATTGCGTTAATTTTTTTAAGGCAGTAAATAAAAACAAATTGAATTCAAGGAGCGTTGGATAAGCGACTATAATAATAAATGACTATATTATTATTATAATTGTCTTTTTCATTAAAAATAAAAAGGGTGGCGCACCATGCTATTGAGTATTCACTGATCTATTTAAATCCACTTCTATACTATTGACGCAATGAATCCAAAAACCCTGGCGACCCGACCCGCTCGGATTATGTATGAAGTAGACGTGGCACACATGAAGGTATCTGCCTTACTGATTATATTGTAGTATTTTCCTTTTTATAATAGCTGCTCCGGGCCAGTGATCATCAGCCCATCTCTTACACTGAATTACACCATCCCTGATCGCTCCAAGATATGAGCAGACAGTGGTTTGAGTCTATTGGTATGCCTTCTCTTTACATACTCGCCACATATATATGTGCACACAGACAGTAGCATGAGCAATTATATGTGCTGTACATACAAGAGAGGAGGTACCAAAACAATGAATTTCAGGTTGCAACAGTTTTTCCTCTGTATATTGCTTTATGATGGCATTCAGTTTGAGATAAAGGCTGAACAAGAAGGAAAAATAACCTGAGCATTCTCCTTCTTGGGTTTTTCTGTGCCACGATTATTTTTTTCTTTTTTAATATTCATACATTCCACGGCATAAAGACGAGCATACAAGTCTCACATTTGTGCATAGTATTTAAAATACAGTGAGGCACAATGAGGCCACAGAAGTATGGGCACATTAAGAGATTATGGAATAAAAGAGAGGGAATGAGAGAAATTCACTGCATTGGCTCCACGGAGAGCTGATGGATTTCAGTGTACTAACAGCTGAGAGGGTCATCACAGCAGCATTTGTTTTGACAGAGATAAAACAGCTTTGCAACACTTCCCTTCATTAAATGTCTTCTCCTGTGATTGTATTTACATCATGGCTTCTTATCAGCAAAATAGCACTTAAGCTCTATTAAGTTATTTCACTGGGTTTGGTCTACCACCGCCCTCGCTCGCCTTCATCCACAGTCTCCCTCTCTGTCTCAATGCTGCTCTTTCTCTCTGTCTCTCTCCCCTCTTTACTTTTTGTGGTGCATAGACTTAAAAAAATACTCTTTTATTGTGCTGTGTTGACAGTTTGCAGCCAACATTATGACTCGTTAATGTTAGACATAGTGAAGGACATGTCTGGCATTAGTTATGCAATAAAGAGTCTGTGTCAGCAGTGGACTGAGGGGATGTTGTGCTGGCTGTGCGCTATCCACTGACTGAACATATTTTGGCTTCAGCATGAAATGAATGAAACAATTAGTTAAACACTTTACCTCCCTGCTGCCAAAATTTCTGGTGAGTCATAATTTGTCCAAGAGAAAAAATGATAGGCTTAATTTTGGCTTTGGAGGGTAGAGTTTCAAGCTAATACCAGCATGCTTGATCAGAAGCTGTACCCACAGGCTCTATGGGTCTATTACGTGGACATAAATACCTGCTAATTAGTACTAAGGCCTGAGAGCAGACTTCTTGGATGGTCTGTTAGTACAACCAGCCATACAGCAAGCCATATTATCTGGCAGATAGCTGCACTGAAAATGCTAGAGGAGGCAGCACACAATGTCTAACTTCATGACTCCATTTAGCACAAGTGAACCCTAACAGACAACTGCTGGCTACAGGAACTCACATGACCTCTTATCCCCACACTGGTGTTGTTCCTACAACCTCATAATAATGATGTTCATCCAGGATCAGCATTGCAGTTGACTACTGTCTGAGTATTCAGTTAGCATTAGCTAAGAAGTAAGCTAAACACAAGTAACCAAAATGTGGCTAACGGACAAACCTAGCTTGGTGGTATATTTGTTGGATAAGGAAAACATTTTAAAATGCCTACTATTTGTTCCGGAAGAGAGGTTTATATAAACAAAAGCATTTTATATATCTATAGATAGATTATTATGATGATGCAGGAACAACACCAACACCAAGACATCAGATACGCCACCAGTGGATCAACCTGTGAGTCAAAGTGGCCATGCTCTTATCTTTAGGCCCTTTTGAAGTGTAAAAGGGTGAATACATTTTAAGAGGTGAATTAGCTGAAGTGACTCATTCTGTTTTTAGCTTAGGGGTCTTATTCTTAGGTGTATTGACTCTCTCTTGGAGCAAGTCACCACTTCAGTTCTTGGCACTGCCACTCTGGGTTGATTTCTCTGCTCTGGGACACATAAGTATCTTTGACAGTGCCACAAATGTTGTTGCTTTTTTTTATTTTGTTTTTAGTTTTAATTCTGGACATTTCTCTCACCCAGAACAAACCAAAGGAATACATTTGACACTGTGTGATTGATGGCTACAACTGAGTGTGAATGCACCCCAAGACATGATGGATGAATAAAGCATTTTTTGGTGGGGGGAAGATTTCCTGTGGTTGAGTGCTGCCACAGCTGAATGGCCGCAGATGAAACGCTGCTCTGTGTGGCTCCGGTTCCTACAGAGATTCAGGCTAACTGTAGGCCAGACTGAGAGTTGTTTTAAGGGTGAGAAAACTCATTGACATTCTCAGGCAAGACTTGGCACCGCAGTGTACGGCTTTCATGTGCGTGCGTCTATTAGTGTATTCACAAATGTGTGTTTGCAGTATGGGGCAGCAGTTGCCGTAGCAACGCAAAGTGTGTTTGAGTGGATAAATGGGTTGGCGGGCGGGAGACGGGAGGGGGTGTTGACAATTTGACAGCCAAAAAATAATCTACAAATGATAAAAGTATGAATGGACTACACAACACACACGCGCACACGCACACACACACGCACACACACACACGCACAGTTTTACACTTTTCCGATCTTGATTTATTGCTAATCTTTTAAAAGTGGTTCGAGGTCTTCTTGGCCTGTACTTCTTTGTGCTTTAACTGCAAATTTTTTTTTGTTTGTTTTTTTTTTTTTTTTACATGTGCACGAAGCAAAAATGATTTGTATCTATAGCTCTGTGTCAGATGTTTGTGTATATGTGTGCGTATGTGTGTCTGTCTGCCGGTGATATGTATTTCAGGCCAAGAAGACAAATGGTGCTTTAGAGCTTGTGGCAGTTATCTTGCATGTGAGCCACCAGGATGTGTGTGAATGCTAGTGTGTCTCTATGTGTATTACAGTGAGAGAGAGAGAGGGTGTGTGCAATAGCAGATGCTCTCTCTGGTCTTGCAGACATGCTTCAATGCTACTGCCATCTGGTTGGCTGAGTAGAGCTGAACGCACGATGGTGGTCGCTGTGAAATCACTGGCTGATGGGAAGGCTCAAGGCTTAAATCCACTTAAGACAGATAGCAAAGACAGAGAGAGGTAGAGGGGACATTGCAGAGGGGGGGGTCATGGGTCGTTGTGCCTTTGTCCACTTTAAAGTGCAGATGGAGAGAGTGGTGCGCTGAGAGAGTGCCGAGGGGCGATCATGCGTTGACAGGAGGAGGATGGCAGGAAGGAAAGCTAAAGGAAAAATTGAAGAGGCCGTGGCAGCTTAAAGTTTGTGAAACACTTTGAATTTGTTATAAGGGGTGCTGAATTTATCCTTTTCAAAGTATGTGACTGACCTGCATTACTTTAATTGATTTAATTTAAGTACTGGATTATTTACAGTTCTTTAAATTTACAATTTACAAAGACCGGACATGTAAGACGAAACCTCAGTCACATGGTTACTCTACTCTACTCACAGTCAGTGAGTTCTTTGTAATGACCATTTGCAAGAAGACGCTGCTCATAATAATATAACTGTATAAGGAATTGAGATAAAAAAAATACAGCTTTTATTCCAGTAACTCAATCAAGAAATTGATAAAGTAAATAATGATCAAATATAGATATGTTGACCTTTAATCAGAATCAGGATACTAATCTCCCAGAGAGAAACTGCTTTAGACATTAATTTGGGTCTAAAAAATAATTATAATGACATCAACAAGAATATATTTTTGTTAACTTTGGAAACTCCCTCCAGAGCCACAGAAGACATTTTAGAGCAGTTTCCACTAGTTGAATACTGCCCCTGGTGATGACTAATCTCAACTGTGTAAAGCAGCTGGAGAGCCCCTTTAACAGTTCCCAAGGTTAGACAAACTCGTTGCAATATAAACTGTAAAGTTATTGCCCAAATTATGGATTATGTATATCCATCTCAGTTGCATCAGTTACAGTCTCTACACTTTCCTCAGTTGATATTAAACTAAAGTGATCTTTAAATAAAATTTGTATCTTTATTTACCCCTTAAGGAGAAATGAAATGTATTCCATCACTAGTACACCTGCAGACACATTGTATCTAAATGAGTGCTACAGTGCAGAAATGATACTGAGACAATGACAGGAGATTTGAGAGTAGCAGCAGTGACTGGTGCTCTTTAGAAGAGGTTATCTTTGGCCATACAGGCTGGCCTGTCTGTCTCCATCACATCAAACCATGAAAGCCTTGCCAGTGAAGCTGAGCCACAGAGGCCTGGGAACCACTGTCATTCCTTTAAACCGTGCCTTTCATCCCTCTGTTTCTCTTTTCACGTCTATAAAAAAAGATTTTGACAGTCTCTAGACTTGCTTCAGTGTTTTCTCTCTTCCTGTCCTGACCTTCAAATCAGTCATTGTTTCACGAAACCTGTTATCTCTCCTCCTGTTTTGTTTGTATTCTTTCACTTTGCTTTTCTGCTTCTAAACCTTCTGATCAGTTTTCTCTAACTTCTGTTCTCTTTTTTTCTGCTACCTCCATTTTCTTTTTGTTTGTAGTGTGTCAAGCTTAGCTGATCTAAGCTGTCTTTCTCTGTAGCCTGCATGTTAAGATTGTGAATGTTTTTGAGTCAATTCAATACTTGTGGCATTTGTGGCAGTTTTTCCCTAAAAATCTGATTGGCTTTACCAAAATTATTTAAACTGTAAGTATGACACAGATGAACAGTTTGGGCTATTTCAGCTCTGACAGAAGGAAGTTGAGTAACCAACAACAAATATACTTTTTTTTTCTTTTCTTTTTTCTTTCAAGTAAACTGAGCATATTAGGACTTCAGACTCTTGGTCAGACACATTTAATGGAGAACATGTTTTTTGTTGTTGTGTATTTTTTTTTGGCCCTCTGCATGTTAGATTTCATATTTTGGGTAAATAGAGCACAGGAATGACATTCAGCAAAGGTCTGGGGCCAGAGGTTGATTTGGGGTTTTGGCTATTAAGGCATTTTAGTCCATGCGGTGTGAGCCCAACTGCAGAAATCATGAAAATTTAGAGGCTAGCCAATTTAACAGTTCATCAAGAACGTAATATGCCGATAAATGATTAGTGTAAAACAAATATCTCTTCCTGGTGTGTATCTTTGCTGACCAAGCAGGGTGTTTTCTTTGAAAAGGCTGGCAGTGTCCCTCTGAAGTTTTAAAGGTCAACCTTTGCTGTGCTGTGATACTTTTTGGCAGGAGAAAAAGCAGTGTTATGATCCATGCCTTTGTCTTTAAAATGTTACATTATGTCTTTTTGATGTTAATCTTTTTTTACTTCTTAAAGGTTGAAACCTTTGTTCTCCTGTTTGTGGTGCCCGTATGATAAAATTTGTTCACTTTACACATCCAACTTCCTCCCTGAATTGGTTTAGTGGAAGATGGATATGGACGGATAGCCTGCCTTCAGGTGCAATATGTCTGCAAGCCGCTTTGCAACCCACATCAACCCTGTTTTAGGGCTTGTCTGTTCTTTGGGTGTTATACTTTTGACATCTGTACGTATATACAAATTAAGGTGGGGGTGGTCCCACAACATGACTGCAGATAAATAGCTTTTTTTGACTGTAGTAATCCTGACTGAAATTGCATCCTTTCCACTGTTAATATTACGAGGAAGATCTCCAAAACCACATTATACTCCTTGTGAGGCATCAAAACAATTCAGCCAAATGACCCTTCAAAGCTGCTTGTCTGCTTGAAAGTGTTGCTCAACCAGGCATTAGAGATGTGCCTGGTTGAGCCTTTCACAGACCAGCAACATAAGTAAGCTCTGCCCTCGCTGTGTTCCATCATAAACACACATGATCAAGACAGTTTATTCAGCAGGGAGAAGCAACACAAACACAAAGTTTGCCTGCCTAAACCATCTTTTAAACATGAATTCTGGGCATTGTTGGGCGACTCGAGGTGGGACATCACGCGAAAGTTGCCTTTTCTTATATACAGACATCTTCTTACTGCTTTGGTTTAAATAAGGGAGCTACCTCAGTAGAGCTTGCAGGAGACTGTATACATGAATACCACTTGCTCCTTGCAGATTAACTGGACCATTACCACCACTGTTCTTACATGGGTGCATTCAGGCCTCAAAAGGACTTTGTATTAGAGAGCTGGCAGATTAAAGACCATTTAATGTGTGCGTAAGCTCTGCCGGGTAATGTCTAAAGAATGTTAGTGCAGCAGTGCATGTGTATCTTTAGTGAGCTGAGCTGATAAAGAGACTTTAACAAATGTTTCAATGTTATTAGTTCTACGTTTCAAGTGTCAGTGAATCTTTCTGTTACACTCTTTTCACAGAGATGCTTCACAGTCACAAGTCTTTTCATCCTGATGAGTCACCAGAGCAGCTCTTTGTGTTCTTTGCCATTTCCTGGTTCTTGTTGTTCACAGTGTATATTTACAGCAACATACTCATTATTGTCTCTGTTCTCCCCTAGGCTCTCGCATCTTACCGAGCCTACCTCTTGACGGCACGCATTCCTGCCAAGGTAAGAGCAGTTGAGAATAGTATTCTTTACTAAATGAAGAGTGTAGGATTGTGTTAGAAAAGTACTTTTAGGGTTCATTTTTTCCATTTAAATAAATCATATTAAACTGTTGAAATCACTTCAGAAGTTTTGGAACTTCTTGGAAAGTTTTCTGGAAACGGTTTCTGGGATTTTCCTTGCTAACTGGCTTCATTCTCCTCTTTCACTACGTGTTTGTTGCGAGAGAAAAACACAAACTTAAAAAAATGTATATTAACATTTTTCTGGTTAATTTCAGAATATGAAGACTGAACCAAAAGGTTCATGACCATAAAACCAAAACAACAAGCTGCTCATTGTCTGAATAATGATCAGTGTGTTGCAACTCTTTTATTACACACAGTAGCACTGTTTTCTCTTCATTATTAATGTTGTAATGCTTGTTGCAGGCAGCAGTGTGTGATATTTCCTTACAGCAGAGTTAGCAATTCTGTTTCAGCCATCATTTGCTCTCACTGGTGATACAGGGAGCAGTTTTGGATTTAAATAGATACTTTTAAGTTTGTGTACCTGAAGCAGTTCTAAAGCTTGCTGGCAAATCCTTTTATACAGTGGTGCGATAATGCAGTGCAGATGGTAACTGTCACCAGCACTGAAATATCCCTCATCATCTTTACAAGCACAGTCACCACTACCACATAAAAACCAGCAGTGCAATAACACAACACAGATGTTCATGCAAAACTGCTGTTACCATCACTACATGTATTATCAAGGTTAACAGCAGACTTGCTGCTGTTTTTGCACAATAAAAGTTGTTTAAAATAGTTTTGTCCAATCCTGCATCTGTAATATTCTGATAAAGAAAAAAAATAAGCAGAATGTATTACAGGAGTGTGAAGTGGGTGAGCCAGTGGCCAAGGGTTTACTGGCTTTTCTGGCCATCAAGTACACATGACACACACAGACCCACAAGGTGGATACAGTACCATCCATGCTGTTGCGGCTGCTAATGCTAATGAAACAAAAAAAGTGATTAAGCACGTTTTCAGTGTCAGCAGTTTTCAGCAGTAGTAGTGACTCATTGTCAAAAATAGCCTCTAGCCTGACCACATGCATAACCAAAGCTTGGAGTCATAAACCCAAACAGGGATGTGACTGTATATAGAAAACACCTACAAAATCTGGACTCGCCTGACAGGACAGGAAAGCTTTAACAGTATTTCTCTCAAGTCGCAATATTGCATACCATCTTATTTTAAAATAAAAAGCTGCCTGCTCTCCAGTGAATAAGGTGCCCTGGAGACAGTGCAGTTGGTTGATTGACTGAACACAGAAAACATCATAGTTCACTCTTTCACATAACATCATTTTCCACTTTGGAAAAGTTTCTAGTGTTATGAGCCACAAGTTTAAAGTCTGTTTATTTAGCTGGTTCTGCATCTGTTTTTTATCTGTCTGCTGTCTTTTGACCAGAGGGATTAGACACCTGCTTTATAAAGAGCCGCCCCCATATCTCATCCTGCATTCGGATCTTTTTCCACCTTTTTTTTCTTGTTTTGGCTTAAACACTTCTTCTGTTGAGAGACAGTTCTCTCTCTTGTAGTGAAACCAATCTTTCTTTGGTTAGCCAGATCACAGCCACAGATCACCTTTCCTCCCCTATTTCTTTTCTCACTCTTATCCTGCCAATCTTTTTCAATAATCCATTAGTTCATCCGTTTCTCTTACGCTGACACCTCTGTTTCCATCCCCCACTCACTACAATGCCAAAGGTCAATGGGATAACTAGTATCTTGTCTTCAGTGGATTGACTTTATTTTAAATGAATTTATATTACATTAAGCTGACAGGCAGAAGATTTTTTTTAATTTATTTTTTTAAGGAAAAATTACAGTTTTGTGATTAATTTTGTGATTGACTAATTTTTGCATCAAAAATTCTTTATTTCTATTATTATTATTGTTAATAGTAGTAGTATTAGTATTATTCATTCACTAGTGCCAACTAATGCACTAATGTTATGGGTGGTTTCTTGGCGCCTGTTATTAAAACTAGAAAAAGAGAAAAAGTAAAAGATTGTTACCATATTTCTCCTAAATGTACTTTTCTAATGTAAAGTCTGTTTCACAGCCAAGATCAATCAATCCTAAATAAAGTTTAGCTTCTCCTCACTCTGGATCCTCAGTACTCACCTTCTGTTGAAAGCTGTTTTTTTTTTAAATAATACAACAGATGATTTTGTATTATTTTATGGTAAAAGGTAAATGCATGGATTCTTGTATAGTTATGCATAAAAAGTGGTAATGCTTTAAAACCCTATAGGAGCACAAACTGTACGATGGGGATTTCATGCGTATTGTTTTCCTGAAAGCAGCCCGAGGCCTTAATGTTGAAGTGTTTTTAGTGTATAAAAGTAAAACCTCAGTTAAACATTAGACTGTATATTTCTCCTCTTAGTTATAGCTGAAATCCCCCTCTAGCTCTCTCATGTGCTTGTCAGTGGTTTTCTGTGTGTGTGCACGCTGCTTCGATTGATGCTTTGGCTCCTCTTGAGAAGCTCCAGGGCCTCGCTGTCTGCCAGTGTCTTCCTAAAAGCATGCACACATGCTCACACACACATTCATTCAGATCTTCCTTCTTGCCTTTTGTCTCTGTTTATTTTTGTAGCCTCACCTGTATGCTCTTCAGCTCGGTTGTCTTTTGTTTGATGTCAGAACTAATGGAGTTTATGTAATAAAAGGTCACACTGAGCATACCTTTGATATACAAAACATAGTCAGTGTCCATTATCTCATTAAAACCTGAAATACAAATGGTCAGCAGCATCCTCAATATTAACAGTTATAATAAATACCTTTCAGATAAACTTAGGTGCAGTGTGACCCGTTAGACTGACAGACGGGCAGTGAACGAATGAGTGAATGATGCAATTACTCAGGCATTTGGTTCCATACACCTCCCAGCATGGAGCTGGCCGTCGCCAATGGCTGAAGCCCAGATTTCATCACCACACTGATTTAAGTCCTTTCAGATTACAGCCACACCTTTTTACAGGCTGAAATAAATAAACTGATTGACCTATTTTACATTATGGATACATATTGTAGCAAACAACACTTTGCAGTAACAAATGAGCATCAAAATTAGTGTAAGATTAATTTAGTGTCTTACAGTTGGTAGCCTTCTACCCTGTTAAAACTTACCAAACCTCCCTATATAACAATAACAGCTACTGGAGTCTGTTGCTTTGTTTTATTTGAGAAACATGTCATTAGCTGAGCTGATTTCTTCTGCTGTATTTATGTCAGTTATGCTAATTTCTTCTTTAAAAGTCAGTTCACATCAAAGTAAGCGCTGAATATAAATTGGGGGGCGGGGTGTTTTTACACAGCACCTTGAGTGAGAGAGTTGCTATTGTGTGTTTATTGTGGATTTAGTAACCACAAGCACTACGAAACCAAATGCGCGCGCGCACACACACACACACTGCATACTGTAGTCAGACAGTAGACAGACAGTCTGCTTATCCTCTCCCTCCTCTCATCTCTGAGCCAAGCCTCAGGAACACAGCGCCCACCTGGAATAGTCTGGCCCTGCTCTCTGGCCTACCCTCAGGCACTGTATGTGTTTGTGTGAAAGCAAGCAGCAGAGGAACACTGCACTCGGTATGAAGCAGAAGGCATTTGTATGCACAGGTTTTCAATCTCATTTAAAAGAATCTGTTTCTGTCCTTTTAAGGCCTGTGAAGGCAAGTCGCTCTGAGTTGCTCTCTTGAAGCAGAAATAAAACATTCAGATGCAAGACTGCTCTAGGTTTCTCTAGCCCTAATGTTTTGATAGACTGTCTTTTGAATGATGATTCAGTATATTTTGTGTTCTGTTTAAGCTGCAAGAGAGCCATACTCATTTCAAACAGTTTAAAAAGTACATTTGAAATTGTGCAAAGCAGGGAAAAGCCACAAGAAGTTGAACAGCATGTGTCATATGTAGTTGTTTTATTTTACTTCCAGTGGACTTGACTGAAAACTGAGATGCAAGTATTTGTGATGAAAAACATGTAACACCAAATATGACTTTAAAACAAGTTCGTCTGTGTGAGTCGGTGTTGGAAGATTAAATTACTGCAACCTGACTTATTAACTGTGACACAGACACTTTTAAGCAGGACTCATTAGATTAGAGTTAGCGCATTACACCAATTTATTCCTAATATTCTTCTTCTCTCTTTTCTTTTTCGGTTGTTATAATTGTTCTTCTTAATACCAACCAGCATATTCTTCAACAGTATGGTAACACTAGACTGTAATAACTTGTAGTTCAGCACGATCTGCACTAAAGCTAAACCAATGGATTTCAGAGCCCGATATTGCCCGATATCAGGTATATGGTAATCCATTGGTGTTTGTATTTATAACAATGATAATTAAAAATGTATAAAGTGAAATAGGGAATGGCAAAACAAGCTTGACGATGTTTGAGTGTTAAAGTTGCATAGTTTATCCAGAGAAGGGTGTCTTGCAAATCCCTTTTTGGCAGCACACATATTTGGAAATCCACAAGCCCAACACCCAGCTGATCCGAGCAGCGTCAGACAGGGTGTGGGTTTAAAAAAACAACTATCTTAGTGAAGTTTAGATAAAAATGTTTATGCTTGTGTGTCTGGAAGAAAAAATATATTGGCTGATATATAGGATTATTCTCTATTTAAAAAAAAAAAAAAAAATCTGTATTGTTTACGAACGATGACGATACAGATATTTAAAAATCTTGTATCTGCGGTATCTGTGTCGCTGTCACTTCTCATTAGTACAAGGTCATGCCATTGGATGATATTAAAATTTTAATGGGACATCTGTTCTCTTCTTTTAGGTGGAACACTCCTTTAATTATCTGGAGATCCAGGGAATTGCTTGCAACAAGCCAACGCAGGTACAGAAAAATATGAAAGAAAAAAGCTTCACACTACAGTCATTCTCATGTTAAGAGTAAGAACAAAGTTGAAGCTGTCCAGCTATTCCTTTAAATTGTGTTTCCATTTTGTGTTGTTGTTAAAGTGCATCATCTGTGTTATATCTGTAACCTGTCCAGATGCTGTTTAAAGCATTACGATTAAAAAAATGAAGCATTGAATAGTCAGTGAGACAATAGGCACATAAACACACATGCCTAAACTTTTATATGTCAGGTTTTAATATTCTTTTGTTTCTGTGTGTGCTCATGATGTTTTAATCATCAGCATATATTGTACTAATACACTAAATCTGGTGAAAAGACTTTTTATCCTATTTAGGGACACTTCAGCAGGATGAAAAAATAAAATAGACAAATCTAAAACTATGGCAGGAAAACGTCTTAAATGCTGGTATGATCTGTAGAAACTCATTAATTCACGGCTAACCAGAACGGAACATCTGTGCCAAGCTGCCAGTCAGCAGGATTTATCCATAAAATATGATAATCCAGCACTAACCACCCTGTTCCTGGAGCTGAACCTCTGTCCCACTCGTCTGAGAGATGTCAGTCCTCTTAATATCTTGACCGATGGTCTCCCATGTATCAGCAAAGATTATGTAAATTTTGGCCGGTAGAAGAGGCTCTGATCTGCATTTGCATAATTGTAGTGAATGCTGAAATGGTCAGCCAGTCTTGGTTAATACTATTAAATCATTACATGCAGAGATGTGGGATAGAACTGTTGTTACGTAGATAGATGGGTTTTTACATTTTTTTCACTTTAATTATTTTCAGTAGATTCCAGGGAGGTGTTTAAAAAAAAAAAAAAAGTCAAATATGGATTAAAATGAACAGAATAAGACACATGCATGCAAAAACACACAATACATCAATCTTGAATCCTAACATTAACTGATTATCAGTCAGTTATATCTGATTAAACCAGACCGAAGGAGAAAGTAAAAATGCGTCGGTCCCTTAACTAAATGGGTGCACTTGTGATTGACTTGCAGTGAAGGTGGAATCATTAATTGTTGTGATAACTAATTAAGATTATGTCCGTTAAGCTGTCCATAGAATATGAGCGCGGCTCATTTTCGTTGAAGTTGCCCTCCACAGACGAGGTGAATGAGGTGGTGGCTCACATAGGAAACTGTATGCAGAGGATATGTCCAGGTCTGCCCCCTAGGTGAGTTCAGTGTGTGCGTGCGTGCGTGTGTGTGTGTGTGTGTGTGTGTGTGTGTGTGTGTGTGTGTGTGTGCGTGTGTGTGTGTAAAATGTACAGTATTCACCTGTCTCGTCAGTATGGCTGTGTATTGCAGTGCAGATGTGAGTGTCTTTCATAGATTTGTTGAACAGGAAGCAAAAATAGAAATGCAGAAATGAATATGGACGTAAACCATAAACTTCTATAACCTTTGAACAGTACAGTGTTTGAGCTCATCGTGAGGCTGACCATCATTAAATGTGATTGTATTTTATTTAACCCTTTAAAGCCCGAGCTACTGGCAGAAAATTCTATTTTATAGAAAATTGAGTATTTATTAAACTTTGTGACAAATAGAAAAAAATGTACATTTGCATATGAGTTTTAATTTGTATCAATTCTGCTACAACTGGGTGTGTGTGTGTGTATCAAATAAGATACAACAGGCATTAAAGGGTTAATACTGCCTTTTGTTATATTTTAAGCAGTTAGATGTTAGTTGTTTTTTTTTTAATTTAAGATCACATAGTTTATTTTCAAATTCCTGCTGTACCATGTAGTGCATAACAGCTGCCTCATCGCTTGCTTACAAAAAGTAAGGCTTTGCAAAAGCAGTTCAGTATTGCTTGTTTCAAAAAGAATGAAACTGTTAGTTTGAAACTCTCACCAGCTGCAGTTTTCATAATATATTTTCATTTGACTTCTTTTCTCAGTAAAGTGATGAAGAAGCTTTGCATGGAGCCTCCAGACAGGCTCTCTTCTCTGCAGATTCTGTGGGAGAACAATAAACCTGCTGAACCTGGACCCTGTGGTATGAACCTGTGACTACTGCGTGCATCTGCACACAGTACTGTGCAAAACTCTTCAGCCACCCGTTATTTCTTTATATTTTACTTCCACGGAGCCAGACTTGCAGCCTGTCACAGAAACCCACATGTCTCTCCAGTTATTAAATCTATGAAAAATGCCAAAGATAACAGTTTTACAGTCATAAAACAGCATTTCTTGACCAACAAGGTGATTTTTAAAGAGCTAACTTGGTGTATGTCAGTAATGTGAGATCTAACAGTGTGCAGTGTGTCCTTAAAAACTGAGTAAACTTGAAAAGTGGAGGACAAAAGAAGTAGCAATGTAATTTCCTTAAGAAAAAAGGAAGATATCCCCCAAAAAAACTTAACACAGGATTTGACAGATTTATCTGGCTCTTTAGATGATCTATCTACTGTTCACTGAAGCCTCATCATCTCTTAGTGGAAGGTTGGATATCAAGAAGCCATTCTTAAGGAAGGAAAACTGTGAGAAAAAGCTGAGATATGCCAAATTGCACAAGAACTGGACTAAAAATCAGTGGCAACGGGTCTGTTTGAGTGATTTAGGGTTAAATCATCCTCAGTGTGTACAGAGTAGGTCAGGAGAGAGGTACAACAGAGTGTGTCTACAGGAATCTGTAAAACACGTTATGTTTGAATGTTTTGGGGATGCATTTCAACCAATGGTGTTGGAAATCTGGTCAAAAATTGTTGGAATCATGAACACAGAAATGTGTCATCCGATTTCTATCCATCATGTAATGCTATCTGGTAAGCATCTAAATGCCTTATATACTGTATTTCCATGAATGTTTTCACAGATTTCAATAAATCAATATCAATATATCTACATTACATTTTCTTAACAAAAGCAGGACATGAAGAATGGCTAAAGACTTTTCCAAACAGCTCTCTCTATATATTCTAAATGATGTGTTGCTGCTGTAGTAAGTTTACATGGTCTGTGCAGTGTTGCAAATAATCACGTTTCCAAAATCCTCCTTTCACATGTCTACTTTGTTCTGTTTTCTCTTTTCGTATTTGATGGTCTCCGTCTCTGTGTAGGTGGGTTTTCTCAGATGTACCGATGTGTTTGTGACTGGTTGGGGATGCCTTACAGAGAAGAGGTGCAGTGGGTAAGCATTGTTTATATTCTTTTGTGCAGTTGCACAGATCACATTGACAGATTCTTCTTCATCTAAGCCTCACCGCTGTAGGCTGGATCCATAAACATGCAACAACTTTTGATAAGGCCCAACAGCACTGACACATATATAGAGCCTTATTTCTTGACGCCTTCGTGCTCTTGCTCTTTTTCTCCTACATGAAACAAATCTTTTACTCTCCCAGTGCAATTGCTTTGTTTCTAGAGTCAAGATTAATTAATCGTTTCCTTTCCAGGATGTAGACACTATATATTTAACGCAAGACACCAGAGAACTTAATTTGCAGGACTTCAGTCATCTGGAGAACAGGTGAGTGCCGGCAAAGATCTTTAAATATTACCACCAGTGCAATTTAAAAACTACCATCAAAGTCATCACTGAGTCTGAGATGGTATTGATGAGAGAGATAAAAAAAGATTTTATGGCTGCTCTGACTTTTTCTCTTCTGCATTTGTCCTCCTCCTCCTCAGGGATCTGGTAGCTATAATAGCAGTCCTGGAGTTTAACCAGTGGTTCACCAAGGTCTCTACTAAGGATTACAAGCTGGTTAGTACTTCTCATATTTGAAAATCTGGCTAACACTATGCAAGCTAAAGTCTGAGCACTCCAAAGAAGATTTAATATTCAGTTCTTTGTTAACACTGTGTTAAGAGCTCTGTGGTCATGTCAGAAGATGTAGTTTGCTGAGAGAGTGCTGCTCATCACCAAGCATATTAACAAAGGTAGATCTTATAGCAGCGCTAGTCTCTTCCATTCTCATTCCTTTAGTTTGTATATGAATGTAGCTTATATCTTCATTGTGCTGGATAAAAGGTATGCGCTGTTAGTGTTTTCCCACAGAACCAGATTTAATCCTATCCCAGGTGTAAGTAGGTAAGAAAGCCGCCCTGCTGTATTTCTTTGGTTGGGTAAACCTGCTGCTCACCGCCTCGCCTCATTGCTACAACTGCGGTACGTTAGTTTCTGCTTTGTATGAGTCGGTATTTGTCGGTAAGGGCTTAGAGTTTGCCTCCATTTGTGATTTATGTCTCAAGTGATAACAGAAAGCGGTTAATTAGAGCAAAAGATGGAGATTTATTCTGTTTTATTGTGGGTCTAAAACTGTGTTGAGAGTGTTATCATGTCACGTTTGGCATATTTTAAATTATGCTAAAGAGCAGAGCTGATTTTCCTTACTATTTTGTGAAAGTTAAAAAAGGGGCACCTAACACTGTTGTTGCATCACATAGATTTCAGTTGTGTAATGTCTGTTTCTTTCTATATTGCATATTTCGATTTTTCCTTCTCTTTGTAAATTCCCTCTAATGTAAGCAGCTTTTCCTCTACCTTTTGCTTATGGTATATAGGGGTGTATGCACAGAATACTTTCCCCTTTGTTTCCTCCATCTCCCCCACCACTCTGTTGACTGACGATCAGTCCAATGTTTTCGTGTGATAAGACTCCTAATCCGTACTAGACAAAGGGGCTCAATGTCTTGGGCTGTTGCCCCCCTGCAGCACTCCATTACCAACTCTGCGTCTCGAGGCTTCGCTCAGTCTCACCAATTACCACACGCAGCTTCCTCAGTCCGAGCAATTATCTCACGCTTCCGTCATGGACAATTTCTTTCGTGCTGAATTTTAAAATCCTGTCCCTTGTGATGCCGTGTTTAAACTTGGGCACAAATGTTCACGCAGGTACATGTGCTAATGTTTGCCCTTCTATTTGAGATTAGTGTGTGGTTATGATGATACGTAAGGCTTTTGTCTTAGTGCTATTCAATTGTGTGTGCTGCTTGAGTGTTGTTGTTTTTTTGGCAGTGTTTGAATTGTATTCTGTGGCTTTACAACCCAGTCCTCTTTGAGTGCTTTAAGGGGGAAAAAATCCTCTTTTCCCAATGTGTGCATATTTGTATAGAGATACTGGGGAAGCTGGAGAAACAAGAGCTGCGAGGATGTGATCTGGAGCGTGATTATTTCTGATTCCCGTTCCAATGGAAATAATAGGAAGTCTGACAGAACAATAAGAGAGGAAGAGAGTGTGAGAGAAGGCGATGACAGCCAGCAGAGCAGTGGGACAGAAACATGAAGGTCGGGGGGAAAGGTCAGTGGACAAAATGAAAGTGAGAAATGCCAGATGAGTAAGGAAACGAGGCAGAAAGCATCACAAGGAGTAATCGTGTTTAACAATTACACCAGAAGAGGGGAACTAAACATTTTAGCTTGTGAAAGTAGACAGAATGAGGCCAGTTGATGCACAAAAAGTTCAACGAGAGGTTGACACTCAAGCTGGTCTGCTTTGTGTTTAACGTTCAGCCGTAGCGTTACTTTAAGAAATACCCTGTGGATCACCGAGAACAAAAACAGTTGATAAGGAGATGTAAAACATTAAATCCACGCGCCTCAAGCCTTAAACTTCAGTCTTGCATCTCTATCGTATAGATAAGGATAAGCAATATCAGTGCAGCAGACTGAGTAATAAAACAAATACAGACACAAACACTCACAGGCAGCAGGCTATCACAGTGAGGGATTTCGCTGCTCATCCTCAGTTCATTCAGGCTGTTTGTCTAGTGGTCTAATCAAGATGCTGAGCCCAGCAATGAGAGAGGAGTAGAGGAGAGGATGGCAGAGGGATAACCCTTTAATGAAGCCATGATAGCGCGGTGTGCATGCGTGCACGCACATGTGTGAAAGCGTGGGACAATTTAGCAGAATGCAGGGTCAGAACACCACAGCGTGACAAGGTTGTTATTTAATGAGTGGTTAATGGTACAATACACATGCTGACAGTGTCGCCCTGCTGTCCCCAACAGTGTTATTGTGGCTGCTGTGGAAAAGACAAGACTTCTTTGTGTGCCCTCTGCCTCTCTGCTCGCTCCCCTGTTTTTCTCCATTTCATCCATCACTACCCTGGTATCGCTCTTTTTAAAAAAAATATAGCATGTGTCATCCACGGTGGCCTCCATCCTTCTTATTCTTTTCTTTAACACTCATAGTTTCGATGAGTAAACATGTGAACAAGTGAACAACAGTCCCTTTCTTCCGAGTTTTCCTGATACTGTCTCCTTCTCTTTCCATCATCACTCTCTCCTTTCTCTCCTCCACACTCTAGAGGCCCGCGTTGGACAATACAGGCACTGTTTTGGCCACACTGAGGTTGCTGGCTAACAGAAACAGCCCCTCACTGAAGAAATGTCAGCTACTGTGATTAATAACAACATACTGGCCCTTCTATCATAACGAAAGTTTTTGAGTTTTTCGGTACAGATTATTGGAAGATATATCTGTAGCAATGCTAACTGAATATGTCTGGTGCATGATTTCTGTGTATGTATGACGCAGCACACAGTGAAGTGGGTCAGTGAGCATCTAGGTAGGGCATGGACATTCAGCTGTTGAATCTTTAATTTTGTCTAAATACGAGTGCTTTTCGTCCCTCTGTTGTGTCTCCTGTGGTGTTCAGACCACAGAAGCGAGAACTATTTTTCTCCCTCTTAAGGTGTCCAGAGTCTGAACTCCCCAGTCTCTCCCTTGTCATGCCTAAATGGTCTTTAAGTAGAAGAATTCACTTGTATACTGTTGGGTTTTAATTAGCATAAATAGACTGCTTTCTGGAGAGAGCAGTTGAGAACGAACACTTGCAAAAGTACATTTCTTTATTGTTCCTGTGACCTTCAGTATCGAAGTTTTGCTGTTCCAGATAAATCATGTTCTAAGCCTTGGAGCTTGTTCAGTTCATTTGCATATTTTTATGCTGTGAACAGCTTTGAGTGTGACCCATCATTTTCTGTCCGTTCACACTTTTCGTGTGCATCATTCACGAATCTTTAGGAAAGAATATATTATTCTTAGTATTTTGCTAGAAAAATCAGAAACGGGCAGTGCTTTGAGCTTGAAAATCAATGTTTCCAGATCACCTTTAATCTTCAACACAACCTGAACTCTTATAGAGAAGCTGTCCTGTAATTTCTTTAAGTCATCTTCAGAAATGGTTCTTTAGGCTTCTTGAGGGACATTCAAAGCTCTTCTTCTTCTTGGATGTTTGCTGCCTTTTGTTCTGTTCTCTGCCAAGATGATCCTCCATACAGTCTGTAGAGATGATGATTAGAACCAAAATTGTACTAACACATAAAAATATAATGACTTTTGCACAGCTGTTACCAAAATGCTTTGACATATGTTCGTCTTCAGTCTGCAGATGTGTGTGAGCAGATCCTTCGGGTGGTGTCTCGATCCAGTCGACTGGAGGAGTTGGTCCTGGACAATGCAGGACTCAAAACGTAAGAAAATACGAAATGTTAATGTCAAAGACAATTAAAAGGTAGCTAGGACAGTACACATATGTAATCATTAGCACACTTTCAAATCTCAGAACTCCAAGGTCGCTTAATAACAGATTAAAATGAGTTTAATGAATTGAAAATATAGGGAGAATTATGATGTGACTCTCTGATTTTGAAAGCTTTTTCTTTTTTTTGCTATTGAATGAAAAAATTTTGACGAAAACTATTTATTTTGAAAATCCAAGGTTTGCATCCAGAATGAATACAGCTAAAAATGCTACCTCACATTATGGGAGGTGATTTACCCTTTTCAATCTACCCTTTTAATCTCTTAGTCAAAAGTGTCTGTGCTATATGGAAGTGCAATATTAAATCTCTGGAGTGACCTTTTATATTGACAGGTCGGACATTACTTGGGTCAGATTTATGATTTCGTGTAATTTAGTTTTATACCTGCTTGATATAATAGTAATAAAGCCCATTTTTAATGAGTGTCACAGCAAGAGAAAACTGTTAATGTGTTTGAAGCATTGTCATACAGACTCAGGTTCAAGCTATGGGAAGACCGAGACCTACATACGGAAAACTGCAGCAACATTGCAGAGGGTACCGGGATGTTAATTTGATTTAGCTTCCGTCAGATCTGTGAAGGAAATGGCTGTGCATCACATTACTGGATCCAGTTTTGTTAATCTATTTAGTGTTGAAATGGGAGCTTTGCCAGGCTGTTCCAGTGTATTCGCTTCTTTAAAAATATTGGATAGCTTTTTTAGCAGTCCCAATCTAATATTTCAGTTCACTTTCTGTAAGCTTTTCTTTCCTGCTACTGTAAAAGCAACATCAAAGGTGCTGAAGCATTCTGAAGGTCTTTGTTTGGTGCTTACATTGTTTATAGACCTGTAATGAATACATCCTTTCACAATCTACAGCGATTTTGCCCAGAAGCTAGCTGCTGCTCTGGCCCACAACCCCAGCTCAGGACTCACCACTATTAATCTTGCCAACAACCCACTGGAGGACAGAGGTAAAAATGCTCAGATCTAGTTTAATGTATTTCTCTGTGATCTTCTTCTTTCTCCTCTCTAAAAGCTGTGTTTCACCTCTGCTCTGTAATATTAAAATACAATTTTCACAGGTTACAAATGGTTACAGCATTTTTTTAAATATAGTAATATATCACGTAATTGCATTGGCTCTGGCACTGGAATCAGGAGGCGGGGAAGCTGTACAGTTAGAATGACTAGAAATGGCAAACAAATCCAAACAGATAGAAAACAAATAAAGCGACATGCAGGTAGAGTGAAAGGACAGCTCTATAGTACAAACACCACAGCCTGACACAGCCAGAGTTAGTGATGATACAGACGGTTTATGTTCCATTGTGATTGTGCAGTTAGTGCAGCATTTTAATATTTCATCAGCTCTGTCCTAAGGCCTCTCAGTCTATCCAGGACACATGAATTAAAGATGCATTCCACCAAATATTCATACAGATGCTTGTAAACATGCAACAGATGTCTGGGGCTCACCAGTCTCTAGTTTATTTGTCATCATGTAAAATTTATTACAAATATTTGGTGAATATGCCCTTCATAGGCATATATATGTATATAAATCTATCATTTCATTTTTGCCATACTATACCTTAAAATAAATAATAATATTAAAAATAAAAGGTGGCTCATTCTGATAACTGTAACTATATTGTCATATAAACTAAGCAGTTTTTTTTTCTTTTTATTGCCATGTGGTGTAATGCTTTCTTTTTCAGGTAACAAATACCCAAGCATTCATGGACAGTTAAGATAGACCTGTGTTGAATAAATTCTTCTCTCGTTGCAGGTGTTTCCTCCCTGGGTGCTCAGTTTGCCAAACTCCGTTTGGGGCTCAAGCATTTAAACTTTTCCAAAACCTCACTCTCACCCAAAGGTATGTGCTGTTTTCCCTTGGTGTTTGCGTCTGTAGAGTTGTTAAATGTTAAAGCGATCCGTGGATCCACTTGCAAGATTGTAGCAAAAGTAACAGATTGGTTAAAAGGACATATGATACAAATATCGTGCTGTAATCACTTGGTTTTTTTTCCGTTTTTGTATGCATTTACATGCACCCCTACAGAAAGATGCACTTAATTTCCTCCACTAATGTGATCACACCCACTGTTGGGATGCTAATGAGACTTAATTATCACACTATTAACACTCTTATAGAGAGATGCATGGAAAGGGAAGAAATTGTAAACAGTGTTCATGTTTTCATTTGCATAAATGCTATTCTCTAAATCACTTTCCTTCAGTCTGTAGCCCAAAGTCCTTCCTTTAATAAATAGTGCCAAGAGGCTGATTGTATTTAAGGCTATTCTAGATTGAAATTTCTCTGTCAGCAGTTACTTGCAGCCTATTTTTTTCTTGGTTATCATCCAAAATAAACTATTCAGCACCGTGCTGGTCTATAGGAATTCATTGTAAACCTGCTTTTTTTCAGGCAATCAATAAAAAGCTATCATATTCCACATGCTGAGTTAGTAAGGCTGCTTAAACTGAGCTCTGCCTTGCTGAAGGTTCAATCCATAATTTGTGACTCCATGCCAAGAGCAAAAGCTGCAGATTGGGGACATTTACTCTTTTTTTTTTTTTCTTTTTTTTTG
The DNA here is from genome assembly GCF_964374335.1 of Astatotilapia calliptera. Taxonomy (NCBI): domain Eukaryota; kingdom Metazoa; phylum Chordata; class Actinopteri; order Cichliformes; family Cichlidae; genus Astatotilapia; species Astatotilapia calliptera. Next base: position 10,572,233 of record NC_137432.1, on the reverse strand, counting down.
TTTGGGTTTTTTAAAACAGCTTTGCTGCAGCACATAATTCAGCAATTTGCTCATTTGATGTTTTGAATGTCCTTTTTCTTACTCTCATTTGTCTTTAATCTCATTCTTTTTCATCTCTTCATCAAAGCATTTATTTGACAGTCACGCCTTGATTTACAGGCTGACACAGTCAGTTAGGACTTCATAGTATTAAAGTGTCAGAGTACCATGTCAGCCATGCGATGTGATGTGACACAGGTCAGTGGTTGCGTGCACAGTGTGTCAATAATAAGCTGTGGAAATGCAGGCGTGCATAGACATGCATTCCACATGCATTTTAACTCTGGCAAACACACACTGGTTGCATAAAGATTAGTTTTTGTGGGGCTTTTTCAGTATATTTATTGCAAGATATCTTTTTCAATATATTTATTAAGTCGGTAATATCGCCTTTACTGTGTTTATTTTGATAGGTTTTTATTGGAATTGTGGATTGCATTTACAGAACTGTGTGGAGGCCTACTCGTTTCATTTTCCATGCGCTCACTCGACGTTCTGAGCCCGTTTTTTCCGGTCTTCTCCCACTGCTCATTTCCTGCCATTTCCTTCAATATACTGTCAAAACATCAAGTGGAGATTTGAGGGCTATGATAACGCTGACAGTGCTTGTTTTGTGTGTGTTTGTGTTATAGGGGTGAATAGCCTTTGCCAGTCACTGAGTGCCAACCCGTCCATCCCCAGCAGCCTAGTCCATCTGGACCTCTCAGGGAACATGCTCCGAGGAGACGACATGCAGGTACTGAACATAAACTGTGGCCGTATGGGGGGAAAAAAAATGTCAGTTTTGTGTAAATCATTTATCTTTGATTATCTTTGAATATTAATAGTATATTAGAAATTTAAAGAAAATTTCATTAGTGTCTGAAGGGGCATTCATTTGCTTAATTAGCCAGAGTAGAGCAGTCTTCATCAATTTGTATCGCTAACCCAACTTGTCTGCAAACACCTGCAAACTCCTCTACAACCAGAAAGGAAACCATTTACCTTCAAAGTAAAAGCAGTGCACTTTTGAAATGTGTGAAATGCAATCACAGTGAGGTTCTCGACTGAGTTCAGTTTGCGACTGCCAGCCACCTTAAGCAAACACATGCTAACCGATCAGGAACACTTTTCCATAACAACGGTGGTTTTCAAGGGGTCACTGACTGAGTTCTTAGTAAAAAGTGAAGACAAACACATACACATTATTTAAATGTGTTGCACCACTGACAGATGAGAAAGGAATAGTTTGGTATTTCTTGCATTCTTGCTTGGATTTGATTACAAACGTAGTTTAAAAATCAGTGATTTAATACCTGGTGCTAATAAAATTCACAATTCCTGGCTGTTCATGTCAGTGTTAATGTGTTAAGTTGCAGTGTTGTAACAGTTATTGCCTCTGGTCAATGTTCCTGTGTGCTCGTGGGTGTCAGTGCTAAAGCTGGGGTCGAGCGGTGTACAGAGCAAAGGCATTGCGAATAGAAAATTAGTTTTCTGTCTCGCAACTCTTTCTTCCACATGGGTTTGCAATAATAGGGTCAGAAGTGGGATTGATGCTTAGCCTGAAAATTGGATAGAGCGAGATCCAGATTCTCGAAAGAGCTATAGAGCAGAACTTCTGGCATCTGGAAAACCTGGCACTAAAGCAAGCTGAGCGGGCCAGTGATGCGAATTTTCCGTCCCACCCTGTTGGCTGCAGTGCACTGCAGCTCATCACTTAGTGATCGAGAGGACAAGTGAAACTCTGCCACATTCCTTCAAATCCAACAAAAATGGGTTGAAATCAGATTTATGAATGCTCTGCATCCACCAGCAGACACATAAATATGGTGACACTCTGTTCCCACACTAGGTTGTTCTTATGCTTTATTTTTTAGCACTTCTACCACTTCCTCGGCCAGCCAAACAGCCTGGCAACCCTTGACCTCTCCAACACTGATTGCTTATTGGACCAGGTGAGTGAGTCAAAATGAAACTGGACAAAGGAGCTAAATAGATAAATAGTTAAAGAGATGTCTGCTTCATTATTATACCGTAGTGATTCGCATTTTTGGTAAACAGACCACACAAACCTGCAGAGTTACTTTCTGCAAACGAGCAACATTTAATTAGAGTGAAATACTCGCTATTAATGTCTGTGTTTCAGGCAGTGTAACCCACTCAATCTGTGTTGCTGTTGAGTATATGTAAAGTGGTGTAATACTGTATGTGAAGTATTGATGTGGGTCTAAGAGCCAAACACAGTTTATTGATTAGTTTGAGGTGTAGCCAGCTGTCATCCAAAGAAATTATTGATTCTCTTGCAAGTCATATTTTTTTCTCTCCTGTGTACCAATAAATCTAAATACATTCATGCATCTCAAAAACAGCTGCAATGAAAACTATTGCAACTGATTGATCTTTTTATTATGTGTGTTCCAGGTTTGCTCAGCACTGCTGCGGGGCTCAGTTGAACACCTCTCTGTTCTCAACGTGTCAAAGAGCATCTTCCCTCACAGGTAAAAAAAAAAAAAAAAATACAAATCTGGGTTTTACTAACTCAGACCTGATGAGGAGGAAGTCATTTCTAATGCACTGTATTCTGTATTAGATGCTCTGTCGTTGAAGAGCAAATGTGTATGATTTTATGAAAGTACTGCACATGCTACAACTGAAGGTGTATAAACAAATGCCCAATAGACCAAAACTTCAATGTTCTTTAGTTTCATCTTTAATGATGGTTTTCAATCACAGCTTTACAGCATCAGCACCATTGTTATCCCTAACCTGTAAAAGGCTGATGGGACATTGCTGTAACCCTGCCGGGTGGGCAGGCAACATGGACAGCCAAGTTTGTGAATGGAAGAACTCGAGAACAAGGCAACGTAGGATTTTGAAATTCATAACTTAGAGGTGTATCTATTAAAACTCTTGGAAAAGTTTAGGTCAAGTTTCCTCTGAAGAGCTTGTGAATGTGATAACTCCAGAAGGAGGTAAACTAGGGTTTTCAGATTGATGAAATTGGTGCAACTACCAGGAGGCTGAGGATAACACTCAGTTGTTTGTTTGTTTTTTGTTATTACTAACAATCAGTATTACTGATTGTATTGAATTTGGGGTTAACTTTGTGTGTGATGGTTAGCTCTGTTTCCTCATACAAGAAGCTTTCTGGTTGGATGTAGCTGCTTCTGTGTGTTGTTGTTCTTCCTCTGGATCCACGTTTCTGCCTCTTCCTGCTTTCAGTGTTTGTTAGCCCTGGAACTGCTTCTTATTCAATATAAACCCCCTATGACTGTCTGTGCGTGGATGTGCAGTGGATGGGTGGACTAAATTATGTTTTGTTCCAGTTGAAACTGGTGGCATGTGTGTAGTTTTTTAACAGCTGCATCTTTTTGTGAAATAATAATGAGGTAATCATGATTAACTTGCTTGGATAGAAAATATACAGTAGGGTAGTAATTTTTGTTTTCCATGATGTGATAGTGGAAGATGGGCTTTGACCTGGAAGAGTCTCTCATTGCTGTTAATACAGCACCCACTGAGGCTAATGTTTGATTCTCCTTTCTGTCTTTATGTATAGGAGTACTGGCTGAATCAGTCTTTTATTTATAAGGGTCTGTATGTTGATGTGTGACACCTGCTGGTAGTCAAGTGTCATCACATCTATGTGAGTTCAAATTCTGTGAATTTGCACTTGATTGTTGAGATTTTGTGACTGGCAGATGGGTGAGTGGTGGAGCTTTTTCCCCCAGTGTGTCTCAAAGGAGTCGAGGACTTTATCAAAAGAAGAGATGGAGGGGAGTGAGGATTGGGTAAGCAGAGTAAGGTAAAGAGGACCTGACTATAGCATGTGGAAGAAGATGGAGGCTAGTGAAGTGTAAGGAAGAGCTGAGCAACTAAGCACTTCCAACTAAGAGTTGCAGTATATGTGGGACCCATCTGTGCTGCTTGATTGGTAGAGCTACAACTCCTTATCTGAAACATCAGATAAAGTTGGTCATGAGATTTTAGAGTAGTACAATCTTAATGTTGTCATGAATGTCTTCTGCATTACTGATCCTTTTGCTGGTACCACAAAAAAGCGAGGAAGCAAGCTTGTAGACTTAGTGAAATTCTATCCGATGTTGACTCTATGTAGTGTCATTATTTCATCCTTATTCTCTTTTTGTTTCTGTAGGAAAGGCAAAGACGTGCCCCCGTCCTTCAAGCATTTCTTCAGTAGTGCCGCATCTCTCACCTCCATCAACATGTCAGGAACCAAGCTGCCACCAGAGGCTGTGAAGTGAGACAGCGATTCATTCACTTTTAATGTGTCTGAGGGCCTCCTTCCAAATTCTCAGAGCCCATTTTGAAGCATAGATACCATTTAAATGCCGCTTGTCTCGTCAGCCCTACAATGACTAACTCTGAGTTTATTGTTTTCACTGAAAGTAGTATTACATGAATTATATAAAAAATATAGAATTTGAATGAAGGCCATCTGGTCTTACTTTCTCCTTACTTTTAAAATTATCTCATTTTTCATGTTTTGAATTATAAATATGTATTTTTAACTGGAAATAATGTCATTACTGTAGAGCGCTCCTACTTGGTCTGGCCAGTAACCCAAGTGTGAAGGATGTCTCTCTAGACCTCAGCTGCTGTGAGGTAAGACGCAGAGAGTGCAGTGCGTGCAGGGCAAGTAGGGAACTGGGAACTTTCATGGCACATTTGCAAAAATAATATATTTAATATTTAAATAACCATTTATTTACTAACCAATGAGACAAGTGATATTTAGCTGTAGTTTTGTTTCTGTAAGTGTGCTTCCAAGCTATCATTTAAGAGCGCTTTTTTTAATACTACTAAAAAAAAAAAGCGCAAAAAGATGATACTCGTCCAATGCAATCGGCTTTTTAGGATCCACTCAAAAACCATTTGACAGGCTAATGATGCTGCAAAGAGGCTGCATAATGGAGTACTCGGCAGACAACAGGGAGGGATAAAAGGCGGAGAGAGGAACAGTGAGAGGGAAGGGTGAAGTTTGAGTTGGGGATTTGGGATGTGGGGTCAGTTTCCAGCTGTAGTTGTTCTGCCGTAACTCTCAAACACACACATCAGCCTTCACCTTCCCCTGCTCCAAAAAGAGAAAAGACAGCTCTCTGCAGATTTATCTTGATCGCTAAAGATAGCTCATAACAGATTACCCAGGAAATCCGAATCCAGATCCCCACAGAAACCTTCCCAAACCAAAGCTTTTTTGGGGGGAAATGACGCAAGCGTCCCTTTTCAATGCCTTAATGAACCGTTTGGTGGGGGCGGACAGAATCTGTTGTCTGAGTGCGATCGCAGCATGCAAAATAAGGACTCCCCGCTGAGTGTGTTGCATGTGCAAATGCGTGTCTTTGATAAGTGAGTGTGTGGCCAGAAGAATGCTCATTAAGCATCTGTGTGTTTTGTTGTTGGTAATTGCTGGCTTGCTTTTGACATGCTGTTCTCTCCCTCTAATGCTTCTGTAAGCTTGGCCATTGTGTAAGTACTAATGTGCTCACTCTTAATAATTAACACGTCATTCTTCCTTTTTTCATGTGCACGTTTGGCTTTTTTTTTTTCCTGCTGATCTTATGCTTAGTGGAGCTTTTTTCCCCTCAACATTTTGCATTAATTAAAAGCTACAGTTGCTCTGAATGATCTGTGCAGCTATTTTAAAGAATGTGCATTAAGTCATAGTAAATTGGATGTGTGTTACTTGAAATAATCCTATGCAGATGTTTTGCATTTTGTAATAAAGGAAATTTTAGGAGGTGCACAGAAGCTTACATTTTTGTTGTGTACTTGAATATATAGTTGAATTTTTTATGAAGCATTCAATCCTTTGTGGAAGTACTGTGACCTTTTGTGTTCATATTTTCCAGTCACAGTGCAGGATTTGTTTGTTTCAGATGCTTGGCGGTAAAATGAACATATTACCACAGTTTGTTTTCCTGTGCTTTCAGCTGCGGTCTGGAGGATCTCAGATCCTTGAAGGTTGTATTGCTGAGATCCCAAACATCTCCAGCCTGGATATCTCTGACAACGGTGAGATGCTGGTGATCATGCTTATTGTAATCTGTATTTACTAATCTCAAAGCAGAGGTGTATTACAGTACAACATATACCTTTCATTTTCAGGATTAGACTCAGAGTTGTCCACTCTGCTTGTTTGGTTGGCCAAGAACCGGTCTATCAGACACCTCTCTCTGGGCAAGAACTTCAACAACATCAAATCCAAGTAAGGATGCAGCAAAGGAGGAGGTGGTGTTGAGCTGTTGTGCACAGCTTGGAGCTTCCGCTGAAGTCAAAGGGAAGGCCGGGATTGAGTTTTGCTCTATATCCTGACTTGATTCTGGGAATAAAACATTACAAACAATCAAGAAATTAGGCAAGGGTTGAGTTTAAAAGCTCCAGTACAAATCATTGAAGTCTGGCTTTTCCTCTTAGCAACTGCTTGTTTACTATTTATTAGTATTCTGTGAAGGTGAACAACCAGATATGTAAGGCTACGTTCACACTGCAGGTCTTAATGCTCAATTCCGATTTTTTGATCAAATCCGATTTTTTTGTCTGCTCGTTCACACTACAAATAAAATGCGACAGCAAACACGCTCTAGTGTGAACGCTCAAAGCGGCCCGCATGCGCAAAAGAAGACGTCACACAAAAGCGCTCTGTTTGGACCCAGAGCAAACAATATTGTTTGACTGATGGCCCTTAATATAAAGACTTCGGACTTTACGTTTCCCAATTTTTGCTTTAAGTTATTTTGTTATTTACATAATAATGTAAATAACCTAATAATTATCCTTATTGCTGTTTTAGAGAGGAGCGGTGCTTCAAAGGATAGTTGCAGATTCCTGTCAGAATCTGCCGATTATACATCCATCCATCCATCCATTCGCTTCCGCTTATCCTTTTCAGGGTCGCGGGGGGCGCTGGAGCCTATCCCAGCTGTCATAGGGCGAAAGGCGGGGTACACCCTGGACAGGTCGCCAGTACAAATAAAATGTTCACGTTGTCTTCCCAACAGTTTCACTGACATCTACACTGGAAGGCCAGGAAGTGTTCGTGATGTCTTCTCCGGAGCTGATAATTGGTGTCTGTCTTGTGTCAGTGACGTAAAAGACGGATTTAATGCGACATGACCGTTCAAACAGCAGTCGCTTTCTAAAAAATCGGATATGTATCGGATTCAGTACCACATACGAAAGTGACCCAGATCGGATTTGAAAATATCGGATTTGTGCCGTTCACACTGTCATAGCATGATCGGATATGGGTCGCATAGGGTCAAAAAAATCGGATTTGATGCACTTTCGCCTGCAGTGTGAACGTAGCCTAAGAGGATTTACAAAATGTCACTAGGCTGAAAAAAATCATTTTATAGTGTTTATATACTTTTTCTTCTGTCTGCTTAGAAATCTCGCTCCAGTGTTGGACAGCTTGGTTCACCTGATTCAGGAGGAGGAGTCGGTGAGTTTTTCCATTTCTCTCTCTGTGTGGTCAGCAGTGACAACAGAGAACATCTTAAATACAGATATCACAGAAAGGCAGCCAGGGGCTAGAGCAAGTCCCTGAATCTCCACCAGCTGCGCTCCAGCTGACCACTGACCTCACCAGTGGACGGTTATGTTGCATGTTTTGCTACACTGATCAATCAAGACACAGTTCAGCATGGAAATTATGCAAGTTGGTCTCAAAATTTTAACCCTTGTCATTGCACACTGCAGATTTTCAACTGGTAGTGCAAGCCCAGTATAAATATGTCATTAAAAGAATTTATATGGTAAATATCCAACATCTGCCTAGCTTAACTTGGCATTATGGGTACAAAATTGGGGAAATCCCTGTTGTTTTAATCAACTTAGTTCACCAATTTATTGATGAACTATTGCTATGAAGCCACTATTTGCATCTCTCAGGCTTCAATCTCCCAGTCCTTTTTTCCCTTTTTGTTTTTCAAGCGTAGAAAGGGATGCCACTAGTAATTACTTTTGTAAGCACAGCATACTGATACTATCATTATATACCTTCCTTTGCCTGCACTTATTGGTGTACTTGCATCTTAATTGTGCCCTGCTTTCTTTTGTGATCAGAGAACATGTTTAAGCCAGTTTTTATTTGCGGAAACGCAGAGATTTCAATCTTGTTTCGTATTTACAGAAGTTAAGCAAGAATTTTCTTCCGTGGCTATTCCAGTGTAAACTTCTCTATTTATATTTTTTGTTTGTGTTAAATGTTTTTAGTGAAACACGAGCGGATGAAGGCTGTAATTAATTCTGTGCTTCCCCAGAGAAGCTCTAATCAAGTAATCCTCTGCTTGAATAACCATGTTGACACTGGCCTTTCACACGGTCATCACCACACACACTGCAATTTATAGTCATTATCTCTAAATTTATCCCATGAATATGCCTTCTGAGTTTCATTAAAAGGAAATCCTTCATGTCAGAACAAACAGCCTTTGCTCTGCCGCCCCATTCGCTTTGTGAGCGCATTAACTGTTAGTTTGCTCTGTTTAAAGCTCTCTATATTTAGAGCTCGTTCCCAACACAGGAAACCATGAGATGTTAATTTCATTGCCAAGATCAGTTATTAAAAGAAATAATGAAACCTTTCTCATCCAACAATAGGTCTCTTGTATTTCTGTTGCAGCTCATGGAATGAGCATGCGTGCAGGCCTTGACGTGACTACAGCTGGATATTTATTTATAAACTCAATATAATTGAATTCAAAGAAAGGGTATCCAGTACACTTCTTAGTTACTATTTTTACAGGTTATGCGCTCTACATTTATTATTTTGAAAGTTGAGATAAGCTGAAACTGTAGGGATTAAATGAAGTTTGCAGTATTCAAATCTGTTTTCTTTTTTAGTTTTTTTTGTTTATGAAAAAACCTGAGAGTTTTATAAAGTTTCTGTCATGTCCAGCTTCATTATCACATTTTCTTTGTGGTAAAGATCATAGGGTGGGCCGATGGAAACATTATTAAACTGTAATAAAGTGATGCGAATTATTTATTGTAACAGTGACTAAGCTCTTGAATGCTTTGACTGGAAAACAGGTCAAAATCGCCAAAATCAAAGGAGTTCCTATTGAATGCTTTCCAGCAATGCCAAAACATATCAAATACTACTTGACGGCCACGCATGTTGACATGTTTACTGTCCTGTATTAGTAATTTTGAATGCATTTCTCCCTTTATATTCATAATATGTACCCACTCTAATCACCTTTACCCTCTCTTGTCCCCACACACACCTTTTGTCCCTGTTAAATCTTGCCCTTCCCAGCCCCTCAACTCTCTGTCTCTAGCAGACTCCAGGCTCAAGAGTGATCTCACCATCATTCTCAATGCTTTGGGCAGCAACTCCACGCTCACAAGGCTTGACATCAGTGGGAATGCAATGGGTGACATGGGGGCCAAAATGCTGGCTAAGGCGTTACAGATCAACTCCAAACTCAGGTAGCTGTGCAGGGGTCAAAGCTGCGCCACATGGTTGTAACTTTTTAAAACTGCTTGTTTCATAAGCTGAGGGGCTTCTAAGAGTTCCAGTTTAAAAGCAACTTGTCTAGTAGCATCTAATAATAAAGATATGAAGCTGGACATAGATCCACATTAACCCTAGAAGACTAATGTGCAGGTTTGTAACACCATCAGTAACACGATATACCCGATGAAACATATGTACTTTTCTCCTATTCCTCCTTATTCAGCATCTCATAAAATAAATAAAGGTATCATGGGGGTACCCTATAAAAAGGCTCTAAATTTAGTGGAAAATTAGGGAATTATTAACAACAAAATTCCTTAAAAAACTGAAAAGGACAATGGAACTGGGAATGTCCTCACTTCTAGGGCCACCCATTCCAGGCACATGTAAAACTTGGAGGCACGATCTCCCTGCATCAATGACATTTTTTGATGGAGAAAAAATGACCAAATGACTATTATTTATTTATTTATTTATTTATTTATTTATTTATTTATTTGACTACATGAATTCCCCTGGAAATAACCACAAAGTGGTATTTATTCATCATGTGGGTCAAAATCACCTGACATTGGTGTTCTAGGATTAATAAACCTGTGTAATTACTGCTGTATTAATAATGCAGTAACTAAAATAGGCTACAATATTTACAATGCCCTATATACGAATTATTGCACAGTTATTTGTATTCAACAGTCCATATCTTATACTTACGTATATTGTTTTGACACAGATTTTGCCTTTTGCCACTGTGCAGTTAAATATTCAAACCACTATTTTATAGCCCTTTTCTTTTTTTACCCCCTTTTTTCTGTATAAAATCCCTATAAATGTTCTTTAATGCCTATGGGTAATCAGAAGATAGCAAGTAAAATCTTGTAAATCATCTTTGAGAATTAATGGCTTCCTCTGTTCAGGTCATACTGTGTGCTTGTTTTGAGCAGGACTGTGATCTGGGATAAGAACAACACCAGCCCTCAGGGTCTGCAGGATGTAGCAGCCGCTCTGGAAAAGTAAGTAATGCCGTCCATGCTTGTAAATGTGTTGTCTATTCAAAATTAAATCTTTAAATGTATAGTGCTTCTATAATGCCTTTTTTTCTTTCTTTTTTTACACCGTGCATGCTTTTGTGTATAACATTAAAACTGCTGAAGGAACGGATGTGTAGTTACTGTAGCTTTTGCAGCCCAGATGGGGGTTTTTCTTTGTGCAGAGCAGAAGGAAAGTCTGAGGTTTGTTTAGACAGGAGGAAAAGATAAGAGGAAGGAAGGCGCAGAGAGGAGAGAGTGACACATGCAGGGAATACTACAGAGACACAATGACATGAAAGTGTGCTGAGGGAAAGAAAGCGTGATACATTAAGACATAAAAAAGTAGAAGTCAAAGCCAGACAAATCAGATTTTGTTTACCGTGCCTTCAGATTGTGTATCTGGATGTTTGTGCGTGTGAATAAATTTGCTTCTGGGATGTGTAGGTTCATCCACCTCTTTCCTCTTTTTCATCTCCTCTCTCTTTGTCATATTCTCCCAGCAGCACATATCTTCATTTCCCCTCCGAGTCTCTGTGCTGTATTATTGAAAAAACAATTTCTTGTTTCTGATCTCCGTTCGGTTCAGCAGTGCAGCATCGCGTGTCTTTGTTTCCTTTGCTCAATTCGCCATTTTCCTCCTGTGTACCTTGCATTCTTTAAAGTTTTTTTCTCTCCAGATATTCAATACTGCAATATAACAGACAGTTGGAGTATTCAAAGTCTCCCACAATCCCCAGCATATAAAAGCTATCCACGGGTCTCAGTGATTTATAGAAATTGTTCAGAGTAGATCTGTCTGGTCAAGGCGTGAGGAAGGAGAGCACACATAACAATCTGAATGAATAACAATCATTTATTCAGCCTTTGAGGTTAAAAAATTATTCTAATCCCTTTGCTTTACCTTCATATCGCAACAGGTTTATACACTACCAGTCAAAAGTTTGGCCACACCTTCTCATTTAATGGTTTTCCTTTATTTTCATGACTGTTTACATTGTAGATTCTCACTGAAGGCATGAAAACAATGAATTAACACATATAGAATTATGTAGTAAACAAAAAAGTGAGAAATAACTCAAAACGTGTTATATTTTAGATTCTTCAAAATATCCACCCTTTGCTTTGTTTACTGCTTTGTACACGCTTGGCATTAGGGCTGTGCGATATGACCAAAATCTCATATGCTGATATAAAACATCTATCGTCTGATAACGATATAAATCACAAAAAATTTTATATTTTCTGTAAATTCTGTGAATCTCGGATAGGTGAAGTGTTTCCAGCTGGGCGTCATGTATCTGGAGTCGAGTGTTTTAACCGATGCATGAAACTATACTTTTTTAGACATAGGTTGTAACGGCCGCCGTTTTCTTTGAGTATTTATTAGACGGCGGGGAAAAGCCTGTTCTAATGTTTGAGTCTAAGGTTTATTTTTTAGCACCTGATGGCTCTTTTTTTTGCTTCTCATCCATCAATAATACTTTTTCACGTGATTCTGTTTATTTTGAAAAGTCTCAACAGGATCTTGAGCTTTATTGTGAAAAGTTTATGTGGAAAATAAACAAGCGGACATGCGATGGTTTTACCGTCGTTGTTGCTAACAACAACCCATAAAAACAGTAGTCTGTAGTGTGGTTATATTAAATATAAGAGAAAGAGAGAACTTTAAGAAATTAATATAGCCACTACAATGACCATCAAAACGATGAAAAAATATTGCCGTAAACAGTTTATTTTGGGACACCACGAAACAAACATAGCGTAAAATGAAACGAAAGATGTTTTTATATCGTCATCCGATATATATCGTTATATATGGAACAGCCCTACTTGGCATTTTCTCAATGAGCTTCATGAGGTCGTCATCTGAAATGGTCCAGAAGCAGTTCCCAGAGATGTTGAGCACTTGTTGACCCTTTTGCCTTTACTGCAGTCCATCTCACCCCAAACCATCTCGATTGGGATTAAATCAGGTGACTGTGGAGGCCAGGCCATGAACCCTGACACCACTTAGAGAAGGCCGAGGGTTTGCAGCACTGTCAACAAAGCAAAGGGTGGCTACTTTGAGGAATCTAAAATATAAGACATATTTAGAGTTATTTATTAATTTTTTCTTTGCTACATAATTCCATATATCTTGCTTTATATATTTCTTGTCTTCAGTTTGTATCTACAATGTAGAATTGTAGTACTGTATATATGCTTTTTTGTCTTTGTTTTTCTGCCTTACATGTCTGTCCCTTCATCTCTCCAATCTTAATGTGGATGTAAATAATGTGTGTGATTCTCACTTAGAGATCAGTGACCTCCGCAGGAGTACCAGTTTAATCCAATAATGTTTCACTGCTACAATGCACAATGCGTCTCTAAATACATCACTTTGCTTCTTCTTCATTTTGTTTTTCGTCTGTTTTTAAAAAAAATATCCATTAGGAACTTCACCATTCGTTTCATGCCCCTCCCCATCATCGATGCCTCCCAGGCTCTAAAGGCGAGCCCTGAGAAAACTGAGGATGCCTTACTAAAGGTACATGAAGAACTCCCTCTGGTTCCTGTCTTTTAGAGACTTTTAGTCTTTAAAACATGCTGAATGCAATGGCATCAGTGAAGAAAAACATTCTGAATAAACTGACACTGATTTTAATTTTAATCTTTTATTTTAAGTTTGCTGTCATGACATCAGCTTTGTTTTCGCTCCATAGATTGAAACGTATTTGTACAGGAACCATGAAACAAGAAAATATCTTCAGGAACAGGCTTATCGGCTTCAGCAGGGCATCGTAACCACAACCACACAGCAGGTGAGTGAGGCGATTATTGCGACCCCAAGAAACTTAAACTCTTCTGCTCTGAACTTGAGTTAATATTAAATATGTTGGTGTAGTGATATAGCACTGAGTGTCTTTGCCCCAAGTTATACTAAATTGCATCTGGAAACTCCTCTTTTGAGCATTTTACATGTTGTATGGCACACAAAAACAGTCATCGCTTGTTGTTTTTGTTTTCCAGATGATTGACAGGATTTGTGTTAAAGTCCAGGACCACCTGAACTCTCTGAGGAACTCTGAGACGGACGCCATCTTGGAGGATGTCAGGTCAGCGGAGAGCCTCATCAAAGATGCCAGAAATTCAAAAACGGTGAGGAGACAGCTGAAGGGGTCAAGGATTCTTTATTATCACCAAAGGGGCAATTTGTTGTACAGTCAGCAGAAAACACACTAACATCAATCAGTAAATAGTCAGTAGATACACAAAATCGCTACATTATGTAAAATTACAATTAAGAAGATATTCAAAAGCTCAACGGCAGCTGGGACAAAGGAGTTCTTGAGTCTATTTGTCCTTCACATACAGTTTCTGAAACCAGACGGAAGCAACTGGACGTCCTTTGATAAGAGAAGGCTAAGATCAGCCAGGATAGACTGGGCCTTCTTCAATATCCTAAACTTGTGCCTAGTCACACCTGGTCAAAGGAGCTTGCAAAGAAAAGCGTCTGGACTTCTTTAAGTTGCTTGAAGACGTTTCACCTCTCATCCGAGAAGCTTCTTCAGTTCTAAGGTCAAATGGTGGAGAGTCCCAGATATAAACCTAGTGGGAGTATCCCCCCACAGAGGGACAAAAGGACCCCCTGATGATCCTCTAATCGCCTGAGCCAAGGTGGGAAACTGGGCGTGGGTCCCAATCAGCCAGAGTTTCGGGTGTGTTCATTGTGAAACCTGGCCCCACCTTATCATGCAAATTCCTGAGGTCAGATGGCCCAGGATGTGAGTGGGCGTTAAGGCGTCTGGGAAGGGATCTCAAAACTGGATTATAGATGGCAGAGAGTTGGTGTCGTAAACCCCCGCCTCTGTTCAAAGAAGGTCGCTCACAGTGGACATAGATGGCTTCTTTCACTCCTCTTTCAAACCATCTGTCCTCTCTGTCCAAAATGTGAACATTGGCATCCTCGAAAGAGTGACCTTTATCCTTAAGATGCAGATGGACGGCTGAGTCTTGTCCTGTGGAGGTGGCTCTTCTGTGTTGTGCCATGCGCTTGTGAAGTGGCTGTTTGGTCTCTCCAATGTAGAGGTCTGGGCATTCCTCGCTGCACTGTGCAGCATACACCACATTGTTAAGTTTGTGTTTTGTCCAAGCTCCTTTGACTACGATGACCTGGATGACTGAGAACCTTCACAGACACCTAGTCACACCTGCACTTTTGCTGCACACTGTAACTGTACACTGAAGTCTCTAAGAACAGATTTGATAAAAACAATATTCTAACTAGAAAGTGCATTTTCTGAAGAAACTGCAGTGTGAATGCTTGAATCTGAATGTATGCACTGAAATGAATTAATTGCTGAATTTTGACTTAAAACTTTTTTAATGAGATAAAAAAAAAACAACCCAAATTTAACCTGAAAACAAAAGTGCTGAACTGCTAAAAGCTGAAGGTTACACAGAAGAAGAAGTTGGAAAAAAGCTGAAAATGTTTTAATTGTAAATTAGAAAAACCTAAGAAATGAGAAAAGAACATTTAGAGTCAGAAAACATCTGAAAGAATATTAAAAGGTCATATTCTTTGAATCACTGAATGACTAAAATGTGATCCCTCCACTTGGATCCACACAGTTTAAAAAGTTTACATCTCTGAGCTTTGAAAGACAAGATGTTGGAAAGAGAACAACGATGGCGACGTTTTGAGGGTAAAATGATGGCTGTAACACTGTGGAGACAGCAGCAGTTGAAAGAGAAGTGTTTAAGATGAATCTTGGCAGAGTGAGAGAGAGAGCTCGTTAAGCAGGCAGGTGTGAGCCTGGTTGCTATAGTGACTGCACCCAAGGGCTCCATACACACGTACACAGACATGCACCTCACTTTTGCTGCTTAAAATGAACAGAAAAGTCAGGCCGAAACAAATCGCTCCCAAATGAAAAGTAAAAGTCGTATTGACAAAATTCTTTCACCGTGAGTGACAGCAATGTCTAGTCTACCTAATTCTCAGTTTTCATGCCTGTGGAGCTTATTATATGGACGTGGTGACAGTGGAAAGACACCATGCTCTTCTGATTTTCAAACGAACCTTCTGAGCCATTTTAACATTAGAGTCTATGGAAGAGTTGGAAGGAGGAGGCTGTGCATTGGTGACATTTATGAAAGAACCGTAACACCTAGGACAATAGTAAACACATTGGATGAAAGAGGACAGCCATGGCTACGTTTTGAGGGTAAAATCATACCTGTAGAGCAAACGCTGTGGACACAGCAGCAGTTTTAAAAAAGATTTTAAGATTAATTTTTTTGCTCCTCTCACTCTAGCAGTTGAGCTGCCTCACTCTAGCCCCAACATTCCGTCCCATACACACCCATTATAAACTCTGAAACGGCTGAAAAAACATCATGAAACTTAAACTGGAACTGAAGAAAAAGTATAATAGATATTGAAAAGATAAATACAAGTTGAATAGTTGAATGTCTTGTCTTCGTTTTAAAGTTTGAATGGTGGCTCTATGTCAATGTATGTGGAAGTAGTAAGAGTTTAAAAATGAGTAAGTTGAATGAGAATTTCAAGGGTCTCCCCATTGAAATACATGGGAAATTTTTGTTGAATAAAGTTGAATAAAATTAAAAATATAAATGTTAAAAATGAGAAAATTAGAAGCAGTCATGTCCAAAATAATAGGAATCTAACGGTGTTTGAATGGTTTTTCTAAGTTGAACGGTTTTGAAGGAGTAGGCTTTCAAAAAACGTACGGAAAAATAATAAAATATAATAATAACTAGAAAGTGCATTTTCTGAAGAAACTGCAGTGTGAATGCTTGAATCTGAATGTATGCACTGAAATGAATTAATTGCTGAATTTTGAGTTAAAAATATTGAATGAGATTAAAAAAAAAACAAAAAAAAAACGAATTTAACCTGAAAACAAAGGTGCTGAACTGCTAAAAGCTGAAGGTTACACAGAAGAAGGAGTTGGAAAAAAACTGAAAATGTTTTAAATGTAAATTAGAAAACCCTAAGAAATGAGAAAAGAACATTTAGAGTCAGAAAACATCTGAATGAATATTAAAAGGTCATATTCTTTGAATCACTGAATGACTCAAATGTGATCCCTCCACTTTGATCCACACAGTTTAAAAAGTTTAAATGCCTGAGCTTTGAAAGATACGGTGTTGGAAAGAGAACAATAATGGCGACAATTTGAGGGTAAAATGATGGCTGTAACACTGTGGACACAGCAGCAGTTGAAAGAGAAGTGCTTAAGATGAATCTTGGTACAGTGGCAGGCAGAGCTCGTTAAGCAGGCAGGTGTGAGCCTGGTTGCTATAGTGACCGCACCCAATGGCTCCATACACACGTACACAGACATGCGCCTCACTTTTGCTGCTTAAAATGAACAGAAAAGTCAGGCCGAAACAAATCGCTCCCAAATGAAAAGTAAAAGTCGTATTGACAAAATTCTTTCACCGTGAGCGACAGCAATGTCTAGTCTACCTAATTCTCAGTTTTCATGCCTGTGGAGCTTATTATATGGACGTGGTGACAGTGGAAAGACACCATGCTCTTCTGATTTTCAAACGAACCTTCTGAGCCATTTTAACATTAGAGTCTATGGAAGAGTTGGAGGGAGGAGGCTGTGCATTGGTGACATTTATGAAAGAACCATAACACCTAGTACAATAGTAAACACATTGGATGAAAGAGGACAGCGATGGCTACGTTTTGAGGGTAAAATCATACCTGTAGAGCAAACGCTGTGGACACAGCAGCAGTTTTAAAAAAGATTTTAAGATTAATTTTTTTGCTCCTCTCACTCTAGCAGTTGAGCTGCCTCACTCTAGCCCCAACATTCCGTCCCATACACACCCATTATAAACTCTGAAACGGGTGAAAAAACATCATGAAACTTAAACTGGAACTGAAGAAAAAGTATAATAGATATTGAAAAGATAAATACAAGTTGAATAGTTGAATGTCTTGTCTTCGTTTTAAAGTTTGAATGGTGGCTCTATGTCAATGTATGTGGAAGTAGTAAGAGTTTAAAAATGAGTAAGTTGAATGAGGATTTGAAGGGTCTCCCCATTGAAATACATTATAAATTTTTGTTGAATAAAGTTGAATAAAATTAGAAATATAAATGTTAAAAATATGAAAAATAGAAGCAGTGTTGTCCAAAAGAATAGGAATCTAACGGTGTTTGAATGGTTTTTCTAAGTTGAACGGTTTTGAAGTTATAGGATTACAAAAAACGTACGGAATACAGAATAAAATATAATAATAATAATAACTAGAAAGTGCATTTTCTGAAGAAACTGCAGTGTGAATGCTTGAATCTGAATGTATGCACTGAAATGAATTAATTGCTGAATTTTGAGTTAAAAATATTGAATGAGATTAAAAAAAAACAAAAAAAAAAACAAATTTAACCTGAAAACAAAGGTGCTGAACTGCTAAAAGCTGAAGGTTACACAGAAGAAGGAGTTGGAAAAAAACTGAAAATGTTTTAAATGTAAATTAGAAAACCCTAAGAAATGAGAAAAGAACATTTAGAGTCAGAAAACATCTGAATGAATATTAAAAGGTCATATTCTTTGAATCACTGAATGACTCAAATGTGATCCCTCCACTTTGATCCACACAGTTTAAAAAGTTTAAATGCCTGAGCTTTGAAAGATACGGTGTTGGAAAGAGAACAATAATGGCGACAATTTGAGGGTAAAATGATGGCTGTAACACTGTGGACACAGCAGCAGTTGAAAGAGAAGTGCTTAAGATGAATCTTGGTACAGTGGCAGGCAGAGCTCGTTAAGCAGGCAGGTGTGAGCCTGGTTGCTATAGTGACCGCACCCAATGGCTCCATACACACGTACACAGACATGCGCCTCACTTTTGCTGCTTAAAATGAACAGAAAAGTCAGGCCGAAACAAATCGCTCCCAAATGAAAAGTAAAAGTCGTATTGACAAAATTCTTTCACCGTGAGCGACAGCAATGTCTAGTCTACCTAATTCTCAGTTTTCATGCCTGTGGAGCTTATTATATGGACGTGGTGACAGTGGAAAGACACCATGCTCTTCTGATTTTCAAACGAACCTTCTGAGCCATTTTAACATTAGAGTCTATGGAAGAGTTGGAAGGAGGAGGCTGTGCATTGGTGACATTTATGAAAGAACCATAACACCTAGGACAATAGTAAACACATTGGATGAAAGAGGACAGCCATGGCTACGTTTTGAGGGTAAAATCATACCTGTAGAGCAAACGCTGCAGACACAGCAGCAGTTTTAAAAAAGATTTTAAGATTAATTTTTTTGCTCCTCTCACTCTAGCAGTTGAGCTGCCTCACTCTAGCCCCAACATTCCGTCCCATACACACCCATTATAAACTCTGAAATGGGTGAAAAAACATCATGAAACTTAAACTGGAACTGAAGAAAAAGTATAATAGATATTGAAAAGATAAATACAAGTTGAATAGTTGAATGTCTTGTCTTCGTTTTAAAGTTTGAATGGTGGCTCTATGTCAATGTATGTGGAAGTAGTAAGAGTTTAAAAATGAGTAAGTTGAATGAGGATTTGAAGGGTCTCCCCATTGAAATACATTATAAATTTTTGTTGAATAAAGTTGAATAAAATTAAAAATATAAATGTTAAAAATATGAAAAATAGAAGCAGTGTTGTCCAAAAGAATAGGAATCTAACGGTGTTTGAATGGTTTTTCTAAGTTGAACGGTTTTGAAGTTATAGGATTACAAAAAACGTACGGAATAGATAAAATATAATAATAATAATAATAATAAAGATTCGAATAACAATACTGTGAATGCTTTTCAAGCATTCACACTAATAAAGATTAGAAGAACAATACTGTGAATGCTTTTCAAGCATTCACACTAATAAAAGTGTTTTCGACATTAAAACCAAAAAGCTTGAGATAAAATATTAATAAAACATTCAGTTAATCTTTACATGCTGTGACCATTCAGTTAAAAAAATGAAAAGGCGGACAAAAGGTGGGCTGCCAAAGATGCTTCCAAAAGTGTTTCTGTTTCAAAAAGCACAAAAGCATCAAGAGGAGAAGCATTATTTGTACTGTAAACACTGGATTATCAATGGATATACGAGTCATGGTTTGTACCAGTAAATGTGCAATGCCCATGCTTACTTTCAGTGTGCAGAAGTCCAGACCACAGCCTGTCAGAATCATATATATTATTTTATGCAATAGATTTAAATTTTCTACCTACATTTGTTCTAAATCATTGTATTAATTCTACTTTTTTGTTAGTTTTTTTTCTTACTGGAAAACAAAAAATTATGTAGGGTATGTTTGTCTTAAATAATGTACAAAAGAAGTATTCAAAACAAACCAACATTTTCAAATTCACCAAGTATCCTGCGTCATAAAATATTTTAAGGTGTATTTGTCAGCTATAGACACATACCAGGCATAACATTATGACCACCTGCTAAGTATTGTGCTGGTCCCCCTTTTTGCATTCAATGGGGCCCCAATCTGAGCTACAGTCTGTTGGTTTAAACCACGCAATCCGTCCTTTTCTGTGAAGAGCACGTTTGTGCATGAGTGAGCCTTGGATGCCCACTGCTGTTCCCTCCTTGGACCACTTTTGATAATAAGTGACCACTGCAGCCTGAGAATAGCCCACAGGAGCTCTGACGCAGTCGTCTAGCCATCACAGTTTGGCCCTCATCCAACTTGCTCAAATCTTTAAGCTTGCCCATTTTTTCCTGTTCCTAATACATCAACTTTACCCATATGGAAAAGATATATATAAATCTTATAAAGTTTGTATCTGTCTTGTGTGAAACTTGTATGAAAAGCATATAAGAGTGAAAACAGATTAGGGCTGAACGATATATCGCATTTGCGATAATATCGCGACATGATCAAGTGCAATTTTCTAACCGCAAAGGCTGCGATTATACTCTGGACATGTCCAAATTCATGGGCTGCATCCTCCTGAGGCCGCATTTGTAGACCGATTACGTCACAGCGACGCGCCGAAGGCTGTCCAAATTACTACCATATCCCAGAATTCATAGCGCGGCCCAGCCAAACTCCAGTTTCCAGCAATGGCGGCCGCTACTAAGTTTTAAAATTACTCATACTAATCTTTCTGGGTCACAAAATAAACTTTTAACATATTTTCAGGCGAGAAAGTAGTTGTGTAAACATCAAATATCTGCTCGGTTTATCAAGATATCCCATATTTGCAAAAGTGCTTCGACGTTTTCAGAGGCGTCTGCTACCCACCAGCTCGACAGCTAGCCGGGAGCTCGAGGGTTACTGATGCGGCCGAGAACGGCACAACTCCCGGCACATCATTTTCAGATCACCGCGGAGTTTCGCTGCTCGGGTTAAACGTAATATATAAGTCACTTAGACAACCTAAAAATGTTATTGTTGGGCTTTTTTCAGTGTTTTGTTTGTTCGTGAGTAAATCGGTTTGGCTGAGATTAAAGTTATTAGATTAGATAAAATAAAACTTTATTAATCCCCCGGGTGGGTTCCTCCTTGGTTTCACACAGCTGACTAAACGTCAAACAGAAAACTTATTAAACAGAAGTATGAGACAGTCGAGAATTTACACCAGTGTCTGGTTATATTTTAGATAGCAAGAAGCAGACGGCCGAGTTTATTAAACTCCACCGAGACAGCGGTGACGCTAATCAGAACTAGCCTTCTGATTCAGAAGGCTAGACCGTCCAATTTCACGCCTTTAAATTTTAAAGGCGTGTTTGTGTGTGTGTTTATACAATTGCTATTATGTTTGCACTTTATGTGTAATGTTACTGACTGCAGAGATCAGTAAGATGTGTGTATTTTTTATTTATTAGTTTTATTTATTTAATATTATTTTTTAATTGAATGACTGTCTAGTAGTTCACAGATGTCGAAAAACTGAGTGTGGTAAAGCCACTGATTTTTTTTATGTATATTTCTGCAATCTGCACATTGTACTGACTTTCATTTTAATGTTTACACCAGGGTTCCTTGTCAGCACTTTATGCTCAGATGTTTGTAAGCTAAAAATAAACTATTGTGTATGTTCAAATATACTGTTGTGATTGAAGAAGTTAAATAAAAATGTCAGTCATCAATTCATGCATCACCTCATGTCATCATAACAGAGGTCTGTCTTCCAGGAAAGAACAGTTTAAAATTAATGTAATATAGTATTGGCCATACTATATGATGTATTGCTTGTCTTTGTTTAATAATACAGAAGACAAAGACCTTAAAAAATAATCGCATATCGCATCGCAATCGCAATATTGGGGCAAAAAATCGCAATTAGATTATTTTCCATAATCGTTCAGCCCTATTCCATTTGAATTTAGACTTTTATAATGAATTTAGTAATACAGTGTGGATAGTTTATATTGTTCCAGTGATATCGAGATGTTTCTTTTTCAAAATTTAGAGCAAAAATTCAATCAGCCATATTGAAAGCCCATGTTTATCCTGTCCTTGTGTGCCTTCCTGTCATGTTTTTAGCTGCTTCCCAACCTCTACCACCTCGGATCAGCTTCCAGAGAGGAGGTGAACAGTACTTCAGTAGGTCCAATTCAGGAGAAACTGGAGTCTATGGCCGGGGAGGTGACTGCTGTCATGGACCAACAGCTGCAGGTTGGGCCTTAACGGTCATAGATTAGTAAAGTCTGTGAAATTGCATTTTAAATGTAGGCTCATGAGATCAGTATGACAGCTGTCATCTAGTAATTTAATCAGATCCATCATTACATTTTCCTCCCTGCTGTCTCTTTAGACGCTATTGGAGACCATGATGGATGCAGCAGAGTCTCTGTGTCCTCATGTGATGAAGAAGAGTAATCTTCGAGTAGAGCTGATGAAGGCCAGCTCAGCTAGGATGGTTGTACCTAAAAGCTTTGTTAGCAAAACCCTCCTGGAGCAGTCTGGGGTAGATATCATCAACAAGATCAGGTGTGTTTGGAGGCTTCATAGTTTAAGCATTTAAGTCTGTTGTGACCTTACAGCTCCCCTCACCTTCTCTCTCTGTGGCAGTGAGGTGAAGCTGAGTCTAGCGTCCTTTCTGTCCGATCGCATCGTCGATGAGATTTTGGAGGCTCTTTCCACGTCACAGCACGTGCTGGTAAGATTAGAATCGACTGTTTTGTATTCATTAATTAACAATGGCTAGAGGGGGAAAAGTAAATGTTGATTTAAAATTATTTAGTATTTTCTCCCCTATTGATCTTGTCTCATCCTGACTCTTCACCCCTTCTGTTTGCTTGCCTTTCAACAACTTTCCTTCTTCTCTTTACATCTTTTGTCTCTCTTGCGCGCCATCTCATTGTTTTTCTTGTCACCGGTCGTCTCAGGCGGATCATCTGGTACGCCGAGGTCGCCCCTTGGTGCAGCAGGAGTCGGTGGACCTGGATGTGCCGGAGGAAAAGATTCCAAAAAGGGCATCGGCCGAGATACTGGAGGCTGAGAGGCTTGAGGATTTGGAAACATGTATGGTAGGTTATGGTGGGCAACAGGTGAGGGTGTGAGTGTTTAATTAGAATTAACGGCTGACCTACCTAAGCAAAGGGAGGCAGTGGTTCTTGCTCACAGTTAGCTGTAGCTCACAAATACACCTGCCTTAAATTTAACCTCTACCTAAAAAATTAGTTCTCGTCATCTTTACATTGACCATCATTAATTCTAGCACAGACTGAAAAACTTTTGCCAAAATGCTAACAGCACTCTTGGCTGTTATTGGCTCATTTTTAATGCAGGTGAGTAAATAGTGTAGAAAGGCTACAAAACTAGGCTGGAGTTTGATTTGATTTTGATTTGATTTTATTGATTAGCATTCAAATTCAAATCTCAGTGAAAACAGTGAGAAAAAAAAACAGTGAAAACAGAACAAAAATCTACCATAAAGAAAGAAAGCATGAGACAAGGCTAATCAAAAGGTATTGGCTGAAGCATTTGCTTATTACGCCAACCCTTTTCACAAAATATCTTTTTGTATGCAGCTCCTGTACACAGGGCTTGAAGAAAATAATAAAACAAAGCAAAAACCAAACCAAACAAACAAACAAACAAAAACAAAACAACAAAAAAAAAAACTTTCCACCTTAGATAAGTAACTACATCAAAGCAAAAGAATCAAGAGGTTGGTTTTTTTTTCTCCTTTTTGCACTTTTCATTCTTGATTTATATATTTTTCTAATACTCTATTTTTAAACATGTTTTTAAACAAGGAAAATGAACTACACCTTTTTAAATCACTGTCATAACTATTCCACAGTTTAACTCCTCTAACAGAAACACATCTCTGCTTTATATTTGTCCTTATCTTGTTTTTTTTAAAGAAATCTGTTCCCCTTAAGTCATATTGACTCTCCCTGACTTTGAACAGTTTCTGAGTACTGGGGCAAAGCAAGTTATTTTGTGCTTTATACATTATCTGTGCCATTTTATATTCAACTAAATCATAAAATATCAGGGTATTCAGATTAATAAACAAAATGTTAGTTGGTTCTATATAGTTTGATTGGTTTATAATTCTTATAGCTCTTTTTTGTAACTTGAAAATATGAAGTGTTCGTTTTATATGCATTACCCCATATCTCCAGACAATAAGTCATATATAGAAGCAACAGAGTACAATAAAGTGTGTATAATGATTTTTTGTTCAGGACATGCTTTGTTTTATAGAGAATAGCAATGGTTTTTGACATTTTTGTTTTCACGTGGTTTATATGAGACTTCCATCTCAGCTTATCATCAATTATCACTCCAAGAAATTTATTTTCGTACACTCTTTCAATTTCAATTCCATTAACCCTTATTTTAGACACATTTTTCACTTGTCTAATGCCAAAAATAATCAATTTTGTTTTCTTTATATTTAATGATAACTTATTTACATCAAACCAGTTTTTAAATATATTTAACTCCTTTTCCGCTGTAGTCAGAAGCTGTTCTAAGTTTTTACCTGAGCAGTACAGAGTGGTATCATCAGCAAACAATACACATTTTAACAGTTTGGAAACACTACATATGTCATTTATATATAATATAAATAATTTAGGGCCCATCACAGAGCCCTGAGGAACACCACAAGTTACCTTCAACTGTTTAGATTTTACATTATTGAATTCGACATATTGATATCGTTCATCCAGGTAACTTTTCATCCACTTGTATGCTATCCCTCTTATGCCATATCTCTCTAGTTTATTCATTAATATAGAATGATCAATTGTATTGTAATGTATGTTTGCACTGATTGCCGATCACGCTTCAACTGAGTCGTCCTCGGTCAGAAGGAATGGTACTCCACAGTGATGTAGTTCAAATAACTTTACTAAGGAGGTGGCAGATGACATCAACAGGATGTACAGCGTTGGTAGGGAGGCATTATAGGATTCACATGCAGGTAAAGGGGGTGTGAGTGTGTCTATGGGTGTGTGTGGTCATCTGTAAACAGAAAAACAAACATTTGTATTAACCACTATGGATAGCAGTGTACCCCTTCTACAGTACTGTGGGTTTCCAGCGTAATGTTATACAATCTGCCATAACCTCATGGCCACTAGATGGCACCCTAAGACCATAAATGAATTTCTGGCTCGTATATACATTGGCAACCCAGACCTCTGCAGATTACAACGATTCAGAGAATAAACATAGTAAATAGTTACATCCGCCTACAACCACAATGCTTGACAGTAAGTCGTATATGAAATGAAACATGGGCTGAACACAAGGCTGCCTGTAGTAGGCCAAAAAAACGCATCTTAGCGATAGCAACGGGACTAGCTTCTTACATAGCAAATTACACAGATAAAGTCAAACAAGCATCACTCTCATCTTACAATACTCACATGGTAAGCACGCACACAGTATTAACTCACACAGGAATGCAAGTAAATACGTTATCCTCCGACACACCTCTCATCTGTGCAGAACTGCGCTGAACACGTTCCCAACCGGAAGTACAGATACCGAGGTGCATCATGGGTAACGTAGTATAAACAGTTACAATGAACAAGCGGACTTTTAACAGCCGCCCCTGTATTTGTAGGCAAATACACTCCCGCTAGAGTCCTTCTATTTTGAAACAGTGTCATGTGAGTCCTCAGGAACTTCGGGAAGTTCTACCAGCTTAGTTACCGGGCGAACATAGGTACTGTCTTTAACTTTGACCTCGGCGGCTCGAACAACGCCATCAATCCCTGGGAAAACTTTGACAATGGTACCCACAGGCCAAAGGCCTCTAGGCAAGTTATAGTCCACAATCATAACAGCTTGTCCCACAGCCATGTTGTCAGTGGACTTCCTCCATTTCTGTCGGAGTTGCAGTCCTGGGAGGTAGTTCTGTATGAACCGCTTCCAGAAGTGGTCGCTGATGACCTGACTGTGCCTCCATCTTCTGTTCGAAAGAGTGCCTGAGGGGCCGTAAACTGCCTGGGGTAGTGCCGAATCATGCCGCCCCATCAAAAGAAGATTTGGTGTGATGGGATCTGGGTCAGCTATGTCAGCCGATGCATAGCCGAGCGGCTTTGAGTTCAAAATGCCCTCAACCTCTATGAGAGCAGTGAGTAGGACTTCTTCCGCCACAACTTGGTCCTTCAGGACTACTTGCAGAGCTGACTTCACTGCTCTGATTTCCCTTTCCCATGCTCCTCCGAAATGAGGAGAGTGTGGGGGATTGAAGCAGAAGTTGATAGTCTGCTTGGCCAGTTGCTGCTTGAGGTCCGGCTCCATGTTTTCACACGCCGTTTGGAGTTCTCTGTGCCCACCTCTGAAATTGGTCCCTCGATCAGACCACATCTCGTATGGCTTTCCTCGGCGTGCAATAAATCTGCGTAATGACATAAGGAAGGAATCGGTGTCAAGACTAGGGAGGAGATCAAGGTGCACGCATCTGGTTGTAAGACACTTGTAGATAATTCCCCAGCGTTTCTCTTTTCTACGACCTATCTTTATCGTGTATGGCCCAAAACAGTCTACGCCCGTTGACCAGAACGGCGGCTTATAGAGTCTCAGCCGTGATGAAGGTAAGTCAGCCATTTTGGGTGTAGAAGGCGAGGCGCGCCATCTCCTACAGTCCACACACTGGTGCTGATGCTTCTTAATGGCTTGACGTCCTCTGAGAATCCAATAGGTGCGCCGTATTTCCGCAAACAGCCTCTCTGCACCTGGATGAAGGAGCTGGTCATCATAAGTTTTTATGATGAGCTTGGTCAGGGGATGTTCAGCTGCTAATACGATGGGATGAATACTGTCTGGATCTAAGTCTGCAGCTCGACGGAGGCGGCCTCCGACTCTGAGGAGACCGGTAAGACTGTCATATTCAGGGGACAGCACGCTAAGACGGCTGTCTGAGCGGACTGGGTGCCCGATCTGGAGGGCTCGGGCCTCCTCTGGGAAGCTGTCAGTCTGAGCCGAGCGAAGCAGCATGGTCTTGGTTTCTAGTTGCTCCACTGCTGTAATAGGAGCGTCAGCCGCCCCGTGTTGGGTCTGGTATGTAGCAGCAATCAGCTCATCTAGCGTGGCATACTGTGTTGGATCCGGTAAGGTCGGGGATGCAGAAGCGTGCCCACAGAATGCAGTCTTCCTGAGCTCTGCCTCACTGCATGCCGGGAACTCTGTTGGAAACTTAGGCCAAGTGTCAGCAGTTTGTGACAGAAAGGGTGGACCATGTGACCAACGATTGCAGACAGTTAGGTCAGCGAGATGTTTCCCTCTGGTGATGTCATCAGCGGGATTGAGGTCAGAGGTCACATACCGCCACTGTTCAGGAGATGTCAGCTCCTGTATTTCACAGATTCTAGTCCCCACGAATACCTTATAGCGACAGGAACAAGACTGGATCCACTGCAGCACCGTTGTAGAGTCTGTCCACAGGTAGATCGATTGCAGGAGAATGGTGAGCTCTGTCTGGAGTAATTTGGCCAATTGGGCTCCTGTGAGTGCTGCGCAAAGCTCCAGCCGGGGCATTGACACCTGTTTGCGTGGGGCCACTCTGGAGCGAGCCATCAGGAATGATGTGGCGATGGGCAGTTGTTGCTCGATTACTCGGAGATAATCCACAGCCCCATACGCCTTTTCTGATGCGTCACAGAATATGTGAGCCTCGTATGTCACATTGCTGGAGTTGTGAGAAGGAGCGTAGCAGCGGGGAATGGTGACATGCTGAAGGTGTGACAGTTCGCCTTCCCACTCAAGCCAGGACTTAAGTAGATTCCCTTCGATGGGCTCATCCCATCCTCTCTCTGTGCTCCACAGGGCCTGTACAATCAGCTTGGCCCTTGTAGTGTAGGGACAAATATAACCTAGGGGGTCATACTGGGTAGCTAGTACCTTGTACACGTTGCGCAGCGTGACCGTGGAGTAGGTTATAGGGCGGTGCTTATATCCCAGGACATCTGTCGGGCAGTGCCAGCTGAGTCCTAATGTTGACTCTTGTGGGTCGAGACTTTTGAAGTTCAGCCAAAGCTCGCAGCTCTCTGATCTAGCTGAAGCGGGCAGGTGAGCAACTACTTCGGGCACGTTGCTCGCCCACTGACGTATCTCGAATCCTCCTTGAATGAGTAAATCTCTCATTCGGTCGATGAGCTGCTTTGCTTCTTCTGGGTTGGACAGGGACTGTAAACAGTTATCCACATAGAAGGCTGTGTGGACAGAGTCACAGATGTCCTTGTGGGTGTCTTTGTGCTCCCTTGCATGTCTCTGTAGGGCGAAAATAGCACAACAGGGGCTACATGTCGTTCCGAAGGGCAAAACTCTCCACTCATATACGTCTGGGGGCCGGTCAGTTTCACAATCCCTCCACAGAAACCGTAGCAGAGTACAATCCTCTGGGAGCAGCCGAATCTGGTGAAACATGGCTTTGATATCTCCACTCACAGCTACAGGGTGTTGGCGGAAGCGGAGTAATACCCCCAGCAGAGTGGGCCCCAAGGGAGGTCCTGGTAAGAGGTAGTGGTTCAGGACAGCCCCCTGAAACTCAAACGAACAGTTGAAGACCACCCTAGCCTTATTATTGTGATGTACCATGTGATGGGGTACATACCATGACTCGGAAGAGCTATGTGTCTCATCTGGGCTCAGCTTAACAACATAACCAGAATCTACTAACCTGTGGATCTCCTGGCTGTATGTGAGGGTCAGATCAGGATTCTTGGCCAGCTTACGTTCGGTGGATCTGAGGAGGCCTTTTACTGCTTCAGGAGAGACACACATCCGTGGAAAGTCCCTTCTTCTCAGCAGCGGAGTGGCGTATCTCTCGACACCGTCTACTGGGACTCTGATGGTCTTTGTCTCCAACATAGCTACCGCCTCTCTGTCCTCCTTTGACCGTGTGACCTCCTTCTCTGTCCTGTAGGGGGGAGCATCTAGTTGCCACAAACGCTTCACATCTTGATGCAGGGCCTCTGCAGGAGAAAGGCACATGTTCAGGCACTGCAGGTCCCCCTCAGATGTAGGCATACTACTGGCCGGCCCCTGGATGGCCCATCCGAGCTTGGTGCAGATAGCTACTGGCCCTTTGGACGACCCCCGAAGGACGGGGCGGACAGGGGTGATGAGATGAGCGTTATCTGAGCCAATCAGCACCAAAGGTTGGATCTGGTTAAATCCCTCAATCTGGACTTTCTGTAAGTGAAGATACTTCTTCTTTAGCTGTTCAGCTGGACATGACTGAGTAGCTAGGCTCAGTTGTTGGGCTGTGAAGGCATGTGTTACTTTGTACCTCACTTTGGGCTTAGCCCTTGGTGACACCTGAAATGAGACAAAGCCTCCCTTCATCTGGATTACATCTCGACGGATAGTTCTCAGTGAGAGTGTTGCTTCCTCCTGTTCCAAACCTAGAGATTTAACTGCCGCTGGAAGCACAACAGTCTTCTCTGAGCCGTCATCGAGCACAGCAAATGTATCCAGTGATTTGCCCCCATGATGTAGTTGGATTGGTACTACCTTAAGCATAACACGACCTGAGTGACTTGAATAGTCTAGGTAGACCATACTAGTACTCACAGTTAGTATGTTAGGGTCCCGCTTCTTGGCCTCAACCAGGTCATGGAGCACCGACAAATGCTGGTCACCACAGGTGCTGCACGGCTTCTTCAGAGTACACTGCTCTGGAGAATGTTTACGGCCACAGCGCCAGCATTTGGCCTTCTCGGTAATCCAGGTAGCCATAGCTTTGAGGTCTAGCCTTTTGAATCCATCACAGCCATTCAGATAATGCTCTGTCCCTTCGCAGTATGGACAATAAGGTTTGAACTTCTGTTTCTTCTTAGGTTGGACTGTCGGATCTGGAGCTGTAGATTCTCCCTCCTGTTTTAGCTTGGCTTGGGCTGGATTTGGGCCGTAGTAGATGGAAGCAGATCTGTTGTGTGGCTTGAGCCCTGCTGAGGCTTTGAGTAGGTTCTTCTCTGGACGTGGCTTGTCCGGGGGCATTTGAGAGGCTTGTCTGGATAGCTGAAGGACTTGGGATTTCCGTTCGAGCCATTCTGAGAAGTCGTACATATTGTATGTTCGGCTGCTGCCACTGCGGATGATCCCCCGGGTGATACAGTACTCGATGAAGTTGTCCCTGTAGTTCAGAGGGAGCTTGGTAAGCAGTCTATCCACATGTGAACCACAATGAAGCTCACTGGCTGCTACTTCATCCATGGTACTGAGAAGCCCAACCAGGCTGGACACCGACAGGGAGAGGTCTTCAATAGCTTGAGAGTCTCCGGCTCTAATAGGGGGGCAGTTTAATATAGTGCTAAGCTCACTTTGGACTAACTGCCTTGGCTGTCCATACCTCTGCTCTAGCGCCCTCATTGCACTAGTGTAGGGAGTGCGGTCGTGAATGTAGCGCTTGGCTACCTGTAGGGCGCTGGGATGCTCTAGATGATCTAGTAGGACCTGATACTTGTAATCTTCTCCCAGATGAGAATATGGCCCTAAGGTGCTGTCCAGCCCTTTCTTTAATAAGGCGAAGTCACTCTCTCTCCCCGACCGGAAGATCACCAGCTTAGGCTTTGGAATGCCATATGAAGATGCCACCATCATCTCCATCAGGTTTGGTAGAGGCGTTCCTGCTGGGTAAATTGTGGCAACCTGTGGATTATGGTGTTCAGCAGAGGAAGATGATGAATAGTTACATCCTGAGGGATAAGGAACATAGTATTTGCCAGCTGGATCGGGCAAAGCTTCAGGATGCAGTATGGTGGGCACAGGGGATGAGCTTCTGCCCACTGTGATGGCTGGGGCACAGGTGCTGGTGGACCTGAAGGTTGCTGCAAGTACACAGGATTAGCTGGATGTCTGACTTGGAAGACAGGAGCAGCGGGATGTGACATCTGCTGCAGACTCGCTGGGTCCACAGCCTGTGATAGCTGGTGCATTGAAAGATGAGCATGTTGTAGTGGCTGATCAGCTGGGGATGCAGAATGTAATAGCTGCACCTGGCCTGGCCTGTTTATCAGGGGCTGATGTTCCGATCGCTGATATGAGAAGGGTTCAGCAGTGCATCGTCCAGGTCTCCTGAGTGGCGTCGATGCGGCTACATAAGTGGCAGGGTGCAGCACTGGCTGAATGTGAAGGCTCGCTTTACGGGGAGGTGATGGAGCAGATGTTTCCGCTTGCGTTGGCATGTTTGCAGGTGTTGTGGTGCCCTGCTCTGAGGGACTTACTAGCACAGTTAGTGGCTCTGTGGTATCATGTAACACCTCATTGCTAGGTTGTAGTGGTGCAACTTCTGTTATGGAGGAAATACGTTGGGGTTGTTCTAACGCTCCTGTTTCTGGGGGAAGAGGACTGCCAGGTTTAGAAGCTTGCTCCAAACGCTCCACCCGCTTTAGTAATGTCCCACGAGTTTCCTCCATAGACACTTGCAGTTGAGTCATGTGTTGGAGGTAGGGCTGGGCGATATGACCCAAAATTCATATCTCGATATTTTTTTAGCTGGATGGCGATATAAGATATATATCTCGATATATTTTTTTAAAGCCATAAAATAAGAACAAAAAGAGAGTTCTTAGTCAAAGCTGTGTCCCAGATGTCACACAGGCACTTTTATTAACATAGAACAGATGTACATAAAATTTACTCAAAAATAAATTATGAGCATTTATTAAATAATAATGCTCCATAAATAAAAGAAAACAATGTTGTTTTTGTGCTAAACAAAAAGCTCACAATTGTGCAGTCAAAATGTAAACCAAAAGACGCTGAGCACAATAACAAAGACAGATTTCACAGCTGCTCTGTTCCCAACTTCTACTGCGTGACTGACAGCCTGGAGTTTGAAATCCGCTTCGCAACCACGTCTCTTAACAGGTGCCATTTATGGTCCTTATACACAGTAGGGTAATATTACGTTGAAGCACAGTACGTATCACTCCGCGAGGCTCAGCCGTAATGCTCCGACAATCCATCAAGCGGTGCAGCTCCGTAGCTTACCAAAGTCGTACTAAAACATTTTTTCACAGATTGCTGAGCGCCGTGTTCCACATAAAATCGGTTCGCAGTCATCAAGCACAACCAGAATTCATACATAAGGCGCGCTGTCAACTTTTGAGAAAATGAAAGGATTTTAGTCCGTGCAGCACCTCTGGGCTGCATGGCGTTAGCGTGGTTAGCTCGTTAGCGTGGTTAGCTAGCTTACACGTTGACGCCGTCCAGCCCCACGCACGGGGCGATGCGCAGTAACTCGTTAACGGAGATTTGCCGTGTCCATCTTGTCGCTTCCTGCAGGTGAAGTGATGGGGGAGGAGGGGAGGCCGAGTAACGTTGCTTAAAGACGAAAGTGGACGAAAGAGAGGCAAACTTGCGGCTCCACAAGTATAATTATAACGTAACATAGACTATATCGATATAAAGGATATTGTCACATCTTATATCTCGTATAAAAATATATCGATATTTTTTAAAAACTCGATATATCGTCCAGCTCTAGTTGGAGGACACTGCTCCAAACTGATTCCATCTTCTGCCATCTCTCATCCTCTTCATAGTCGGAGCTGCTTGAACTACTTGGAGCTCTAGATGGCTCGGGTGGCTCAGTTAGGTTGTGCTCATAGTCCACCAGATGTCCCGGAAGTTTCTTCTCCCGCGCTGGACGGGGGCTATTCGATGCACCTCTATCCCGAGGGTTTGCCATCTCATTAACTCAGCCAAGGCGAACTCCGGCTCGAAGGACCACTTGTAATGTATGTTTGCACTGATTGCCGATCACGCTTCAACTGAGTTGTCCTCGGTCAGAAGGAATGGTACTCCACAGTGATGTAGTTCAAATAACTTTACTAAGGAGGTGGCAGATGACATCAACAGGATGTACAGCGTTGGTAGGGAGGCGTTATAGGATTCACATGCAGGTAAAGGGGGTGTGAGTGTGTCTATGGGTGTGTGTGGTCATCTGTAAACAGAAAAACAAACATTTGTATTAACCACTATGGATAGCAGTGTACCCCTTCTACAATACTGTGGGTTTCCAGCGTAATGTTATACAATCTGCCATAACCTCATGGCCACTAGATGGCACCCTAAGACCATAAATGAATTTCTGGCTCGTATATACATTGGCAACCCAGACCTCTGCAGATTACAACGATTCAGAGAATAAACATAGTAAATAGTTACATCCGCCTACAACCACAATACTTGACAGTAAGTCGTATATGAAATGAAACATGGGCTGAACACAAGGCTGCCTGTAGTAGGCCAAAAAAACGCATCTTAGCGATAGCAACGGGACTAGCTTCTTACATAGCAAATTACACAGATAAAGTCAAACAAGCATCACTCTCATCTTACAATACTCACATGGTAAGCATGCACACAGTATTAACTCACACAGGAATGCAAGTAAATACGTTATCCTCGACACACCTCTCATCTGTGCAGAACTGCGCTGAACACGTTCCCAACCGGAAGTACAGATACCGAGGTGCATCATGGGTAACGTAGTATAAACAGTTACAATGAACAAGCGGACTTTTAACATGTATCAAACGCCTTTTTAAAGTCTATAAATACACCAACAGTATATTCCTTATTATCTATTGCATTAGATATCCCTTCAACAAGTTCCATCACTGCCATTGAAGTGGACCTTTTCACTCTAAAGCCATATTGGTTATCGCTTAGGAGATTATGCTTCTCCATATATTTATCAAGTCTATTAACAAAAAACTTTTCTAAAATTTTTGAGAACTGTGGGAGTAGTGATATTGGCCTGTAATTGGTAAACTGACATCTCTCTCCGTTTTTATGGATTGGAATAACTTTTGCTATTTTCATTTGTGAGGGAAACACACCAGTTTGAAAGGACAGATTACAAATGTATGCGAAAGGTTGCACTATATATTCTATAATACTTTTAACTAATATCATGTCAATACCAAAACAGTCAGTGGACTTTTTATTTTTAAATGTCTTCACAATGTTAATTATTTCTCTATGAGTTGCAGCACCAATAAACATGGAGGACACATTCTGAGTAATATGTTTATTTAGGTCGTTATTATTTCTTGACTCTGGAATTTCTTTTGCTAAATTAAAGCCAACATTTAAAAGAAATCATTAAATTCATTTGCAATGTCTTTAGTTTTATCAAGCACAATATCTTTATCTTTTTTAAAAAATTCTGCATAATTCTTATTTTTTGAGCCCTTTTTGATTAGACTGTTTAATATCCTCCATGTTTCTTGTGTGTTACTTCTACTTTGCTCCAATAATTTGTGGTAATATTCTTTCTTACTTGTTCTTATAATATTTACTAATCTATTTTTATATAACTTGTACTTTATTTCAGCATCTTTTGTCCTCTGTTTTATGAATCTCTTATATAGATTATTTTTCTTTTTACATGCATCTTCTATCCCCTTTGTGATCCATGGCTTATTTGATCTGTGATGCTTTCTAGTGATTTTCATTAAAGGACAATGTTTAAGTTCACTACCAGCAGTGCAATATATATTATTTCTCCCAGCCAAACTGGAACAGAAGCAAGTGAAAACAGTCTTTTATAGGCCTCGAGTTAAGAGGTGAAATATTTAGCAGTGTCCGTTTTTTTTCTGTTGGCAAAACAAAGATGATAACTGTAATCATCTGGCAGAAAAGTGTTGGTGCAGTCTGCTGTGGGGAAAAGCAGCAAGTCCTCCTGTCCTCTGTCTTCCTCTGGTTCCATAGTTATCTCCACGTTTTTTTCTTCTTCTTCTTAAATCTTTCCCCTGCCTCCCTCTCCTTCCTCCTCTGCTTCCTTTCATTTTCCTCGCTTGTTCTTCGTTAGGCCTTACTCTGTGTTGTCTCCCTTTCTCTTCAATCTTTTCCTCTTTTCCTTCTTCTCTTTTCCTCCTTTGCTCCATGGAGATTCTGTGCTGCACCAGTGTAAGTAATAGTGGACTGCCTCGCTCGATTCTCGTTCCTGTCCACTTTTCTTTGCTCTCACTGTTCTTTTCCTTGTCCCTCACTCTCCCCTGTGCATGCCTGCTATACAGTCCTCACTGGGTTCTTTTACAATTTGGTGTATGAAGAGTGTTTCCTTAAAAAGAAGCAGTAGAGCTTCCCTCATCCTGCCACTGTGTTTAAGGATAAATAATAAAGATAACATTTCAAACCCCTTTAAAATTCTAGAGATTTGTCAGATTAACCAGTTGATACTTTGGTTTGTAAACTAAGAGTATGAGCTCCAAGTCTGAAGAAAACTGGCCTACAATATTGTTATTTTCTTTAAAATATGTTCTAAGTTAAATATACATTTGGCTTCTGGAGATCCGATATCATCTTGTGGCACTGAGATACGAGTAAATAAAAGCAGCAGTCAAGACTTCGGAGAAGGGGTGGACAAAAAAATTTATTAAAGGGCCACATAAGACTCCGGGATTGTTGTGGAGGGCTGCAGCAATAAGCTGAACTCAGTTCTGCCCAATATTAATTTTTATCTCTTCATAAGCTTGACGGTTAAACACAGGAAGCTATAATATCTGTTATTGAGTTTCAACGTTAAGGAATTAGAAATATAAGATGTGGAAAACATGTTAACGGCTCGCTTGTGTCGCGTTATGACAGATGTGCTGTTTGTTCTTTTGTTCACTCTTTTTGTACTTGCACACAGTTGTTGCTTACGTGGTTTTAAAATCTTCAGCACTCATCCACTCGTCACTTATAGAAAATAAAGTTTTCATTTTAGTTCACAGTTGCTACAAGTGTAACTTTTCCTCCTGCAGATGACTCCAAAATCCAAAAGGAAGAGCATCCACAGCAGGATGCTGCGACCAGTGTCTCGTGCCTTTGGTTAGTACTTCATATTTCTGAGTTTACATGTTATAACACCACGTTCTCTTAAATTGAGATTATCATGCTGTCTTGCTGCTTTAGGCTATACAAAGCAGAATAATTCTAGTTTTGTAGTTGGATTAATTTTTTTTTTTACCTTTTGTGATTTTTATTTCTTGTTTAGTTTTTATTGGTTGGAAATCTTTAGTTTTACTTAAATTTGTGTTAGTTTTAGTGTTTAGTTTAGTTATAGAGGACACATGCCAGAGGCAAGATTTAGGAAAATATTTAGAAAAATAGACGCAAAGTTTCAAATATGTCCAATAAACCGTCATCAGCTAAGTCATGTTAACTTTCTTTGTTTTTTCCTTTTTTAAAAGACAATTTTCCAAGTTCCCAAAATCATTTCATGTTGTTAACGTGTCATAAAAATCTAGTTTTTATTTTTTTTATTATAGTTAAAATCTTTTTTTCATATCTAGTTTGAGTTTTTCAGTTTGTAGTTTTAACTGTAATAACGTTAATAAGAAGTTGACTTGATGGGGTTTTATTTTTTATTTCTCTGTATTTGATCCTATAAAATTACAAATCTACAGAGATGGAGTTTGACCTGGACAAAGCCCTAGAAGATGTCCCCATCCATGTGGAGGATACTTCAACTTCATCTCACACTCCATCCACTCCATCTATGGTGCTGCCCAAACTGGAGCCATGTCCCACAGGTGTGATGGTGGAGCTTCCATCTGAGGAAGAAAAAAAGCTCCAGCACTTCACCAAACTCCGACCTCGGAGGAACAAAAAGACACATTCCAGCAAAGTACCAGTGAGTGGTCAAGATGGGTTTCTCAAGTTTACTTCAAGGCATTAGTGAGCTTACATTTGTCTCAAAATAACATATAAGACCTCTTTAGATATAGTCCAGTGCAGTTGATCTGCTTTCTGTCAGATGGTCCAGAAAATCTTTTTTCTTTCAGCAAATCAGCAGCACTCCATCTCAAGATGGGGAACAGAACGGCCTCATGGGAAGGGTGGATGAGGGTGTAGATGAGTTCTTCTCTAAAAAAGTCACCAAGATGGATTCCAAGTAAGGACTGTACTCTTGTCTCTTTATGTTTTTATCCACTGAATACATAAGTTGAAATGGGCTTCATCTTGACATTTCTAATACTCCTCTCTTATTAAGTCTTTCTCTCATGTGTCCCTTTGTCCGTCGTGTCTTTTCTCAGGCGTTCCCTGAAGAGTTCAGAATCTCAAGATGGCGAGAAGAAAAAGAAAGGAGGATTTCTAAATCTCATCAAACGATCCTCTAAATCGGATAAATCAGACAAACTGGATAAGTCTGAGAAAATCCAGGCCACTTTAACATCCTCGGGTCCATCACCCTCTGCACAGCCATCCGTCATCCCAGAGGAGCCTTCCTCACCGAAGGTTGCAATTAAGAGCCCAGCACCTGAGCCGAAGTCGAGGTGAAGATGAAGACTAAAGCAGAATTATATATATATATATATATATTTTTTTTTATATTCCTCTGTAACCACTCCCAGCTTTTTTGACAACATTTCCGTCTCCACCACAGAGACGCCTCCAGTCGCTCACAGCCCACAGACTACAGCAGCAGCTCAGACCGCTCAGAGGAGCTGAGGACACCAGACTCCATGGACGAACCCTGGGAGGGTTCAGATGGCAGGGGGAGTCCTCAGGGAGGCAAGCGGTATCCTGGTGTGCAGATGATGGGCAGTGGGCTCCTAGCAGAGATGAAAGCCAAGCACGAAAGAAGAGCGTACAAGGTAAAGTGATGCCAATTAAACCAAAAAATAAAGAAACTACACAAAGTACATGAAAATGGGGCACAGCAATATGTATGATGGCTCTGTTTCAAAGATGAAGACAAAGACTTGAGGCAAATCCAAAAAGACTTAAACTCTGCAGTTCTGTCGCACATATACAAGCTTAATTTAGTGAGTAAAAAGTCTTTGAGTTAAGAATGTATTACAGAGCAGTCACACACATAAACATGCCGAACTAATCCTGCAAACATCCTGCCAGTGGAACCAAATAGCTACTGCTCTACTTATTTCTTTGATTGGGGATATAATGAAGCGGTTTAAAGTTGATTCATATGTTTGGGCTTTTAAATGGGTAGAGAAGCACACAGGGATTAAAATGCGTTAAAATATATTTACACATTCCAGGAATTAAAGTCATTGTCTATGCTAATTGTTTGTCTATAAATGTATACACACATGCACACACATTTTTTTTTTTTTTTGTCTGTATTTGGATTTAAAAGGCCTTTGGTTCAGATGCCCTTCCTCCTCCTCCTCCCCCTTCACCTCCTTCTCACCCTCACCCCTGACACTCGTCACGACTCACTCCACCCTGGGTTCAAGCCCAGTCTCTGAAGTTGAGCTAAAGATATTGCCTTAATAAGCGACGCAATAAAAGAAGATGAATATTTTTTTTAAATGGGACTTTCCTGTCCTGTCACACTTCATTTAGTGGATTTCCTATTTGTCTCGCCTGGGCCATTTTCACAGCTTTTTTTTCCTCCTTCCTCTTGGTATACCCTCATTTCTTGTCAAAACACAGCCTATTTTTTTTTCTTCTTTCATATTCGAGCAGTGATAATCTTTTTACTTGTTTTTGTTTTTGAATGTAAAGCAATTCGTCCTTGTGGCTAATTATTGCTCTGTAGTTGGGTGGGGCCCTTACATGGCATCAGTTTTGGTATTAGGGTTGTTCTTAGCTTGTGAAAATAATACTGCAGTTAATTTTTAATCAATATTGTGTTATTTAAGTTTATTTAAAACAAGTCTTATTTAGCAGATAAATGGAAAAATAAACTGTAAACTGTAGTTTTAATAAGTTCAGAGGATCCTGATCAGTCAATCAACGATATCCCAGTACACCCTTGCTGGTGGTGCTTTTTTAAAAAGAGCATATTTGGATTCAAAGCACTCTAGGTTATGAGCTTCCACTTGTCAAAGCTCCTTTATTCAACAGTCACTAAGTGTGACGTCCCCGCTGGGAGGATGTGTAAAATAAGAAGCATCGAAAATCAAAGGCATGCAAGGACCCTGATGACCTCAGGCTGCTCACAGCACCTGACAACATGTTGACATAAAAACACAAACAAGCCTCTCTGCCAGAGGGCAAGGTGAGAGTAGCAGGAATGGAAACAAGTGCAAAGTTGAATTGATGGAAACATGAAATCAAGCAAAATGACAAAATTAAGACGAAAAAGAAGGCCGATTTTATTTTTTTCTGTCATGACTCACAGCATGACATAAGTGCTGTGAATATTCTACCTACATAGATTTCCCAGCCATACAACTACTCGTCCCGCACGTCCGTCTGCTTTCTCCACTCTGACATATTTATTTCCCCTGGTGTGTATTAAAAATAGAAAAGGAAAAAAGAGAAAACGGAAAAAAATGTATTTTGATTCAAAGGGGGAAGAATTAGTGTGGCAACACCAGGGATTAAACTAAAAGTTTGCGCACCGAGAGGTTTGTGGTATTTGCATCATTCGGGGGTTTCTGGGTCTTGTACCTTGTATCAGTAGCACTAAAGCTTCTCCTGCTGTACGCCGCTTCTGGTTGGCTTCCTGGTGTGTGTATGGTTGAAACTGAAAAACTGCAATTGCATCTGTGCACTTGAGCCTGATCTAAAACTATTCAGCTGTTTTGTGTAGTGATCCAGTGTTTATTTGTTTTTTTCGTCTGCTCTAGTCTTCCAGCCCTGACAGACCTGACAGCAATACAACAGGTGAGCTTTTTTCTTCTTCATATACCTGAAATTTTAGAGGAGAAAGTTTAAGAATCTTTTTGATGTTTCCAGTACAATAAAACAATAAAAAAACAGATTTTTCTTTTTCATTGTTACACATGTAAAACAGCCAAGCCTCAACCCACCACTCCAGAAAGCAGGTCTCCAGGTGGTTCTGTTAGTAAGCCCGACCCTGCTTCTCCAGAGAAGACCTCACCACGCGGTGAGACTAAGCCAGAGCCAGCTCCTCGTCTCAGAGCTACATCTTCCTCGAGTTCCCCAGGAGGACCAGTAAGTCCCAAACCACCGGTGCCACAGGGAGCAAAGCCTGCTCTGGCTGCTCGACCTACAATCCCGCAGAAGCCGAGGACCACAAATAGCAGCAGGAGCATAGGTACTGTCAAACTCTGTGCGATGTTTTATTTTGTTAGGTATGTATCCATACTTAATGCTTAAAGATTGTTTTCTCTTGCTTTGTTTTTTCTTCACATAGATGAGAGCTCAGATTCCACCAGCAGTGGCAGTGTGTCTCATAAAGCCACAGGTCTTCCTCCAACACTGAAGAGGGTGCTATCGGAAAAAGGCAAGGACGGAGTCTCCACCAACAAAACCACTCAGGAAGGTACGTTTCTCCTATTTTGTTCATGTTAACACATTAAAGAAAATAGATTTAGAGCCTCACTGAAAATGCAGTGAACTGTCAGTCATCCCCGTATAAATACATCAGCTGTTACTTTTTTGTCTCCTCGTGAAGTTGGACA
The DNA here is from genome assembly GCF_964374335.1 of Astatotilapia calliptera. Taxonomy (NCBI): domain Eukaryota; kingdom Metazoa; phylum Chordata; class Actinopteri; order Cichliformes; family Cichlidae; genus Astatotilapia; species Astatotilapia calliptera. Next base: position 10,531,928 of record NC_137432.1, on the reverse strand, counting down.
GACTGGTGGATGTTTGATCTCGCTGTCAGGATCTGACACAGTGTTTGCTTCCCCTGCGGTCTCGTATTTGTTATCGTGCCGTGGAGGCCGCTGCTGTATTTTCTACAAAATGACAGATGTGACACTGACAGATTCGGGTCACAGCTCTCACAAGGCTCTCACTGCCTTTGATCTACTATCTATTATGTAACACTTACACATAATTATTAATGTGAGAGTTTGTATTTGAAACCCTGGTCCAGTGGCCAATCTTCAAGTGACCTTTGACAAAAGTTTTCATTTCAAACATGAATACTGGGTAGATCCCAACATTTAAAACGTAAAGCACTGCCTTTATATTCCTTATGATGATTGTAAATTCAACTTTATATGAAAAAAGTAAATGAAATGCAACATCACAGAAAGAAATAACTCGGAAAGGTTCCAGAGTTGCCTAAAGGAGGAGCTCAGTTTAGTAGCCACATAAAGAAGTCATTGATTTGAATCTAAATATGACACAAGAAGGAGCTGAAATGTAGTCCCTGTTGTTATCTGGTTGTTATCTGGTTGTTATCTGTTCCTGATGGAGGAATCCACACAGTGTGTTTATTCAAACTACATTTAAACAGCAATGTTAACTTCTGTTCAGATTAAAGTCCCAGTTCACCAGAAGCCTGAAGCCACTGTGGTCCAGTAAGCGAAGACTACAGACCGTCTTCCCCCTGGTCTCAGTCATCTCACTGAACTTGCCCATATTACTGTCCAAACACCTCATGTTCCCCATGATGATCACTCAACAGCTCCGCCTCTGAAACTCTGCACTTTGCACTTTCCTCCAGATCTCATCTGGGATCCCAGGCCTCGCTCCAGGCACTGCAGTTGTCAGCGTGATCTGCTGGTCAATGTAGTGCAAAGTAAAACCACTAGTAAACTTTAAAAAAAAAATGTAATTTTGCAAGATTTCAAAAGCAAAAAGTTGCCATTTTGACTCAACATAATGATCACAATAAGCAAGAAAAATCAACTTCATGCAGGCTACCACTCAGAAAAAGTGTTGTGAGTTTGGAGTGAGATTCTTTTTGAAAGTAGATACAAAGTACAGCTCCTGAAATATGCTGAAACTACAAAGACGGGATCAAAGCCAATATTCAAACTGTGGACAGCATAAATCTTAATCCCTAAAGTGAGTTTATGTATTATTAACTGAGTGTAGGGCTGCCGTTGAGAATATTTAAAATATTGCAATTTTCTCTCCATTTCTTAATGGAACATATGGAACGCCACTTCTTTCATTCCCGTGGGACCACAGAGCTTAAATTCATTCATGTCAACTCAACCAATCATATGCCATGGTACTGAATCTTACTCTTCAAATTGCACAGTCACAATGGTCTGTTGCCAGTTTAGAAATATGGTTAAAAAAGCTAACTATGCTTCTGCTCGAGGCTCTGAGCTAAAAGGTCCAAACATAGATAGCTAAAATGTTACAAGTTCTCTTGATTTAATTTTATTTTCGCTTTCCTTTCATAGTCTTATAACTTAATAATATCATTATTACAGCAGCAAACATGGTTATTTTTTCCATTATCCTACTGTTCAAAAATAACCATAATATAGAAAGAGAACCGAGGTGAAAATAAGCAGCCATCAGTCCTTGTGGGTTAGTCACTAAACAATAAACAGCTAAAACTGTTAAAGTTTTCTTCTCTTTCTTGCTTCATTATTTCTTCTCCTTTTATCTCCACCAGTGAGATCTATGTTGGACTCTGTTCAGCGATCCAGCCCTCTCAGCACCAACTCTGAAGATCACAGCTCCTCCAAGAACAAGGACCAAAGTGCAAACTCAGACAAGGACAAAGCAGCAGGCAAGAAGTCCTCAGACTCTGGGGAGGAGGCAGACAAAGACTTTATTTTGATATAAGTAAAACAAATTGACGTAAAACGCCTGTTGACATTGAACGAAGGAAGGCCCCCACAGGGCAGCAAACCTAACTGTTGTTTCTTTTGTGTTAGAGCTTGTACCTGTAGGTCCTGTCTGACTGCAAAGTACAACAATCATATTTGGTTTGTAGTAGTTTATAAAAAGAAAACCTCTTAATTTAATCATGTTTAATGATGGGTTTTAACTCCTTGGTTATCTAACCTAACCCAAATACTTTACTATGTCGCAAAAGAGCTTCCTTCTCACAGACAGCCTTCTCTCTCCTCTCTAGATCACACTATTGATCTCTGCTTTCAGGTAAAAATCTCATGTCTGGAACTTAAATAGAAATCTTAAGTTTTCAAACCACTAAAAATGATGCATGACATTTATACAAAAAAGCAGAGAGACTGTGAAAGTGTGTGTACGTGTAAAATCTTTAACTTGAGTCTTTCTGTTGTCTGTTGCCATAGCTCGTCTCCGAAGGACCAAACACGCAATACCGCTCACGTCACGATTACTGTACTTTACCCATACAACCAGACCAGGAATCAATGGCGTTTGTTTTTTTCAATATATTTTTACAGATTTTGGTATATACAATCTTCAGCATGTGCAAAGGACTTTTTGGGGACTTCAACGGTGCCTGAATCCATTATGCAATTCGTGTTTTTTTTACAGGAATATACAGGTTTCAGCTGAGACTCTAAGCAAAGACAGAACTCAGATATATTTGATGTACTTTGACTTACTCACAGGGGACTAGCCAGACTACACTGCAGGACTGAGGGATAACTCTAAATCAGTGTAAAGCAAACACACCACCTGGACTCAAGTTAGACTCACTGCAAGAGCTGGAGTGACAGTGCGATGTGTTTAACCTGAACTTTATTGATAATCAGTATGGCTTCAGCACTGTTAAATAATACTGTTCTCTGTACGTAAACACTGTGGAAAAATATCTTATTTGCTGTTTTAAGGGGAGAGGATACCACTAAAGTGCAATACAGAGTTTGATTGTATACATTTTGGCCAAATTTCTGTGTTTATAACAAAATTAAATTCTTACTAAGTGTTCCTGAAAACAAATTGCAGCCTTTAGTCGAAATGTTGAGACTCTGTATTGCTCTTAAAGATAAAGAGGGCTCCTTCCTTCCAAAAACAGACTAATGTTATTCATTGAGTAATATTGACATTCCTCCAAAAGAAAAGCCCAGGCTTTGAAAATAACCTCATCAGTTTGTCCTCTGTGTAAAAGCAGGATACAGGAAGGAAATCCAGCCTTCAGACACTCTTCTTCCTCAGCATCTTCCAAATTTAGTTCACTTTTACTTTCCACACAGGACGGGGGAAAAATCTCAAGCCATTAGGTGGCAATCATAATGCTTAAATTCAAAAAGCAAGCAGTGCCTAAAGTGAAAGTGAACTGAAGGTAGCAGTATTTTGACCACGTGGACCTTCGGGCTATTTTGTACATACCATTTTCAGGATCTGACTGAGTCACATTAGCTCGGGTCTCAGGCCAAATTCTTCTGATTTCTCTCTTCTAAGAACAAGCAGTGACCTTTTCACACTGATACAGTTTGCAAACTTTCTCAAATACATGGTGCTTTTGGACTCAATAATCTTCAGAATTGAAAAAAAGTAAAGAAAACAGTGAAAGTGGCAAAGGATTTGTGGACAGCTCATCTCTCCATCTGCACGTGATGCTGTTTTTTTTGATACTGGACCGTGCAGTTTCACAGACGTTGCATAAATGGTTTGATATCCCACTCATGCCACGTCGGTTTTTAGTGGCCGATATGCTTCAGTCAGCCCACTCTTCCTGAGTGTGATGCTGCACTGTGTTGCCAGTTCAGTCTTAAACAGATGCCTCTGTTTTTATTTCGAGCTCTGCAGTCACTCGGTCTGACATAATGTCAGCATCACACTCTATAAACACCGGTATGTAAACTCCAACCTTTTATATCGCATTAACTACTTATTCTGCAGGTCGAGCTGTGCTCTATTGTCATTTTGATATGTGCGCTCAAGATTGGGTCTTCATGAACAGTGTGAAAGGGCCATGGCTTGTATTTATGTTACTGTGCAAGAGCCTAATTCAAGTCAGGGCCAAAGGTCTTACTGGTGCACCTTTTCCATATATTATGGTGTCTTCTGATGTCTTTTTTCTAGGGTTAGGTTTTGCTTCTTTGTCACTAATCATGGACTTGAAATAACGTCTCTGCTGTATATAGTCTTGTCCCTAAGAGCTGCTTTGATTTTCAACACTCAGACTTCACTTTTTGTCTCAAAGGTGTTCACGCCTATCTAAAACAAACAAAAACAAAAAAAGCACTACTTTGCAATATGCTGCAAGGAAAGGATCCGGACATCTGTGGTGTCGCGTGAAAGATAGTTTCCAGTTTCCTTCCAAACTTGAGTGTCCACATCGTTTCTGTTGGTGGGAGAAACATGAAAATAACTCGTAGCATTAAGTTTAGACCTCGGTGTCTACGTGTGTGACTGCATGATGTGACTGTGAGTTGTACTGTATGTATATATGTGCTGTCATACATGTAGGTGTGTGTATATATGTATGTGTAACATATGCACGTGTAATATACTTACATATGATATAGCCACACACCTATGTGACCGCAGCGAATCCTATATTGTTTTGGTACTAAGTACACTTCTATACTAGGGATTTGTTTGTAACTTATTTGGAATAATAAAAAAAAAATTCAAAAAAAGCAAACAGTGGCCGGTGATGTCTTGATCATTTGTTGGTTTTCCTCTCACTTGTTTATAAATGTAGAAATGAATTCTTTGTACGTAATTATTTATTAAACGTAATCACTTTAGGTTTACTTAGATTGTTAATGCACTTCAATGTGTTTTTGTTGTTTGGTTGTTTCCTTCTGTCATTAATACATCACTTGTTCTGTTTGGACACGGTTAAATATGTTCCACTAAGTCTGATGATGGGCATTTCTTCATGCAATTAATACTGATTAAAATAATTTTACAGGCTATAACATTTGTCACGTTGTGTGTATCTGCTGTTCCAGTTGAAGATCTGCTTTGCAGTGTAGCTAAACAACCACCAGATGGCAAATACAGTAGTGCTGTTCCTTCTGGATGTGAACTGTGTGTTTCTCTCTCTCCCTACACACACATACACAGAGGAAGGAGGAGTGGTTTTTCGCTTAGTCACAAAAAGCATATGTCAACCAAGCAGGCTACAGTGTAAAAACAGTTTGTCACCTCAGACGTCGTTCTTTCTGTATGTGTAAAGTTCACAGCCTGCTTTTCCTTAATAAACATGGACTCTGCCTTTGAGGACCTGGACGCAGCTGGTTTCCTGGAGATATGGCAACACTTTGATGCAGATGGTAAGGACATTCACTCATGTCTTCTTATTGTTCTTATAATAAAGATACATAAAACAGTGGAGTACCTAGAATTATTTTTTTGTCATTGTTAGACATTTAAGAAAGGTGACCTCTCATGAAGTTGAAATATTATAATCACATTAAAAAAAAATAAAAAAAGAAGAGAATGAGTGAGTTGTTCATTTCCTGTAGGAACTTTGTATTAATCACATCTGAAAAGATTAGATAAAACAAAGAGGGTGTTGAATACTAAGCAGTAGTGCAAAGTTGCACAAGACACCTAAAAATATGAACTCGGCTTGTTTATGGTAGAACTACTTCTCCACTAGGTATTTATTTATTTATTTAAAAGAAAATCCAACTTTGTTTAATTGTTAATGACATCGGGATTTTCTTTTTTATAATTGGACAGATAATGGCTACATTGAGGGCAAAGAGCTTGATGACTTTTTCCGTCACATGATGAAAAGACTGCGTCCACAGGTAAGTCGCCTCTGGATGAATTATTGCGATGACAGCTGTTAAATACAGTCAAGGGCAGCTGATCAAGCACAATGCTGAAAATTATAGCATCGTAACATCTGATCCTGACACTCTGTGTGCATGTAGTATGATTTTATCTCTATATAGTATCAGTAGAAGTAGTGGTGTAGAAATTTGCATGAAGGCCTGCATTTTATAGATTGTTTAGTCTAATGCTTTTCTATTTCTGTTGCCACAAAATTTACAAATTGCTGCACAGTAGGAGGTATTTTCTTCTTTTTGGTCTCATGAATTCACTGGAGGCAGTTTATGAAAAGAAAAGCGTGAATTGGGTAATCCCAATTTTAATTCAGACACAGAATTCACAGCATTTTCTGCCGTGTGGGCAGCTGAACATTATGGAGCTATCTAAAATGGGTGGGGTGACTTAAGGATGTTAGGCACAACTCAATTAAAGAGCTCTGGGCACTGTCAGGAAAAGCACTTGACGTGATTAGAAACTGGCCATTTCTGTGTGTTTTGTGCACTAATGACACATCGTGTTTACTGAGGAACGTTATAGTACCATTGTCTTGAAAAAAAGACAGAGCCAGCTCTTTCCTAATGGACACTGAGACGAGCACACATCTATTAGCACACGTTCATGTTTGCATGTGTGTTTATCAGTGGAACTCCCTTGGATACTAATTATGTAGTACTAGTACAAACAGACCACCAACCACATGTCCTTTTTGTCTTTCTGATGTTTGCTTTCCATCCATAATGCCCCCCCAAGGTGATATAGTGTTTGGTGTGTTTGTTTTTGTGCTACAAAAGCACTTGACAGTCATTCTGTTTTTTTCTATTCATTGCTTTTGAACTATTGGGCAGCATCAGCCACACAGTGCTCTTTGGTTTGTTCTTTTGTTTCCTGGAGTGCATCATGCCACATAATTATGCATGTGGTGCAAAATATTGTACAAGAATTGCTCACAAGTTGCATACTCAGGTTTTATGTGATACATTGCAAGTCTAATGTGGCAGTATAATCTAAACAATGCTCAAGTTAGTATTGTGCTAGTCTAGAAAAACATGTTTTTCAAATTAAGTTGTTTGCTTTAAAATCTTTACTTAGCAACAGAGTGAGTGATACAAGGCTAATGCTCAAGAGCAATACTCTTTCTGCAATGAGAAGGGCTGTCACCTTGTAGTCTGCAGACTGTGTACACTGCATTGGATGAAGCAGAGAGTCAGACTTCAGCCCCTTAGATCCACAGGTTTCTATAGTTACTGTTACAGAGTGGTTCATGGTTTAAAAAGAACTGAAAGATGAGCTGCTAAATATACTTTAAAAGAACTTCAGTGGCTCAAAATTATCGCCTTCAGTTGATTCACACTTATCTGACATCTGGCAGAGAAAGAAACTGGTCTGCAGAGGAAATGAAAGAAGCTGAGATAAGCATGCAACAAACTAACTCTGCACTGCTTTTTCTTTCTTTTTATGGTCTATTTAATTTTGTTTACAGTCTATTAGAAAGTGTTTTCTTTATTCTTGAATGCAACTCTAGTACAGTGTTGTGCATCAAATAGCAAGTTAAGAATCCATCAGATAAAAGCACATAATTGAGATGGTAATGGAAAATAAAAAGACCCAGCACAGTCTGTCCACTGGGAATCTCAATGGATCAGTGTTGTTCTATTCTAGGTGAAGACTCAAAGCACTTTACACAATATGCCTCATTCACACCCATTCATACTAGTACTTTTTTCTATCTAAGTGCTTTCTATCTAACAATTAGATATTCCAATGAATACATCGAAGAGTAATTTGTGGGTTGAGTATCTTGGCCAAGGATACTTTGGCGACCAGCCAGGGATCGAACCACCAACCTTCCACTGAGTAGAAGACCTACTCACCTAATGAGCTCCAGTCACTCCAGTCACAAGCCTCTGGATTGTTGTTAGGGTACTATATAAACCGAATGACTGATAAATGAACTGAAAAAGATCTCATTTTGTCCGAAAAGTTGTCAGCTCTCTCAGGACTGCTCTTTGACTTGAGTCAACAGGTTGGTCTGGCAGTAATTACAACGAGCTCGCACAGGTCCCAAGGATGGTTTCCAGTGGATGGATCAGTCGGCTCCGAGCCCCTTTTTGTTGGCATGGTGATAGACAGGCTGGCAGTGGAGATCAAAGCAGTAGTCTTAGAAAGCGATGATGTTCCCAGACAACATTGTGACCTGTAGTTCGAATACGGAGCATGTAGAAAGGCCCTGCAGAGGTGGGGGTATGCCCTGGATAATAGAGGAATGAAATTTGAAGTAAGACAGAATATGTGAATGAGAGAGAAGTGTGGAAAAGTGAAGCTGCAAGGAGTTGAGGTATTCAAGGTAGAGTAGTTTAAATACACTTGAGAGAAGTAAAGAAACGAGTGCAGGTAGGGTGGAGTGAGCGGAGAGGAGTGTGGGGGATGATTTGCAACAGAAGGAGCAGCAAGAGATCAAGGCAATGTTTACAAGATAGTAGTGAAACCTGCTGTGATGTATGGTTGGGAGATGCTAGCACTAACAAAGAGAGAGGAGGCTGAGCTGGAGGTGGCAGAGCTGAGGAAGCTGAGATTTTCACTAGGAAAGACCAGGACGGGATTAGAAATGAAAACATCAGATAGACAGCTCGGGTTCTACATTTTGGAGACAAAGTTAGAGAAGCAAGTTTGAGCTGTATTTAACATGTGCAGAGGAGGGATAGCTGATATATTGGACAGAGGGGGTTTGAGGTGGAGCTGCTAGGCAGGTGGGGAAGAGGAAGACCACAGAGGAGGTTCATAGATGTTGTGAAGGGGGACATGCAGAGTGACAGGAGAATGGTAGAGGGTAGATGTAGGCAGGTGATCTCCTGCAGTGATAATGTAGTGAGTAGTGAGAATGGGAATGTGAAAAGGAAGGCCAAGTAAGTGAACTGTGGGTTAAGCTGTGGATCAGTTAGCCTGGGGTAGAGAAAGCAGACCTTGAGAGAAAAAAAAGTCTTAGATTAAATAAGTATCCATGGTGACATTGCTTAAAATAAGTGTGACTCACCCATTGAAGTATTATGTTCAATATCTTTGATTCTTAAGATTCTCAAATATATAGTAAGCAACCTGTATGTAATAGCATAACTGGATTTATCTTATATATTATATTTTATTACTGTGTACATTTAGAACCGTTGTTTATTCCACACTGTAGCTGCCTTTCAGTTAAACCGTGTACTGGTTTTGTAATGGTTGAGTTTGGATAGAGAATCAATGTTTTGTTTTAATTTGTACAGGACAAAGTCACTGAAGAAGATGTCCAGAATTTGAAGAAAAGGTTTATGTCTGCCTATGATGTCACTGCCGACGGGAAACTACAGATTCAGGAGGTACAGCCAGTTATGTCTCATAACACACATGAATTCTCCTTTTTTCTTTAATACCAAAGCTTTCAGCAAAATGTGAAAATTTAAGCTGTACAATTCTAGACTTTGGTGTGCACAAACATCCAGCATGACACTACAAAGTCACTCTCTGATAACTTGTTTAGTTTCTTGGGCTAACTTCCTGTTTTCTATACACTTTGTCTATTCAAGTCCTCCTATCACTTCTTTAGCTGCATGTCCTTTTCTTCTTTTATTTACCTCATCTATGTATGACAGTAGCTCAGTCTGTATGTTATCTAAGAAGAACTGAAATTATTCGGACTAATGGGGCTTATCCAAAGTTATCCTTGCAGCGAAAAGACAGCCAGAGGAGAATAGCACGAAAATCCTAATTTAAAGAGTAACAGTCCATATAATAAATATCAGTTTGCTCTATATACAATGTATAAACTGTACTCTTTTGTTCTTTTGATGCTTACATTATGCAGTGTAAACAATATACTGGCATTGTGAAAGGCCCACTGATTTATTTTAATTCTTCAAACATCGACATCATTTTTTTTTGGGTTTAACCAGGGTTAATTCTTACAGGACTTTCTGATTTATTCCATTTATTTCCTTAAATCAAATGTGACTGACGAGTTAACATGCAGCAGCTGTTCCCCTGAATTTTACAGACATATTTATATGTCGCTGCTCTCCCCAGCTCCACTCTGGGTAATTGATGCACCTCCCAGCTAAGCAGTAGCCACAGTGCTTCATCAGAGCAATGAAATGAATTATGTTTCCTTCTAACACAGAAACTTTCAGCCATTCATTAGACCATTCCCATGTGTGCAGCAACCACAGACACAAAAGCTTAGGCATTTACTCAGAAAGCTGAAAATAAAAATCAATACATATCTTCCCTAAGTGCCCCGTTGAAGATTTACTGTGACCGAGGCAGGGACAGAGTATTCTTTGTAGCTTCATGTTCTGCCCATCTGAATTTCCCGACACAGTTTCAAAACCATAACTCAGGTTTTATGTCAGTAATTGCTTATAAAAATTTCCAGTCTGGTAACAATCATCCTTTTGTGCCAACTCTGTTTGTGTGGATGTCACTATAATCATTTTTATGTAAGCTATTATAATTGTTGTGCTAATTTAGCAGGTGATTCAAGCTCTTGTCCAAACAAATGGAAAGGCAATCGTAGTTTCAGTTGTCACATGCAGTCCCTGGCTGCTTACAAGTACACCTGTTAAATCAAGCAAATATCTAATAAGCCAAACCTGTGGTAGCAATCAAATTCAACAAGGTCAAGATGACCTGCTGAAGGTCAAACTGACCTTCAGAGCTGGAGAAGAACGGTGATTTAAATGAACATGGTGTGTTTTTTGGTGCCAGAATGGCAGCTCCGAGTATTTCAGAAACGGCTGATCTACTGGGATTTTCACACACAGCCATCTCTAGAGTTTTCAAAGAATGTTCTGAATAAGAGAAAATATTCAGAGAGTGCCAGTACTATGGTGCTTTGCTGATGTGAGAGGTCAGAGAATGGCCAGAACTCTTGGAGCTGATAAGAAGGCAACAGTAAATTAAATATCCACTCATTACGAACAGATGGTGAATCTTTAAGTAGATAGGCTACAGCAGCAGAAGACTGGATGCTGCCTGATATGATGAGTCTCAATTTCTGCTGCAATATATACATGGTAGGCCAGGATTTGAGGTGAATGGAAAGAAAGCATGGAACTATTCTGATTCATATACGGTATTACACCATTGTTGGCACAAGTTCGCACTAACTGAACACTACAGGCTACCTGAAGACTTTACTTCCACCAGTGTGTGCCCACCTTCTAATGGCTGCTTCCAGTAGGATAATGTGTACAATGCTTTGTGGTACTAGCTCAGAAACTGAACTAGTTCAGAGACAAGTTCAGTCTCTGAGACAAGTTCAGTCTCTAAACAGAGTATGTAGTAAACTAACACCTCTGTTCAAACACTTCTCTTGTCATACTTGTCATAGAGAGTCCTCCAGATGTGTGTGCAAGATTCAAGGTGACAGAGCTTTAGCTGCGATGCTCCACACACACATTCATAAAGACTGCAGTTATCATTTTTAACAAAGTGTAGCTAATGTTCAGTCTCAACACATAAAAATTCACTACATGTAAATGTGTGCTAGGACATATATTGAGCATTTTATTTGCATCATAGTGGTATAAGTTGAAATACTTATTTAAGTCATATCATTTATAGATGTAGCATCTCATCTGGGTTTGTACCAGGAATTGCTACACACTTGAAGATAAATGTGTCTGAATCAACCACTTTTTGGGTCATGATGCCATCTCCCCACCCTGCACGCTTGAGACATCCTCACATACATTATTAGTAGGAAGTCAAAAACCCAGAAAGCCACAATATCCTGTCTCTGCTGCAGTTGCTGTTTCTATACATGAGTGATCTGTTTAAGTGCACTTAGCAAACAAACTGTTGTGTGCCAGATATACATCATGGCATGAATTCTTTGGTGTGTGCAACTGTTATGTTGCTAAGTGCACTTAGCAAACAAACTGTTGTGTGCCAGATATACATCATGGCATGAATTCTTTGGTGTGTGCAACTGTTATGTTGCAACCACATGCCTCACTGGCAAAAAGAAAACTTACAGAGGTCTGTTTTGCATCTGTGACTTTTGTTTCACGGCATTAAAGCGAGCTAAGAAAAAACCATTAAGCAACACTTGTTTAGGCAATCAGCTCTTTAAAAGCCACATATTTTGTGCAGTAAACAATTTTGTTTTACTATAGGTCTCATCAGGATTTGTGACCTGAATGCGCCAGTATTATCTCGTGTTTTAGTAGGAATGATGATCGAAGATGGTTTAATCTGCTAATGGAGGCCTGATGTTGGTTAGAAGGACAGACAAGAGTAAAGCATCATGAACTGGAGAGGAGCCAGGATGGGCTAGTGCAGGACCACACCTAAATTAAATCATCCCCATGTGTTGTCTCCCAATATGGAAACTTTAGTCGAGAATTAAGATGAAAAGCTTCACGGAGCATCATCATTGTCTTTACTCAGATTTTTGTGTCTGTTTTTATTTTCCAGCTGGCCCACATGATCCTGCCTGAGGATGAAAACTTCCTTTTAGTTTTCCGCAGAGAAAATCCTCTGGACAACACTGTTGAATTCATGACGGTAAGGTCAAAAATAACACACGAGAGCAGAGCATGGCATGACCTAAGCATCGCCCATCAACAATTTTAACAATTAGAAGTAATGCCAGTAGTATTAAAACCTCTCAAACCCCAGTGGTATCTTGATGACCCAGGCTTTGAGGCTTGCATATGGAGAACACACCGTTAAAGATCTGATTAGTGGACTGTTTTTTATATCCTCAAATGATACATTATTTCACTGGACATCATCGTCCTTTTTTTGCACGTTGGAAGAGTATGAATGGGCTCAGGTGTTCTTTTATTTGATTAAGTTGACTAAAAAATCTTCATGGCAGGTCAGATTCAACAAGTCGCATGTGAGATTTCTGCATGAACGCTTGCAGCTACTGATTGTTGTTTGAAATGCTTTACAGTGTGGTGATAGCCCATTGTGGTTCTTCAAACCTTCAACAGGTTTTCCTGAATATATTACCCAAATTACTCACCCATCGAAATCACTGAGTTCAGGTGTTCCACTTCACTTCTGTGCTCACAGGGGTAAAATTAACAAACAAAGAATGGGTCGCTCTTCCACAAAGGGAATTCCAGGGTGGTACCGTGATAGGATGCCACCTGTGCTACAAGTAAAATTTCCTCACACTTAAATTTTCCACTGTCAGCTGTTAGTGGTATTAAAAAAAAAAGGTGGAAGCAATTGGGAGTGTCAGCATTTCATCCACGGAGTAGTAGGCCATGTAAAATTAAAGCATGAGGTGCATGTTCTGCAGAGGTTGCCAACTTTCTGCAGAGTCAGTTGCTACTGACCTCCAGACTTCATATGACCTTCAGATTAGTACAAGAACAAAGAGCAGAAAGAGCTTCATGGCATGGGTTTCCATAGCCGAGCACCTGCATCCACACCTTACATCACCAAGTGCATGTAAAGTGTCAGCTGCAGTGGAGACGTGTTCTCTCATCCTCTTCTCCCTCTGGCAATCCGATGGCTAGGTTTGATGGTTGCCCAGAGAACAGTACTTGTCTGCTGGACTGTGCCAAGTATGTTGGTGTGGGGTTGTTTTTTGGGGAGTTGGACTCGGTCTCTTAGTTCCAGAACGCTCTGTGCTTCAGCATACCAAGACATTTTGGAAAATGTCATGCTCCCAACTTTGTGGGAACAGTTTGGGGATGGCCCCTTCCTGTTCCAACATGACTGCGCACCAGCACACAAAGTAAGGTCCAGAAAGACACGGAATGAGCACGTTTGGTGTGGGAGAACTTCACTGGCCTGCACAGAGTCCTGACCTCAACCGATTTGGGATTACTTAGAGCGGTCTGGTCCAACATCAGCGTCTGAACTCACATGTGTGTTTCTGGAAGAATCTTCACTAATTCCCATAAACACACTCCTAAACCTTGTGGGAAAGCCGTCCTAGAAGATTTGAAGCCGTTATAGCTGAAAAGGGTGGTCTGACATCATATTAAATCCTATGGATAAAGAATGAGATGTCACACAAATGTGTTTGCATGTGAAGGCAGACAAGTGAGTACTGTTGGCAATAAATCCATAATAATCGATCTAAAGTAAATCTGCACTGCACTTCCAGGGAATTTCACCAGCAAACTGCAATTCTCTTTAGTTAATATCCTGTAAAAACATGATGATATGAGTTACCGTGATTTTACAGTATTCAGATAGTCTCAATAACCGCGGGACATCACATGTAATACTTTGCTGATTTGCCTGTTTAGATATGGAGGAAGTATGATGTTGACTGCAGTGGCTACATATCGGCTCAGGAGCTGAAGGTAACAAAAATAAACTCCTTGTGAAGCAGAAGCATTTAATGTGTCTTTTCCTCACTGACTGTTTCCTGTTCTTCCACATACCAAGATGCAATCTTTTTCTTCAGAATAGAGATTCGTTGTTTTTGGTGTGATCTAGTAATGGCTGTTTGATTTAGAGATATACGGTGCTTTAAATGCATATCAATGCTGTGAATGTCTTTACTTTTTTTTCATACCGTGCATAAATAAAGCGCTATTTTTGTTTTGGTTTTGTTTTGTTTTTTTGCAGAATTTGTAAACTAGAACTCCTAGAACTGACTGTTTTGCTGTTTGATTATTTGATAAACCGACAGGCTTTCCTGAAAGACTTGTTCGAGCTGCAGCACAAGGAAGTGACACCGGACAAGCTGGAGGACTACACTGATGCAATGGTAGTAAATCCAACTCTTGAATTAAGTGCGATTAGTCCTTGCTGACAGTTTATGCTGTTGATTCAGTGTGAAGCTGGACTCATCGGCCCCTTCATTGACTTAACTGTTAGCCGGATCGTCTGTTGCATTTCCTGTGTGGCTGTGTAAAGCTGGTAAAGGAGTTGTGGGTTTCCTGTAATGTTGACTTGTATTGGTTGTCCCCAAAACATTACTTGTTTTTATTTAGTTTTTATTAGAGATTTTTGCGATTCTTGTGATGTCATTTTGTTGGTATTTTCTTTGCTTTTGCGGCTATCAAATGACAAAAGGATCAAAATCGAGCAATATCAAATACAAATTCTTTTTCCCCAGTTACTTTTCTACCAGCCTCAAGTGTCAGACAGCCTATTCCTTCTCCTTTATAGTTTTCATTTTACAAGAGATTGATTCTCCCATAGAGGCATACAGATTGATGAGTGGCTCTAGAGTCGCAGGTGGTTTTAAGAAAAAAGGCAGAAAAACAAAGAAATAAGACAGACGTTCACTGAGGGTTATGTTTTTCATGCTTCTTAACACATCCTGTTATCTTGCAGATGAAAATCTTTGACAAAAACAAGGACGGACGTTTGGATCTGAACGATCTGGCGAGGTACGGCTCAAAGATTCTTGCTCAGTGATAACAGCTCAAGACGCTACATGTCTCAGAATGAATTCCACTGTCTCTTACCGGATACACAGAATGTCCGTTTGTTTAGTTATTCTGTAAGAATGAATGAAACTATTCATAAGATTATTTCAAAGCTGGTGATACAAACTATTTCCCTGTTTTTTCCATGTTTTTCCCGTAAGGATCTTAGCTTTAGAAGAAAATTTCCTTCTCCAGTTCCGAATGGATGTAAGTTTCTTCTTTATGTTGCTCTTTCATAAGTTTTGTAACTGGATCAACAACAGATTAAAATCTATGATTAAATCAAATTCTTGTTTAACTTTTTTCCCTCCTCCCGTCTCGTCCCTTGTTCATCCAAGGCCTGCAGTAAAGACGAGAGAAAGAGAGACTTTGAGAAGATTTTTAACCACTATGATGTTGTAAGTACAATAATACAGTGAGTGGATGAAAGACAATCATTTCCAGACATGTTTTCCACGTTATTCATCAGCACATTCTGAAAGAAAATATGGGAATATTGTGGTAAGACATCGTGTGGAACAAGTGACACATCATCACTACATTTGTTGCGCCTCTAAAATGTTGCATCTGCACTGTATTCCAACTTCTCAGTGTACTGTTAATTGTTACGGCAAGTCGTAGCAGATAGTTGTGATGAATCACATGATCGATCTCAGTGGAAGACAACACGTAACTGAAGACATAAGCAAGGAGGCACAAAATACAGGGGATATTTAGTAGGAGTAAACCAAATTAGGTATTACTCTGCAGGTATTTTTACATGCCACACAATGTGCAGCTATGTGCAGGTTTATTAACTGTCCATCTCTAACAAATATTTCTTTGGTTGCTTGTTCAACAAGCTAGAGACTAAAGGGAGAAAGGCTGCTGTCTGGCTCAGTGTTAAACTGACTGAATATTAAAATAAAATCTGCATCTATGTAGACAAACACTATTTGGCTTGCCAAATGCAAACCTAGGGGTCAAATAATATTGGATGTTTGGATTCAGGTTTTCTTTGTTAAAACAAAGCAGATATTTTTTGCTGTAGCAAATACAAAAAATAATAATAATTTCAGCAGAAATCATGATCAAAGCACCCTGTGGTGATAAAGCTGCCGGCAGTGGACGGCTGTATAATATATTATTTTCTGCGCCTGCAGTTGCCAATTTCCATGTAGTGTGTCGATCAGATTGTAACATAAAACATGGGTTCAGCAGTCTCTTTTCAACTTGTTATTGAATCTCTTATCAGTAGGACTGACCCTAGGACAGATATCATCAGCACTATTGTCTTCCTGTGCCAATTAATAGCACTCACAGATTTGCATACTGTGCTGCGGTGGGCTCGGTACATCTGTAATCTAGATGATGATGTAAATAATCCATTATGTAGTCAAATCACACTCTGGGATGATGAGTTAACGCTGTCATTCTGATTAATCAAACACCTACTGCAGCCTGAGAACCCTCCAATAAGCCCACATATTCCCGAAAGTAATCTGCATGCAGTTGTCAAGTTATACCTGAGGAAATGATCTGAATGAACCCTTTTTTTCTGTACTTGGATGCATGATCAAATCAGCTTACTGACAATTGTTCTGCAGTTTTCAGGATATTAAAGAATAAAGTAGTTTAAGTACTTAACATATAATAGAGTAGAAAGATGGGAACAAGTTAGTTAGCTAATATTTTAACATAGGCAGAAGGTTAAAGAGCTAAGAGCTGGTCTCTTGGTAAAACCCAGTTCTATTCTATAAACATTTAAGTATTTATATGAGTAGTTTTTAGCACAGAATAAAAGACAGTGACGTGATTCCCTAAGATCTGATTTTTAAACTTTTTTCTATGAGTCGTTTCACCGACGCCTGCAATTAATTTCATTCATCCTCCGATGAGTTTCCTTTTCCTTTGTACATAACAATTGTGGGACAACCCTCACCCCTAACTAGCAAACAAAAGAAAGAAAGAAAAAAGGAAAAAGCTGACTGCCTGACTAATGTGAGTGGGAAGTAAGTTACAAAGGATAATAAGCGCCTTTGTTTTTGCCTCTCTACTTTCCTACAACTTCTTTTCTTTTTCTTGTTCAGAGTGAGACAGGAGCACTTGAGGGTCCTGAGGTCGATGGCTTTGTCAAGGATATGATGGGCCTTGTCAGGGTAAGAGTCTGTTCTTTGGTCCACTTAATGTAATGGTTGTGCCAGTCAGAGTAGTACTTAGCTGAAAATGCTGACATTAGCTTACAAAACATCGTCCTACTGAAGACTATACCCCCCTCTGTTCTTCCACATCTCAGCGGTGGTCTATTGGATCAAGATCTGGTGACTGTGGAAGGCATTTGAGTGCAGTGGACTCATTTTCACGTTCAAGAAAGCAGTTTGAGATGATATAAAAGGATGGGCATGGTCAGCAGTGATGCTCAATTGGTACTAAGGGGCCCAAAATGTGCCAAGAAAATTACACTATTACACCACCACCAACAGTGTGAACCATCTGCCTGATGGCTTCATGTTTTCAAGTCACCAGACAGGGCAGTGTTTTACAACCTGTTTCATTTTGGCCAGTTTGTGCACATTAAAGCAAATGAAACAGGTGTGCCTAACAAAGTGGCCAGAGAATGTATCTGCTCAGTAATTGCTGGTGGCGAAATCATTCATCATCATATGTAAACAAGATTAATCATCAGTCATTGCTCTCCCTGTTGTACCATCTCTCTCCCTTCAACAGCAGAAATGAGAGTTGTTCCTATACAGCTTCACTGTTTTGTGTGTGACCTACATTACGTGTTATGGCGAGTGTGTAATGTTGTGTTATCTATATGAAACAGATTTATCAGACTCCCTACTTCCTGAATACAAAAACTGATCATGCTCATGCACACACACTAATGACACGTTGCTGTAAACAAAAACAAAACTCCTGTTTTCTACCCGTTTTCTTTAGTTACACAGATATTAATCTATAATATAAATAAATACTGAATACAAAGAAGGGAAAGTCACCACATTAGTTAGAGATGAATTTG
The DNA here is from genome assembly GCF_964374335.1 of Astatotilapia calliptera. Lineage (NCBI taxonomy): Eukaryota > Metazoa > Chordata > Actinopteri > Cichliformes > Cichlidae > Astatotilapia > Astatotilapia calliptera. Next base: position 10,513,753 of record NC_137432.1, on the reverse strand, counting down.
TACTTTTCTCCTCTCCAGCCTAATATCACGGGTCCTGAGCTGGACAAGCTGCGAGCCGTTCTGCTGCGTCACTGCGATGTCAACAAGGATGGAAAGATCCAAAGGAACGAGTTAGCTCTGTGTCTGGGAGTCAAGCTGAAAAATTAGAGATCTGTACTGTACTAGTGGATTATGAAACAATGACGCTACGTGTGCTGCTTAATCGATAATAAATGATAGCTAGTGGAATGCTGTGTTATGCTCTAAGTCAAGTTGCTAAGTTATTAAAGGTCAGCATTCATGGTGTATTGGATCCTGATATGCTAGGCATAATAAGATGCTCTGTGGCGAAATAAAATGACCTCTGATCTGAAATTACAGGTTATTTGTGCATGAAAACAATGAGGTTTGAATGTTACGTTGAAATGAACTTCAGTGCCATATGATTTGTGGTATATCAGTGTGCTGTTTCATGTGAAAATAAATCCTTTTTTCATTCTGATGTTTTCTTGGAGTACCTTATGCACTTGCATGTTTCTCTGCTTACAGAGAAGGCTTACTCACAGGATGTTGAGAATATTTTTACTGTAATGGTCTGCAGAGGAAATAAACAATGGCATATTGATTTCTCGTGTCATGTAAAATCTTTAACCCTCTCAGGCTCAAATTAAGTTTTTGTTGCTAATGCACAAAAGAATACCTGCAGTGGTACTTCTGAGTAAAAAAAACTCATAAAATATGTATGTGGGGTAATCAGGTTGTTAGCTTTTAAATGTCGCAAATCTGCAACGCCTGCCTTGAGAGGGTTAAAATGTTAAAGCCGGTGCTGGTGTTTCCTGTAGAAAATAATAACATGAAAGCTGCACAGTCTTTGTAGATGAGACGCCTTTTCAGTTTCTTTTATCAGTTTTATCACATTGATGATGATGGCTGCAAAAACACAAGGAAAGAATTATAATGTTTGGAGTGTGCAGAAGCAAATAAGGGGCTACAGAAGGTGTGTCAAACATAAGGCCCAGGGCCAGAATTGGCCTGGCAAAGACTCAAACCTGACCAGCTGAAATGCTTCGGTAAAAGTGAAGGAGGGCGTCAATTTTGTGACTTTTAAATGTGTTTTCATACGTTTAACTACTTTTCCTGCTGATGAAGATCTCAAAGTAAACAAGCAAAAAACAATTAAATGTTCCTGTTTTTGCTGTCTATAGATTTTTTTTTTAAATGAACAAAAACCTTGTTTTATAAATACGGAGCGGTCTGGGCAATGAACTACCAGCACCTTTTCTGTAATATTACACATCTGTCAAAAAGGAAGACCAAGACATGCTGTGGAAATTCAGTTTCTTCTTCTTCTTCTTCTTTTTTTTAACCTTATATTGAGACATCTCAGAGATTAGTTATTACACTGACAGAAAAGAGAGTTTCACTCATCCAGCCCACTTCTGGGTAAAGTTTGCTGTATGTGACCAACATTTAAAATGAGTTTCACATCCCTGGGATAAAGATTAATCCAATAGCCGTTTGCTGGCTGATCATTTGTATTCTAAAAACACTGTTTCTGATCAGGCTAAGCTCAATGATCTGCTTAGAGAAGGTCAGGTCTAAATACTCCACCACATACACTGTAACACATGTCATTCTGATCCTTCTCTGCTAACAGCTCACAGAGATGGACAATGTAAACTAAAGCTGTTAAAATAAAAACAGCCCTCAAGCCACTGAAAGGGACTAATGGTGAAGACCTAAAAGCTTTACTCTGGATTACGGAGCCTCATTAACCTTTGAGTCTCCACAAAGCTCCTGTGCGCGCATGTGTGTGTGTGAGAGATCACTCACCAAAGAAGCCTTGCTACCTTTACACTGTTTGCTTTATACAGGTAATAGGTTCAGTTGCGAGTGTTTTCGTGCATGTCTGGTACAGTTAAGGGCTGATTGTGTGTTTTTGTGTGGGCAGAGCAGCTGCTACCCAATTGCTGCAAAACACTTTCCCATTATGGCCAACCACCGTATCACATGAATCATTTGCAGTGGATGTTTAACAGCTATTGTAGGCGAGTAGGAGGGAATTTCAATAAAATACAATTTCTATCATCAAGGCTGGAGCACGGTGTATTCAGAATTATTCAGGCCATTTTTTAGTTTAATCATTCTTGTATTATCAGCTGAATAAAACTTAATTTTAGATGACAGTGCTTTCAGATTGACCTGGACTATATCTGAACCACTATCAGCCTGCCAAAGGCTGACGATATCACAAATATATCTTGAGTCAAAACAGAAGGCTCTTGGATTTTTAGATCCGCTTTACCGGGAAAATGTAATATTTTCTTTCCCCAGGAATAAGCTTAGATATAGATGGCTACCTCCTTCATTTATGAATAAAAATGACTGCACGGAGAAAGATCCATATTTTTGTGTAAATAATTTCCACTTTATAATATTGGTTGTATTTATTTAGTGGAGACGTGATGCCTCTTGATATGTGGCCTCGGAGCAAAATATCCCTGAACCACCATTGCTCCAAGCCCCTAAACAGGTTATAAACCTATTAGGTAGAGCTTAATTCTTAAGTAATGACCCATGGATGCATTTATTTTGTAGTGTTCCACTGCAAGAGCTGTGCCTGATACTTTAAAGCTCTTGGAGTATGTCTATTGAAGCCAGACACAATATATGGTTAAAGGGTAGCTATAGTTAAGTCTAAGATATGCAGATCATGTTCACATCTATGCAACTGTTTCTGCAAACATCTGTTAAACTAATCTGAGCAAACAGGAAAGCATACCACATCACTTGGTGTAGAGGTTTATCTGTGTAGTTTCTCAGTCATCCAGGCCGTGGCACTCTAAGAATCTTGGAAGAAAAGCGAGTGACTTTTATCCTTTTGTACACTGCGCCTAAAGGAGGCCGTCTATGTCCGTGGTGAACAACTGTCACTGAATAAAGGGAGCGTTGTGATACCAACTGTCTGCCACCTACAATGCAGTTTTGCGATCAACATCCACTCACATGTGTCAGGTGACCCCGATGGGTCATCCCCAATAGGGCGAAGCAAGATCTTACAGTGGTTTCACCCCAAAACCTCTGGTGGTAACAAGGCAGACCTTTTTCCACACCTTGGCTCATGTGGTGAAACACATGATTAACAGTTGGTCAACAACCCTTTTAAGGGACAATCCCCTCAGGGTTTTAAATACCTGGGACTTGTGGAGGGGAAACATCTTCACGAAACTTCAGGCGCTTTATTTTCAAGCTCCTGAGACAATGTAGAGGTGCACAGGATGTTTCTGTGTGCTTGGATTAAGTTGAATACATTAAAACTCAAAAACAAGTCTGCATGACATTCAATTCTTTAAATGTTCTAGTTCATCCTCAATAGGAAAATCAAATTATTAATAATAGATTTTAATCTATAGTGTCGGTACATTATTGCAGGCTGAAAATGCATTACAAGTCACTTAAGTGAAGGTGTTGCTCTGTTTTTGACCTTAACAGTGCTGATACATTTCATTTATAAAAGCAGATTTTGGTTTTTTGCCAATTCAATGCAAATTTATCATCCAAAAATACTCTGGCTTGTCTGCTTGCGTTCATGTCACACTTTCACAATCAACATCCTGCACCAGGAACCTTCCTCTGGTCTGCACCAGGCTGCACCTGTCAAAATTCACACCAGCCCAGTGCAAACAGGCAGTTTGTTTTAACCAAACCAAACAGGGAAGGTGTTATAACAGCCTTAGAGACTGTTTAGATTTGGCTTGTTTCTGAAGGCCACCAAAAAAAATCTAACTTGTTTTATGATTTGTTTTGAATGTATTTGCACTATTGTCTTATTAAACGCGAGAAGGGCACCTGCTGGGTTACTGCTTTAACGAGGTAGATTTTACAGCCAAGAATCATTCCTAATTTAATCACGACTGCGTTTTTCCTTTGAGTGGCACATGGCACGTGGCGTCTAATGTGTTTTCACTTTGAAGTCATTATTCTGTCTTTGTGTTCAGTTCCAAGAACTAAGATGGCTAATAGGAGCATTGTTTTCCATCAGTGGGACAATTTTCCTGAAAAAAGCAAATAAGTTGTATGTGAAGTTATATCTCATGTTGATGATGAATACAAAATAGTCTTGAATGTAGCATACTAAAGGAACATTTCAACCGCTGGGGGATTTTTGCTCGACATGTGAAGCTACACCTGTTGTTACAATATTGGTGTGCTAGCTGGAAGCCCTTTGAGTAATTAAGACACAGCTGCTGAACCAATAAGTGCACGCATATTGGATTGTGTGTGTGTATGTGTGTGTGCCTGCATGTGAGAGGGAGAGCTGGAAAGAGAAGGAGACACTCCCTTCTGCACAGAACATCATTTTAATATTGGATAATGCTGCCCTCTAGCAGACAGGCAAGGGAGTGAAAAAAACAAAACAAACAAAAAACCCACCAACAATTTTTGTGATTTTCAGTGATAATAAATTGAGTCTGCAAAACAGTTTAAGGTTTATTCTCACTTGTCGCACTCCTAAAGCTTCCTGTTCTCCTATAAACATTGACATATAAAAACAAAAGAAACCCAAAGTGGGACTATCAAATTAAAACTGAGGTCATTAGAGTGTTAAAGTGTCACACTCATATATGTTATGTATATGTTACATATATGTTTGATTTCCTGGTTGATCACTTTTGTGCACGAATGTTCTCTTTATATCCAGAAGAGGCCACTATAGAGCTACGCATGAACACTCCACTTTTTTAACAGTATGACTGTTTTTTTATTGTTCTCAAAAGCCCAATGTACTCACAGATGCAGATGAGCTCATGGCAGTTTAAAGAGACAAAACAAAAAAACTTTTAGCTGACCACGTGTCCTGACTGGAGGTAAGGCCAGCTAATAAAGAGCCAAGAACATGTTGCACATCTCAAAAAAAATTTTTCTTTCTTTAGATACATTTTTACTCCCTAAAAACAGAGACCACATGCAATTTGATGGCTAAGCCTAGCTCTTGGGTAAATATCTGCAGGAATGCCCTGCTGCATGAAGCTGCGTGTCTGACGATGCTAAACTGGGAACAATAGGTAGTTAAATTTATGAAGGCAGTGGTGCTGGGCAGACGGCTGACCCCAGTCCTTCTTCCATGTCACTTCTCCAGAATATTCTAAGTAAGTAAACACCAAATAAGAAAGGTGCTGTAAATTGTAACCCTTAAAAGCCTGCCTCTGAGCAGTTGCGTTTCAATCCCTCTCCTAGGTGAAGCATAACATTCCCACGTTGCCAGTGCTAAATAGCCAGAGGACCTATAAGCTGAACTCTCAACATACTTCACAATCTGCCAGGTCACTGGTTGCCAAGGATTTAACTGAGCAGCTCCATGACCTTTGCAATAGAAGGTCATTCAAAGACAAGATATGTTGTGAAACAAGGGCCTTTGAATTTATCTCGTAAATTTTTGCTGCAGTTTAGCCAAACTCAGAACAGTGAATCAAACAGATTAAATGTTATCATTATGTCACAAACTTCTTTGAGGTTCAGATGCAAAAACGCAAAGAAATCGACACAACTTGCTCGTTAATAAAGTGGGCCATCACAACATTTCTTCTAACAACCCAACTCTTATGTTCACTTGTTATTTCAGAGCTGTTTAAATGTATCGTTTTTAAATTTATTATTTTGCTACTGGTTTGAATTAATAATAATAATAATAATAATAATGACATCAATAAAACAGTAGATTAAAATAGATTCTAATAAATTAAAATACAGAAACCAGCAAAATACAACCACAAACAACAAATTAAAATAAAACCACAGAATTTGACAGCAAGTAAAATATGTAATCTGTAATCTGAATTCACACTCCCTATTGTTTATTACTGAATTCATTTATTGTAGCTGATCACTTATTTATTAGGACATCTCAGCACAAAACAGACATTCACGTTTAACCATGTTAATGTTCATAAGTCAAAATGTTTTAATAAAACAAATCTTGCCAGTCATTTCAAACTGTTTATTCTGCAACACAAATTAAGGAATGAAATGAAGTGAGGACTAAGAAATAAAGTCCTTAGTAATCAGGCAGTAAACATGACTATTTCTGTAACAATCATAAAGTTCCAGTGCATTACACAGCACTGAGACTGCGTATACACTTTATGCTTTTAAAGGGTATTGGAAGAATAATACTAAGTGTGTGTGGCAGCAGTGATAAAGCCAATGACTCAAACCACCCAAAACGTGTTTATATGCTGACATTTTGAAATTTTCAGCTGCGAATATTTTATTATAAGATACAGAACTTATTTAAAACATGCAATTACAGGCACTCGTACTTAAACATTATGTTTTTAGGGATACTTCTCCTGTAAATGCCCTCATAAATCTAGGAAATTTGTAAAATAATCCCCAAAAATCCAGTGATCGTTGATCTTAATATAAACCAAATATACTTTAGGCTTCAAAGTCTAAGTCCAAGCCCTTCTGTCAGCTTTTCCAGTCAGACCTCCCTCAGTTAGTTCGTTTTTTGTGCGCCGTTAAACTTGGCTGTGAATTCAATTTTTTATTGTGGTCTGATTTTTTATAAGCTCTCCCCCAAGTGGCAGCCATGTGTTCAGTTCTTCAGCCACAAAGACGTTAAAACAAACATCACCATGGAACAGATGAACTCTGCCCTCGGCTGCAAACTGTGACAAACAGAAAGCTCAACAGGGTGTCCTGTTGGAAATGCAAAGACTGACTGTGAATAGCATTAAACACGCTTTTGTTGCACTGCTGCTATCGGTCTCTGCTGCTTCAAAATGACTGTCAGAATGAACATTTTGGTTTTTCCCTCAGAGAACACTGCACATCTTCAAGTTAGATACATGACGCTGATGTGTGCAGGCAGGCACCTCCCAGTTTAAGTACTTTTAAGACAATAAGTGACTCCAAGGGCTGACTGCTTGAAAACTATGATCTGCTACTGAGCAAAAGAAAGTCCCTCGTACTTTATGACCAGATTCAATTACTGCACCCGAAACAGCTGAAAAGTTGAGTCTAAAGCTTCCCTCTCCTTGCACACAGGAAGCCATCGGGTCCCTCTGTTTCCTTCAGCAGAGTATAAAGCCATTTGACATCCTGTTGAAGTGCAGCCTGTGGTTTTTCCATACAACATGTTTTATTAGTTGAAGCTCCACATTGTGTCCATCCACTACCACCCACCATTAGAGACACATGCCTCTGTCCCAGTGATTCAGCTCATATGCAGTGGCATACTGCAAATAAACCCTGACTGAGAGATTTGTGGTGGCCTCCCAAGCTGCTAAACCCACTGACTGACTGCCACTAGGCAAGCGAATTTAAATTGCGATGAGCATTAAACTTTGTGTATGATTCATATGGACATGATAAAAGACTTTCAATATGTTGCCCTGAGCAGATGATTAAAATTTAGGCGACGGCGACGAGTCGCTTTGATCAGGATGTTTCAACTCTTCCTGAACCCGGCCAGAGCAAGAGATGAAGCCCTAGTCGGGGTGAGAGAGCCTGAAGCCATGTCTACTATGCTTTGACTCATTGGTTGAACAGCTTATTAGGCTGCCACTTTTTTCAGCGTTTTGTATCTAGCATATACTACTATGATTAGTATTCCTTTCAGTTTGTAAGAAAATAACAATGTGCTGGAGAGTTATATGTTTGAGGATTTAAAGCCTGTTTACTGAAAAGAACCATATTTGGACTTAAGGCATGGCAGTTTTAACCATGTTGAATTATTCAAGGTCTTATTTTGTAATTCCTTTGGAAAAGAATTGATCAAACACTGCAGTTACTGAGTTTACACTCTTTCATTTACTTCATACCACCATCAGAATGCACACTAAGAACATTAAATATTTTATGGGCTTCATAAAAAACATATCAGGAGAGACCAATAACCCAGACTGGACTTTGTGTTCACTTTTATCATTTTCACAAAACTGGAAAAAGCTCTGTTCTAAGTGTGTTACAGTTATTACAAACAGAAGTCTGTGCAAATAATTATATTTGTCTTCAACAGATAAACCAGCCAAATTTGCATTGTGAATGTTTGGATCCATATGACTTATCCCAGGTGGTTTTCAGGTGGAGAAAACTTTCTGCAAACAATGAAGTCACTTTTGAAAAAGGATGTTATGACAAGCATATAAAGAAATATGAATACCCTGTAATAACGGTGTAATTAAATGCAATATAAAGCTGAAAAAAGGTTTAATGTACATTTGATTTGGGATTCCAAACTACAAAGTAAGAAAGTGTGACACTCACCAAAAGCTAAACCTAATAGAACATTTTAATATTGGCTCATAAGGTGTCATAACATGTCAGGAGCATATAATTAAACTGAGCAGAAGGACTGGAAAACAAAAGACAGCTGTGAAAGAGTCAAAACTACAGTTCAAATGTCCTAATGAAGGTTGGTTGCAAAGCCAAATCTATGCACACAGCTTCCACACAGGCTGGCTGACTGACTGGATGGATGGAAAAATATATGGATTGGCAAAACTCACCTGTTTTACATTTTATTACAATGTAAAAAATAGTTACCTTTGTTTTTTTGAATGTTTTTAAGTCAGCATCCAGTATAACTGTCCAGGGATCCATGCTTCCATCTTGCTAACCAGGCTAGCCTGCCAGATAGCATAAGCCAATAACTTTGTCCAAATATGCCCCCCACCCCCGGTTTCAAAGGGAAACAGAGTGCCAAACTTCGAATTTTAAAACAGTAATCCACAAACCATTAGATGGTACGTTGTCACAGTGGCTATTGCCATCATACAAATTTGTATACAATATAAATAACAGGTCAAAGATGCTGAATACTCCACCCACTGCACCACACGGTGTGTTCACCACAAAGCTTTCCTTATTATTTGTTGCAAACTATTGTTGACTGTAAACGCTCAGAGAATCAGGGCGTGAAGCTCTCAGAGGAGGCTGTGACTGTGTGGCCTGACCACTTGGCAAAAAGCTTACAGCCCTACAGCAGAGTCCAACACCAACACCAACAGGATGACAGGCCAAATTATGGTAATAACCTCTCAGTGTGTCAAATCTCATTTTAAAGTGGCACTAAAACGTGTCCTACCGCTGGATTATAAAATGCATTTAACAGGTAAACAAAAGACGAGTGACAATAACAAAAAGGGGGATGAGACCTCATCTACTATTGTAGCCACAGACCCCCTCTGGAGAAATAAATATAGACACAGAAAGACTGGCACATGTGGATAAATGTCATCTCAGCCTCTACATTATTCCTTCTATTACGGTGCCATCTACATTTTTTGACCCATTCCTTTAAATCTACAGATTTGTAACCACATTGCTCAAAGATTTCCAAGAATTTAAATATTTTCCCCAACGGTCACGGCCAGTGAAAACTCTACAGTGATCTAAAAGTTGTAAAGTTTGTAATCAGGTAAAAAGAAAAATATTAGGAGAGCATTCAAATAATGTATTTTTCTGCCAGTGAATATCAAAAGAAAGGCATCTTGGATGGTTGATAGTATAAAGAAACAAGAACAAAAGCAGATGATGGATGTTAAAAAAAACTTTTCTTTTTTAGTGACATTGTATCACATCCTACAGCTCTACTGCTCATGATGAGATGTCTGGCACAGCCTCTCCTCCTATTAGTCCAAAGAAGCTGAAGAGGAGATAATGGACGAAGTTAAAAAGTAGATCTCTGCGCAGACTGAGCAAACAAAGTTGTGAAGTTTGACATTCTTTGGCTTCCTCTGGTAAAACTGTTTGAACAGCACTGAATTTGAAGCTTTTGGCAGGGCCAAGTTATTTAGAGAGTTTGAGTTTTGGTTGGGGGTGGGTTTGGCTTGCTTTATGTTACTCACTATCAAAGGGGCAGTATACTGCGAAGGACCGAGAAGCTTTTAAAAACAGCTGGAACCTGGACACACTTCCTGATGTAATCATAGTTTTGAACTATTTCACTTATTTTAGAAATGTGAAAAAATATATATTGTTGTGGCAACAAAACAGATATCAGCATGGATAAATTTGGTATTACTGAGTGAAATCAGGTGTTGTATGCCAACTTTCCAAAACAGAAACAACCTCCTGCACTATATTGTTACTGCTCTGGATTTTTAGACACACTCCCTTTGGGGTTGTGCCAAGAAAAGCATCCTTCACGAACATCTGCCACACACTTTATTAAACCCCACTTTGTACGTGAGTGGCACTGGATCCACTTATACCTTTGTGTGAACCCAGTTTCAATGTCATCTGCTTTAATCTGTTTAAATGTCTCCTAACATGCATGTGGGATTACAAGAACAACTACAAAGATTGAACCTATTTCATGTTTTTTTATGATGATCATGAAAACTGTATTGGACTGGAATCAGACGCCCCCATTAAATGATTTTCATTTTGGATTCCAGTTAGCTTCATCTCTATTGCAAAAGTATTCGGCCCCCTTGAACTTTCCCACATTTTGTCACATTACAGCCACAAACATGAATCCATTTTACTGGAATTCCACGTGAAAGACCAACACAAAGTGGTGCACACGTGAGAAGTGGAACGAAAATCATACATGATCCCAAACATTTTTTACAAATAATTAACTGAAAAGTGGGGTGTGCGTAATTATTCAGCCCCTGAGTGCAGTCAGCTGCCCATAGACATTGCCTGATGAGTGCTAATGACTAAATAGAGTGCACCTGTGTGTAATCTAATGTCAGTACAGATACAGCTGCTCTGTGATGGCCTCAGAGGTTGTCTAAGAGAATCTTGGGACCAACAACACCATGAAGTCCAAAGAACACACCAGACGGGTCAGGGATAAAGTTATTGAGAAACTTAAAGCAGGCTTAGGCTACAAAAAGATTTCCCAAGCCTTGAACATCCCACGGAGCACTGTTCAAGCGATCATTCAGAAATGGAAGGAGTATGGCACAACTGTAAACCTACCAAGACAAGGACGTCCACCTAAACTCACAGGCCGAACAAGGAGAGCGCTGATCAGAAATGCAGCCAAGAGGCCCATGGTGACTCTGGACGAGCTGCAGAGATCTACAGCTCAGGTGGGGGAATCTGTCCATAGGACAACTATTAGTCGTGCGCTGCACAAAGTTGGCCTTTATGGAAGAGTGGCAAGAAGAAAGCCATCGTTAACAGAAAACCATAAGAAGTCCCGTTTGCAGTTTGCCACAAGCCATGTGGGGGACACAGCAAACATGTGGAAGAAGCTGCTCTGGTCAGATGAGACCAAAATGGAACTTTTTGGCCAAAATGCAAAACGCTATGTGTGGCGGAAAACTAACACTGCACATCACTCTGAACACACCATCCCCACTGTCAGATATGGTGGTGGCAGCATCATGCTCTGTGGGTGCTCCTCTTCAGCAAGGACAGGGAAGCTGGTCAGAGTTGATGGGAAGATGGATTGAGCCAAATACAGGGTAGTCTTGGAAGAAAACCTCTTGGAGTCTGCAAAAGACTTGAGACTGGGGTGGAGGTTCACCTTCCAGCAGGACAACGACCCTAAACATAAAGCCAGGGCAACAATGGAACGGTTTAAAACAAAACATATCCATGTGTTAGAATGGCCCAGTCAAAGTCCAGATCTAAATCCAATCGAGAATCTGTGGCAAGATCTGAAAACTGCTGTTCACAAACGCTGTCCATCTAATCTGACTGAGCTGGAGCTGTTTTGCAAAGAAGAATGGGCAAAGATTTCAGTCTGTAGATGTGCAAAGCTGGTAGAGACTGGCAGCTGTAATTGCAGCAAAAGGTGGTTCTACAAAGACTCAGGGGGCTGAATAATTATGCACACCCCACTTTGCAGTTATTTATTTGTATAAAATGTTTGGAGTCATGTATGATTTCCGTTCCACTTCTCACGTGTACACCACTTTGTGTTGGTCTTTCACGTGAAATTCCAATAAAATTGATTCATGTTTGTGGCTGTAATGTGACAAAATGTGGAAAAGTTCAAGGGGGCCGAATACTTTTGCAAGCCACTGTATGTCTGGTGAGAAGACACCATAATACACCTCAGGATAGATGTGTTTTTGTCATCTCCCTGCTTTTCCAAGCTGCTGATGAACCAAATGTTTCCACTGTGCAGCTATTTAAAGAAATAGAAATGAGTCTACAGGGAATAGCATGGTTTTTCACTGTGACCTCCAAGGCACGGTTCAAGGAAAGAGGTCAAAGGGTTAAAAGTAAGAGCCAGCCTGCTGTATATGATATTAACATCTTGGACTGCAACAAAAGGAACCTATAATATAAATAGTTATGATAAAAGTGTATATAACAAAAACAGCTGTTTCTTGTGCAATCAACTGAATGCACAAATAGAATTTATGATGATTAATTCAGCTGAATAAAATAAAAACGTTTCCTCGGAGAATCCAATCTTGTGTCAGCTGGACCCTCTGTTGGGTTCGTGGCACGTCTTTGATCCGGTCGCTCCATAAAATGCAGCCCTCGCCTTCGTCCAGCAGTCTGGGAGATCTTTCCAGCATTCCTTCCTGTTTGTCGTCATGGTGCCAGCAGGACAGCTGGGCTGTATTTAAGGTCCTCCTCTTCTGAACTCTGACCAGAACGACAAAGACACCTTCTGCTACATCACACAGCCAGAGAGGAGGGAAGAATAAACCCTGAACCAAAGGACTCAAATCGGACCCTGAAGACAACTGCACGTTTTTTAGGCTGCAAATAGTTTTGATTCCATGCAGGAAGATGGTCAGTGTGGTGGATAGAGTGGTATTTGTTTTCTTCGTCACAGCACAGGTAGGAATCACAGTGGTAATGAAATATCCCTGTAGGACTTTAGGTTTTAACATGGAAGTGTTTTATTATTTAATACCAGGTAGTTAAATCATTTTAAATAGTTTTATATATATTTGATGTATATTTTTATATTTTTGTTTTACTCGCAATCAGTTTAAAAATGGAGATTTACTAACTTGTGAAATACATTTTTTGTTTTTTCCATAGGTTTTTACACTAGTCTGGTGCCAGGTGTGTCCACGTCGATGCCAGTGCCCTAAAGAGCCTCCCATGTGTCCCCCTGGGGTGCCTCTGGTTCTGGATGATTGCATCTGCTGCCTGGTGTGCGCCCGTCAAAAAGGGCAGGCGTGCTCTGACATGAACCCCTGTGACACACGTAAAGGGCTCCAATGTGACTACTCAGCTGACATCCACAAGAGGACTGGTATTTGTGCAGGTGAATGGGATGATCTTAGGGCTACTACATAGATTTTTCAAAATCATAGCTTAACCCTTCATAGTTTTGTCCTCTCTTGTTGTTTTGCCTTCTTCCTCCAGCTCCCAAGGTAGCTGTGTGTGTTATAGACGGCTCTGTCTACCAGAACGGTCAGACCTTTTTCCCCAGCTGTAAGTACCAGTGCATATGCCGCGACGGGCAGGTAGCATGTGTGTCACGCTGCAACGTGGATGTTATGCTGCCTGGACCAGACTGCCCCATGCCTCGCAGGATCCAGGTGCCTGGAGAGTGCTGCGAGAAGTGGGTGTGTGAGCCCCAGGCTGGGGCCAGTGCACTGGGCGGCTTTGCCATGGCAGGTGAGAAGATTGCAAGTAGGATGAAATGAGATGGGCTGTTTATACTGAGGTGTACATAAGCTGCACATTGTTTTTTGAAATTGGAGTCACTCCTCTGTGAGACACAGTGCTAAAAGGTTTTGCATATTTCTTTGACATTTTTAGAGTTAAGGTAGTAAGAACCAGGAGAAGGAGTAAAAGAAGAAATTAGAGTAAGATTTGAGGACGAGGAAGCACAGAACAAAGAGACAGTGTTGCAACATGAGTCTGGAATGTGCAACCTGAGCATGGTCTCTTAAACATGCCAAGGCACATGGTGATCACTGGCTTTTCCAGAATATGCTTTGAAGCTTTTACTTTTAGATTTCTGTCTAAACTGCCTTTCTGTGTTTCATTCAGCCTACCGTCAGGAAGAAACTGTGAGTTTTGACGCTTGGGACCGGAGCCTGAACTGCATTGAGCAGACTACAGAGTGGGGAGCGTGCTCTCAAACGTGCGGCATGGGGGTGTCCACCAGGGTCACAAATAAGAACAGCCGGTGTGAGATGGTGAAGCAGAGTCGGCTGTGTATGATTAGACCCTGCGATGAGCAGCAGGTCCAGCTGACACAGCTTGCACAACAGGTACAATCTGAGTAGAGGTTTCTTCCTTTTCTTTAGCTTGCGTAACTTGACTGCATGAGCTAATTTCACAACGACAAAGCACAAGAATGGAGTTATTTTCCAGAGCGATGTAGCGCACATTAACTGAGTTGTCGTTTCTACCGCTCCCTGCAGAGAGGCAGTAGGTGCCAGAAGATGGTGAGGAGCAGCAAAGCCATTCACCTCTTCTATAAGAACTGCACCAGCGTCCAAGCCTACAAACCTCGGTTCTGTGGCTCCTGCACAGACGGACGCTGCTGCACCCCTCACAGAACCAAAACCGCGCTGGTGGAGTTCCAGTGTGCTAATGGGAAAACTACACGGAGGCCCGTCATGGTGATCACGACGTGCGCCTGCCACCGCCACTGCCCTCGAGACAATGCTGCGTGGCCGCCCTCAGAGCTGGGTTACACTGGCATGCGAATATAGATCAGGGAGTACCCAAAAGTTTATTAGTGAGATCACAATTATGAGTGTGGCTAATGACTCTGTTTTAAAACCATCTATATCTTTAGTATAAATGAAGAACTATACACACTATATTCAATAGAGCCATAATTTGGGACATGTACACATCTGACATCTGTCCATTGTGGTACATGTATTCATTTTTTGATTCCCCTGGTGAGGAATTGTTTCACATCCTGTGGAAGATAAAAAATCTTTACTTTTATTAAGTACGATGAAAGCACTTAAACCTTATGACTGGAATGGATTCCATCTGATGCCTCTTCACTTTTGGAGATCAGATACAGCATACTGCAATCCTTCCATAATAGATTTGGACAGATGAGTGTAGGCTGTAAAGAGTCTTTTAAACACCCTCTATTAAAGAGGTAGAGTAGTATGATGATATACAAGCACAGGGTTGTGTCATGACTGTACGAAGCCTTTCTCCAACATAGTGTTTATTGCTAATAAACGCAAGAATACCCTGTATCAGAATAAATGTTACTGTACAGCTTGACACTTGGATTAAAATTCATATTGATAAACAGACAGAAAAGAGGAGAGTGAGAGCAAAGGTTACAACCAGAGGCGATCAGTAACCTTTTCTCCCACCGTGAGACACGTTTTTGAAATAGCTGAACTGTTTACTTTGGACATGGTTGCAAACAAAAGCTCAACCGGTGAAAGAGAGTTCACTGTGGTGTCTAAGTGCCATTTCTAACATTGTCTTGAAATCTTGCCTCTGTTTTAAATGTACGCTTTTTATTTCTAGTGGACTTGTTTCTGTAGTTTTATTTAAAGTAGTGCACGTAACAGCTATTTTGATCATGACAAAAGTTTTGTAAATACTTGCTGTGTAGCCTGTTTGACCGAGTGTGTATTGAATACACAGTTAACTGGTAATATTAAACACAAATTGTATATATTTTTTCTGCTTGATCCTTTTCAGCTTCTTTTTGTACGTTTCTGAACAAAAATTGCAAATCCCAGCATTTGAAATAAAGGTGTATTTTTTTGTATGAAAGCTTTGTTCTTTTTATTGCCATGCAATGATAAAATCTGCATTTGGAATCATTCTTACTCTTGGGATGAAGGTAGGATAAAATATCATTTTCAATTGGTTTGAGCAAAATGTGAAACACATGCAAGTTTTTAATATAAAACTTGCAGCTTGCGAATAAAGCTTGCAGGACACAGCGTGCCACTGATAGAATAGAATAGCCTTTATTGTCATTGTACAGAGTACAACGAAATTGGAGAGCCACTCCCTTGGTGCAAGATAAATAATAAATATAAATGTAAAATATAAAAAGTACAATAAAATAATCGCAAGTACTCAAACGATATATACAGGATAGCAGCATTAATATAATGACAGTATGAATAGCAGCATAATATAATGGCAGTGACGGTACGGTATAGCTAAGCAGGTTCAATTGTTTTTGTGCTTATTTACTACGGTGATAGCTCTGGGAAAGAAGCTATCCCTGAATCTGTTTGTCCTGGTTTTATGTGACCTGTACCGTCAGCCTGACGGTAATAGTTCAAACAGTTGATTGCTGGGGTGAGAGTGGTCCTTGATGATATTGCCAGCTCTGCTGAGGTACCGAGAGTTTGCAGTGACCTCCAGGCTGGGCAGAGAGCAGCCAGTGATCTGTGGGCTGTGTTCACTGGCTGCTCTCTGATGCTGCTGAATGCGTGGTAGATCCACATCTGCTGTACTTGATGTCTACGGGAAATTGTTACGTGACTATGTCAGACTCTGGATTTGCAAACTATTACTTGACTGACAATGGCTGCTCTACATTAAGAAGAAGAATTTAGAATTTGGTAATATAGTTTGAGAACCCACAAATTCAAATGACAAAAATAGGCTTTTTCCCAGAAATAAATTGACATATTTTATTTTTCAGGCACGTGTTTTGGGAAATACCTCTTCCAAAGGATTCCCTTTTGAAACGTTAAGATGTCTGTGTTGGGACCTGGGAATTACCAAACCCTGTGAACTCTGCTGGCAGTGGGAGGTGGCTCTTTGACCTCTCTCCATGAACCCAACCTGGGCGGTCATAATGGAAAAGCCTAATATTCCCTGTGGGACTCCCACAGTTTCCTAAAATACCTCCTCAGTGGAAACTTTAGTTCATAGCTCAAATCAGCGGGGGCTGACAGTGTGGTCGGTGCTTCTGATTGCATTATTTTTGCTGTCCAGAGGTGTGTGGAGATGTGTGGTTTTAACATGTGGCTATAGGATTTTAAGCTTATGTTGTAGTCAGTTGTATTTACTCTAAAAAAATTTTTTATTGATATGAATACGAATTTTTTGAGGGATTTGCATAGAAAAAGTGAATGGATTCCATCTTATGCGAAATAGACCAGAAAACCAGTAACATGTAAAGAACAATACAGTAACAACTTGAAAAACATGCAGAATACAATTTAAAATCTTAGGTCAATACAGTATCACTGACATAAAGAAACCTTTTATGTATCAACACTGTATCAGTTATTATTATTTCAGCTTGTATAATGTTCTTAGTTCAGCATGCTGGCATGATACTGACATTAACACTATAACTGGGGCTATTGGGAATGTCAGCAGGACTGACCATGAGGCTGCCTTGCAAATAGAAATTTTGAGCTGATAATGCAAAATGAAAAGTTATCTTTCATTATGGTTATCTTAGAAATTTCTCTCCAGTTAATTATATGGCAGAGCTGCTAAATATAAAATCTTGAACATTAATTTCTGAGCAGTGAACAAATTGCTTTTACCTTAAGTCTCCAAGGAGCTTTAATTTTTCTTAAAAATTGAAAATAAAACCCAATGTGGTGGTTTAGCTACATTAAGTACTGTTTAGTTGTACTGTATACAGTATTTCATCTGACTTTAGTGATTTGTGAACGTATGAGGGGGTATTAGAAAGCGTGAGCATATTGCTCCCCCAAGTGGTGTTACCATGCTCTTGAAAACCTAATGTGAATCATTTTTCATGTCGTGCAATAATAATGTACTCAAAAATGATAATATTACAGCTGTAAAAGCATTTATTGTGATTTTCTGACATTTTCTATATAAAGTTCCATCATATTGTTGCACATGGTTAAGTGGCAGATTCCTTCATCACTACGCAGCTGGAAGCACACTGACCACAGCTTGTTAGTCTTCCAGCTCATACAGGAAAAGATATCCATCTCTGTCTCTCTGTGAAGAGTAACGATGAAAAAATATATATATAATGCTTTAAGAAATACTCTTGAAAAACATTTTTAGTAGGAAGTTTAAAAAGTAGTAAATTAAAAAGCAAAGGTCAACATCATTGTTGCCAAGCATCCAGCACTGAAAGGAAATCACATCAGTGGTAGGATTAGATTAGTCCTCTCGTTCATTCAATGACGTCCAATATGAAATCAGAAACACGAATATCAAAACAAACATCCAGTATAAGCGATTTGATTCTGGATCTTGAATAATTTCTCGGAACTTCCGTTGCAGCCTCTGTACACAGCTGAGTTCCTCAAAAGGACGAAAGAACAGGAAAATCCTCTCGCTGAAGTTGCAGCCAGTAACAGAGTACACTATCATTGCATTGTCTGGATCATAGAAGAACAAGCATCCCTGCTCATAATCTACAAACACCATGACTCTTTCAGGCCTTCTTCTTAAAACAGGCATTTGCAGGCATTGTTGACATCTGCAGTAGTTACTTCCTGACCTTACAATCCAATTTCCATTCCTGGGGTTTGGTCTGAATTTCTTTTGTCTTTGCATCGACTCCGGGACAACTCCTAAAACCCAGCCGGTCTGCCCTCCAACATGAACCTCATAGTAAAATCTCCCTTCAGACAAGCCCTTATTTTCAGAGATGTAGGAATAGCCACCGATATGCCGTGGCTCCTCAGTGAGAAAAGAAAAAGGAGGAGGACCTACTATCTGATTAGGCACTTTTTCTTTTGCTTTACCTTTGCTTTTCTTCTTTCTCTGTGTTTTCAGTTTTATCCTCTGATAATTCTGTGCTTGTTCTTGCTTAATTTCTGGCTCTTCTAATTTTTTCTTCCCCATCTGAGCTCTTTTATCTACATATTCTTCCTCCAAAGGGACAGTATCGTGAGCGCTGTGTTCCGTACACAGGGTACAAACACGAGTCTGCTCTGTCCTACAGAAGAGCTCTAAAATTTTGTTGTGTTTTGTGCATATTTTGTCCTCCAGGTCATGCACAGGATTAGTCAGTCTGTGTCTTTTTAAGGCAGCGACTCTCTTATGAGGCTCTAAATGTGTCTCGCAGAAAGAAGCCAAACAGACTAAACAGGTTTTAGAGGCTCTGAACTTATTGCCAGAGCAATAATCACATGGCACCTGTCCAGGTGGAAGTGGAGAATTATTCTCAGCTGTTACAGGGAGCGTCTTAAAATTCTCCACAACCTCCCTGAATCCGGTGTTGACACGAAGTTTGAGCCCTTTGTTGAACTTCTCATTGCACAGTGGACACTGACGTTGCTCTTTGTCTTTCCAGTGTTTGGTGAGACAGGCTTTGCAGAAGTTGTGTCCACATGGAATAGAAACAGGCTCAGTGAAGACATCCAGGCAGATGGAGCACTGGAGCTGATCTTCTGTCAGAAAACTGCTGGCTGCGGCCATTCCTGGAGCATGAGTTTGAAATCTATTGAGTATCAATAATAATACCTATTATTAATTCATAGAATTACTAATATGAGCCATTACACACCAGAAAAATAACAAAACAAGGCTAAAAACATGATCATAGAGTGACCCCGATGCTGCTGTCAACTAAACTTCCACGTAAAAGTCTAATCAACAAGTTTTAATCATTCACTTTACTTTGAATAAACATAATTAAATGGATGTTATTAAAGGACTTGATCCTTACCTTCCTGGACACAAATTCTTATTTGTTCTGCTGCCTCTTTAAAACAAACTATGCTGCCTTTAAAAGTTTGACTTTCGACTGCGCTGCAATGCTCACTTTCATTTCCTTATAAACGATTGAAATGTGCTCCTCCTCCCCTGACTCACACTCACAGGGAACAACTCCAGGTTTAACTGGTGAAGTATTGTTGGCATCCACATGGCATGAAAAGTATGCATGTAAAAATGTACTATAAAAACAACAAACTATAAGCAGAATTCAAAGTATTAAAATACTCATCCTAGTTTTCTACATAAACCAGGGGAGCTGAGCCCCGCCTTGTATGCAGACCTGTTTCCTGTCTTTGTACACAAACTGCTCTGTTTGCTTTCATTTCCTTGTAAATGATGCGAAAGTAGCTCCATGCTCTGCTGAGTAACACTCCCTTTGACTTGTTTATTTATGACCCTCACCTCTTAACAGCCCTGAAAAGCAAATAATGACATTAAATGACTGAGAGCATGAGTTATATAAGCACTACTGTCTTTAATTATCTCTTACTGCAATCACTAAATTAACTTATTTACAAAAGCCACGAGAAGCGACTTTGAGTGTCTTAATCTTGAAAAACTCTCTTCTTGTAGCAAGCAAGTACAGCCTCTGTTCTTAAAGGGTTAACTTCCACAGCTATGTTTGTGTGTTTCGCTCACAGGAATGAACTATTGTGCAATATTCCTTCCTTTGCCTGCACATTTGACTGAAGTTCTTGTTTCTAATTGTGGTTGCCTGAGTTTTAAAACCACCCAGAAACAGATAGTGCAAAGTTGTACTTGGTCAACAAGTTATATGATAATGTTTTATTTTCTTCTATAAAACCAAAGGTAAGCACTTTACACACTTTAAGTGCTACCAGCATGACTATAATCCGTTTTGTTTTATTTTTTTCATTTCAGTATCAGATTCCATTTGGCACCAGCATGTCACACTGACAGCTGGCTTCTCATATATTTGTATAGCTTTGTGCCAGTCAGTTGTCCAGCTGCCATTAACTTAATCTCCCAGCCCCCTTTTCACCATTATGCCACCCCTTTATCCATATGCACAAATCTCAATTGCAAGCTAACCAGTAAATATGTCTGGTCTTTCTAATGTCCATCCAGCATCTGCTACATGTAGACAAGAACTACTTTCCATTTGGGTGGAGTAGATCCAGCATCCTTGTGGTGTGCACGCTGACTCACTTATATGGCTTACTGGAACACATATCTAATTTGTTTCAGCTGTGCTTTTCCTGTAATCAAAGTAAAAGAAAAAATATTTTTGACGGGAAAATTTTTTGTAAGTTAGTAGAAATATGAGAGGATGAGAAGGCAGGAAACACGAAAGAACAGGTGAAAGGATAGACGGGCTCAGTCATGTAAGCCATGAGGGCATGGAGTGGCAATGAAACTTTTATTGAAACTATGTACTAGGGCTGAACGATTATGGAAAATAATCTAATTGCGATTTTTTGCCCCAATATTGCGATGAGATTATTTTTTAAGGTCTTTGTCTTCTGTATTATTAAACAAAGACAAGCAATACATCATATAGTATGGCCAATACTATATTACATTAATTTTAAACTGTTCTTTCCTGGAAGACAGACCTGATGTTATGATGACATGAGGTGATGCATGAATTGATGACTGACATTTTTATTTAACTTCTTCAATCACAACAGTATATTTGAACATACACAATAGTTTATTTTTAGCTTACAAACATCTGAGCATAAAGTGCTGACAAGGAACCCTGGTGTAAACATTAAAATGAAAGTCAGTACAATGTGCAGATTGCAGAAATATACATAAAAAAATCAGTGGCTTTACCACACTCAGTTTTTCGACATCTGTGAACTACTAGACAGTCATTCAATTAAAAAATAATATTAAATAAATAAAACTAATAAATAAAAAATACACACATCTTACTGATCTCTGCAGTCAGTAACATTACACATAAAGTGCAAACATAATAGCAATTGTATAAACACACACACACACAAACACGCCTTTAAAGTTTAAAGGCGTGAAATTGGACGGTCTAGCCTTCTGAATCAGAAGGCTAGTTCTGATTAGCGTCACCGCTGTCTCGGTGGAGTTTAATAAACTCGGCCGTCTGCTTCTTGCTATCTAAAATATAACCAGACACTGGTGTAAATTCTCAACTGTCTCATACTTCTGTTTAATAAGTTTTCTGTTTGACGTTTAGTCAGCTGTGTGAAAACCAAGGAGGAACCCACCCGGGGGATTAATAAAGTTTTATTTTATCTAATCTAATAACTTTAATCTCAGCCAAACCGATTTACTCACGAACAAACAAAACACTGAAAAAAGCCCAACAATAACATTTTTAGGTTGTCTAAGTGACTTATATATTACGTTTAACCCGAGCAGCGAAACTCCGCGGTGATCTGAAAATGATGTGCCGGGAGTTGTGCCGTTCTCGGCCGCATCAGTAACCCTCGAGCTCCCGGCTAGCTGTCGAGCTGGTGGGTAGCAGACGCCTCTGAAAACGTCGAAGCACTTTTGCAAATATGGGATATCTTGATAAACCGAGCAGATATTTGATGTTTACACAACTACTTTCTCGCCTGAAAATATGTTAAAAGTTTATTTTGTGACCCTGAAAGATTAGTATGAGTAATTTTAAAACTTAGTAGCGGCCGCCATTGCTGGAAACTGGAGTTTGGCTGGGCCGCGCTATGAATTCTGGGATATGGTAGTAATTTGGACAGCCTTCGGCGCGTCGCTGTGACGTAATCGGTCTACAAATGCGGCCTCAGGAGGATGCAGCCCATGAATTTGGACATGTCCAGAGTATAATCGCAGCCTTTGCGGTTAGAAAATTGCACTTGATCATGTCGCGATATTATCGCAAATGCGATATATCGTTCAGCCCTACTATGTACCTGTGGTTTCTAATATAACTGCTGAGAACAAGATATATTTACCAAGAGTGTCCTAAACTATCAGGAGTGCCTGTTTTGTTTGCCAAACCATGTGCAGGTAAAATTAAAATTAACCCTAAATAACAAATCATTTATTTTGCTTAAACCTTTTTTTTTTTTTTTTTTTTTTTTAATGCTGCTAAATTGCTGCTTATTTTTTGTTTCTGTCGGACTAATAAGGCTTTACATCAAGTTATTGTGTATCAACACATAAACACCACTGAACTGATACTACTGAATGGCCCCCAGATCAGGGGCGGATCTAGAGGAATTTTTTTTAGGGTGACATGGAAAACAAATGGGGTGGCAAAATCAAAGCCTTTAAAAAACCCCAAAACAAACCAAACAAAAACAAAAACACACATATGCAGGTGTTACATATGGTTAAAACGATTCAAATGCAGTAATTATACACATTTCATATAAATATGGTCTATAACGTAATTATTTTCTGTACCCCACATAATTAAACATTTCAGTTACATAAAACATGTGAATTTTGATTTTATGTACTGCATAGCCTGTATAATAAATAAGTATGTAGCCCAATAAGTATATAATCCAGAAAGCTACACAACATGGGGTGGTTTATTTACAAACAAGTCTAACTTAAGTTTTACACTATTTTTTGTTAGAAATAATCAAATTGTTACATGTTTAAATTTACACAAAGTGTTAGAAATCTGAATTTAGTTATTTTTTCATTGACATACTATATTAACATAACTGATATGGAATCACACAAAAAACATAAAATCCTAGTAGTAGTTATATTTTTTACTGTAAAAACCACAGACATGTTTAATAAATTATTTTCATAACTTGAAATGCAAATATAAATTGTAAATTTTGAAAACTTATGCACAAATTTTGTAAACAATAAAGTTATATGCAACTATTTATCTAAAAATGCAGCTAATGCATCTGGCGGTTTGTTGTTTGTTTTTTTATACAACCATATAAAAAAAAAAAAAAAAGAAATACTGCTATAACTAAAATGAGAGAACAATCAGGTGTCACAATAAGATGACCCACAAATTATTTGTGACAGTAAAAATAAAATAAAATAAATAAATAGTGCGTCCGCCTCAAGACAGTGGAGACACCACAGGGATAAACCCTGCGGGCCTGACAACAGGTGTATCACTCCACCTGGAGACAGTGTTAACATGACAATCTGCATTTGTAACATTCATTAGTGCCCTCACTGACACACAAAACAAAACAACGAATACAAAACACACTAACCATACACTCCACGCTTAACGTCACAAATCTCCCACATCTCAAAACTCGCTGTTGACATCGCTCTCTCGCTCTCTCCTTGCTCTCTTCTTAAATTGGTGTATACTTTGAAGTCCGAACTTTCAACACAAGCTCAAATGGAGACTCAGCGTGGCTGCAGCTTGTTGCTATATCAGCTAAAATCAGTCAGGTGTGTCCGTGGACCTCAGAGGGTTTATAAAACTCACCTTCATTCCATGTGACAAACAACCACCTGTGTGAAATCTGAAATGCCCACGGTGTTGATTCAAAATGTGATCTGGCACAATCACAGTCAGAAAACAAGAAATAAATCCGGTCGGCACTACGGGCTGAACCATTTGTTAATTGTGGAGAGGGGTTAACACTATGTAATATATTCAGTTTTATAATTTATATTCAGTGTTAATAATAGCTAGGCTCAAAGTGTTAATGCTATCTTATTTTGATAAACAACTCTGTCATATGTAACACTTGGGTGGAAATAGGGATGGCAAGAAATCATTTTGCCACCATTCTAGATCCGCCCCTGCCCAAGATCTGCGAGAAGATCCCCCAAGACACCAACTGTGTATCATTAGGAGCACCATCAGGTATGCACACATGCATGTGGGGGCCATACAAACTAACATTTTGAGTTACTGGACTACTGGTAATGGACTAGCCTGCTGCATCATTTTCCCCCTTTGATTTGGTTGATAATTTTCATTTCCGTCAAACAATGTGGCATCATTTCATCCCTAACACATTACTCAGTCCATATCTGTACATTTATCCAGCATGATTTTCTTTCCCATTCAGATCTCAAGCGTTCATTTAATTGATTTGAGAAGTGTATTTTACAAAATCCTGATCTTTTTTTCTTTGTCTATGAGGAGCGTGTCCTCATTTTGTTTTGGACAAGCATAAAGATGTATGTGCCACCAAGCATGGACAAAGGCAATGGTCATTCCCACCATGTTTTTCCCTGTATAAGCTTTATATAGGAAAACTGACATGTCAGTCTTAAAGCAGCAAACTTAAAAAGGTTTTCTCAGTGTACTCGATTCTCATTCCAGCTAAAACTAATAGATAAAAAATGTATTGGTGAAGCAATATGATGACTATACATGTTTCTGTAAAGCTGAGGTAAGGCCATGTCTCTCACTGAGTCGCATCAGCTCTATAAGCTTTTTGAAAATTGACAGTGAAAGGTTTTTCTCAACAGTTAAGTGCCTCATTTGTTGTATGTTTCATTTCATAATGCACCAAATATATTAGTTTTTCCTGCTTGGCACCCAGACTGCAGGGATCTGATTATACATGCAGAATGCGGTTTGGCATTGTCTTACTGAATTAAGCAAGGTCTTCCCCTGGAAAAAAGCATTTGTCCCTCCAAAACTTGTATATATCATTCGGCATTAATGGTTATTCATGTTATTCATGCCATGTGCATTAATGCCCATAGATGCTGCTTTTTAGACTGTGGGCTGCTTTTTAAACTTATGTACTGATAGCAAGCTGGATGGTCGTCTCTTGTGATTTCCTAAAAGATATTTTCACATTTTATTCATCATATCACCAAACAGTTATCTCCCCCCCTTTTTTTTAAATTTATGTTTTATTAATCACAGTGGGGGGAAACAAAACAAAACCAAACTAACAAACCAGAACATACAATGAGATTATACAAAATCGGGCCTCCCATTTTGTACATATTTCAACCATTTCAACCAGTAATCCTCAAATGTGTCCGCCTGCAACTTTAGTCTAAAAGTTATTCTTTCCATAACAAAATAGTATATATCACATCAATCCACTCATTTATAGTAGGAGTATCCTCCTTAAGCCAACGGCGGGTTATGGCCTTTTGGAAGCTACCAACAGCACACTGAACAAATATTTATCCGGTTTGCATAGATTAAGACTCTCTAAGTTACCCGGGTACAATACTGCAAAATGAAATTGTATTTTCTTTTGAAAGATTGTTTCCAGGACTTTATGTATTTCCTTCAAAAATGGAACCACACGAGGACATTCCCATAAAATGTGGAAATGATTTGCTGCTGCATGTCCACACTGCCTCCAGCATGTTGTGTTATGAGAATAATTGGATTTTTGAGCCGGGGTATTAAAATAACGAATTACATTCTTCCAACTGAATTCCCTCCACGAGGCGGAGCTTGTTACCGACCACTGCTGCCTACAGATCCCATCCCATTCCTCTCCTGTTAGGGATAGATTACCCTCTGTTTCCCATCTTGCTTTAACATATCTCGTATCATGACCCCTTAGATTGGTCAGTGAACAATATAATTTGGAAATAAGTTTTTGATAGGGTGCATCTCTATATGCATTCTCGAATATATAAATAATTTCTTCATTCCCAGTCGATAACTGGGGATGTTTTACCAAAAAAAAACAAAACCCAGTTATCTCCCTTGCGTAGCTGTGGCTTTCAGAAATGTCTCTGTGCCCTTGAAATGGTTTCCTCTACAGAATTACATGTATTAATAGGCCAGACACAACAGCCATTCAGTAGAATTTAGATAATTTTTAATCTCCAAATTCTTTTCACTTGTTTTGTTGAAAAATGCTTTATTTAATTATAGCATTATGCATCTTTCCTGGTCTTTAGCTTCCTATTTTTCAACTTGTCAGCTGAAACATGTTGCAGCTGACAAGTTTTTTTAAACACAGCATCCATGCTTTTAGGGTCAAATAGGCCTAGTAGGGAGGATTAGCCTAGTAAAACTAGAGATGGATGATGAAGAAAAGCTGAAGAGAGATGGGGAAAAAGATATACCAAAGTGAGCTTTACGAATGAGTGTGGTTTTTTTCCCCCTTGGGGCCATTGGTGGCCCTGAATGAATAAATGATTCAATAAAAAGTGAAATAATAGTAATAATAATAAAAAAACAAAGCTCAAAACAAGATCGGGACACATGTGCGTCCAGTAAGTCTTCATCTGACTGCTTCCCCCTCTTAATTATCGCCAGAAAGCCAGTTCACAGACCCACAACACAGAACATATGCGTTTGTGTGTAACCACACCTCTGTGCAGCTGCTCTCTGATGCACTGAAAACAAAATGTGCAATCAAGTCGCCGGGTGAGGAGGGATATAAAAAAGATTTATTAACACCTTTAAGTACCATCACCTTTAAAAAGATAGCACTCTCTCCCTCTCTGTTTCTTTGTTTGTTTTGAAGGTCATTATCACAACAAAGATTGTACATTTCACGTGACAGCTCATTTCCATATAAAAGTAAAAATCGCTTGTATTGCCTACACCTCATTAAACTAAAAATATTCTTTGTATTTCTGTTGCAGTCTCTTGCTCACAGTTAATCATGTCTTTAGTGCAGCTCAGTAGTAATGATCTGACATAGTTTTTAGGGCAGGCTTGTAGGGAAGCTTGTCTCCCACACTGCACAGCATTCCTACATATTTCCATAACTGAACAACTTTTAATGACACGTTTTAACTTAATCCCAAACACAATCTAGTTGTGCACATATGGCACAAAACCGAGGTTAAATACTCTACATTAGCAGTCTGCGGCCAAGTCATACATTCACTAAATCGCCAAAGAGGCTCTAGTATTTAGTATTTAAAGGCGTCACCGGTAGGTGTCGTAGCAACATTTCTAATAGTTTAGTGTGACACTGTGGTCTACTTCAGCACGTTTCAGCACTTGAGCAGCTGTGAGTAATATCCACAGCCAGACAGCTGCGGAGCTAAAGACGTTTACATTAAACATTGTTCTTGTTCTCAGTATTCCAGCTTTTACTGACACGCAGTCAGGAGTTGGTGATGAGATGAAACTGATTTTGTCTCAGCCTCAATGTCAGTCACTCACTAGACTTGAACACAGGGGTTAAGCCTGTGAAGAAAGGTCCGCCTGACCAGCGATGCTCCGAGAAGCTCCGGTCACTATGCTGACATCTCCAGCTGCGCTCTCAAGGTCTGAGCTGACTGACTTTTTTTTTCAGCTTTCTGGATCGTGTGTGATTGACAGGGCGTAAGGACGTCCTTTGATAATAGTAGACAAAGCAAAGCCTTAGAGGGAGGCCTTCCTTGACAGAGTTTCAGAGAAAAACGTGCTCCCTCTCTTCTTTCGTTCTTCGAAACAACAAAACCCGCACAGGCGCATTCCTGTACGCGCGTAAAACCTTCTCACTTCACCCACGGAAAAACGGGCTATCGTAGAAGACTGGAACCCACTAGACACTTGAAAGACTGGAAATTAGTTCTAGTCATATATATGATTCATCTTATTATTAATATTATTTAAATATGTCTTTAAAAATCTAGCGCCGTGGAAAAAAATGCAAATTTTCCGTGACTTCAGTTCCATCTTACCCAAGAGCGCACAAAACAAAAATATTCTACTCCACAAATTACATTTTCTTTTCCTGCCAGTGTAAAAGATTCGTAAAGCCCACTCTAACATGACAGTAGTGTAGGCACATATCATGGTAGTCTTGTCGGTTCTGAATTAGCTGGAATAGATGAGAAGTGAATTTTTGCCTAATCTTCCCGGTGTTTGTTTACCTCTGTGGTTAGCGTGTTTTACAAGAAGTTGGCAAAAGATGTACACATTTTGTACAAGCGGGATCTGGAGATGGGATCGGCTGACGGCGGGGGGAGGAAAACTCCACCCAGCAGATAGGATCTTGGGCAGGCAGAGCGGAGGGGGAGTTTGCGCTGAAAGAGCTCGGGCTGGTCGGACGGGACGCTCGATATAAGTCCTGCAGAAAACTTCAGAGGGGGCAAAGTCCAGCCCGGGCGAGAGGGAGATAGGGTGGAACTTGCGAGCGCACTGGGAACTAAATCACATGTGATTTTTTACAGAAATGCTCCAAAGATGGCGGTGGTAGTAGCGACTGGAGTTCCGATTGGCTCTGGAGTGCAAAAAAGTGGATTTGTGGAGGTTTTGGTGCGAGAGCAGTGGCACAAAGTTTTGGTCAACTTAAACGAGGAAGCGCTCACGTTAAGCTGTGAGAGCAACGTTAACGAGAGTGTCGATGACAATGTCAACTCTAACGGCGTTACCAACGGATCTTACCATGACAACAGTAATACCAACTCCAACAATGGCCCCCAAACTGTGCGCACCGCGTTCACGGACCTCCCGGAGCGGGTACCCGAAGCGATCGCCAACAAAAAGCGGTGCGTCAAGGTGACCAAGCAGGAAGTCGGGGGACTCGGGATTAGCATCAAAGGGGGGAAGGAGAATAAGATGCCCATCCTCATCAGTAAAATATTCAAGGGGCTCGCTGCGGACCAGACCCAGTCTCTGTATGTGGGGGACGCGATCCTGTCCGTGAACGGTATGAACCTGCGGGACGCGACCCACGACGAGGCTGTGCAGGCGTTGAAACGAGCCGGGAAAGAGGTGACTCTGGAAGGTAAGGCATACTGGAGAGGAGGCATGTGAGAGGATAAAAGAATTAGAGGAACACCTGAAAGAGAGGTAGAGGTCGGGGAACCTTTTATTGATTGACTAGATTACGGGTTGTTTTTTGGAAGCCCCTGTGAGTGTTTGTGCAAGTACAGATTTTATTTAGTGAATGAGTGAAAAGCGTACCCCGACGGTAAGAGCTAAGTGTAACATATTCCACATCAGTTTGTGTGTCAGTTTCTCAAATGTTGCGTAATATTTTTGGGATGCCCATAGACTCACTCAAAGACGTGAGGAGAGCAGTGCTCCTTCACTGAATGACACCGGTAATGTCGGAAGAACCTCTGGCTCCACATGGTTGCCTTTTTAGACTCAGGTTTCTCGATCATGTCCATTAGACACATTTTTTATTTTCTACTTTCCAGTTAATTACAGTCACTTGTCACTCACTTGTTACATTAATAGAATGTGCAGGAAAAAAGAAAAGAACCGGGAAAAACACTGCTTCCACTTTGACCTCTGCTGTAGGATGTAATTTATTTTACATTAAAGAAGAGAGGTGCTGGTTGTCATACCTGGGAAAGTAAATATTATTCCAGCAGCCGATATTAATTCACCCTGTTTATATCAAATTAGATTGCAGTCACCTTAGTCTTGAACAACACTGGCATTTGGTGCTGTTTTATTACATAATTTGGAAACAGGTTACAGACTGATTGCCTTTTGCAGAAAAGAATAATTGAGATTAAGGAAATAGGTATTATGCAACTAGATGTGCCATGGGACAATCATGCAACATCAAACTCATATCTTTTCCCTTCCTCTGGCCCTTTTTGCTTCCTCAAATGTGCAGCCTGTTCATTTTTTTTACAGTTGCTTTCAGCTAAAATATCAAGATGTAGATCAAGATTAGGCTGTGGGTAGCCACACTGAGAAAGGTGAAGACCATTTTACTACACACAGACACACGTGCACACACACACACGCACACGCATTCCTTCATACAGGAAACTGTTGCACATAAGTGCCTACTTCTCAGTTCTTTCATTCCTGTCCCTAAGAGGACTCTTGGACCCAAGACAATGAGAACAAAGTGTCTCTCTCTCTCTCTCTCTCCCATACACATGTGCACACGACTCTCTCTCATCTCAGATACACAAACACGGTGATCACACTCCTCATGGGGACATGCTGGTCCCAGCTGAAAACTGTATCACGATCTGAAAGAAGGGCAGAGGAGATCGGAGCAGAGGAAGGTGAAGAGAGAGAAAAATGAGGGGGTATAAGAGCATTTAATGGGAGACTGAGTGGATGAGAGACTGAAACAGAAGGACAGTTAACAAGAGGTTTAAAGAGGCTGAAATAAAGATTACTGTGAGGGTTAGTATTTTCACAGTAACTGCTATTTAAGAGAGATAATTTGCACGTGAGAAATTGGGTAACACATGAAGGTGTTGCACAACAAAATGGCATCAATTAGTCAAATGTAAAGTAAAATCGAATGAATAGTGATATGTCAAACCTAAATATCAGCACCATTTTATTTTATTCTTGAGTGGGAGCCACCTTGAAAAGATTTGAGAGAGGCAGACTGTATCATATGAGGAAAGAGATCAAGACAAAACATCTGATGTGTCTTTTAGGAGATCGTACCTGTCCCGTGGGAATAGAGTGTGCTGGTGCAATTTGTCTGCAAATGTGCAAAGGATTTGTACGTGGATGTTTGTAATCTGTGTATCCTTTACTAAAGCACAGACAAGGCATCTTGGAAACTCATTACGAAGGACAGATATGTCTGAAAATAGGCAGCAGCTACTTCCCTCCGCTTCACACAGCTGTGAGAGGGCAGCAGTTTGACCCACTGAGAACAAGCCCTGATGTCAGAGAGCCTCCTGCTTTAGTTAAAGAGTCCTCAGAGACTCTCGGTAGGCTCTGTTCTTTGCTCAGTATGCAGTCAGACAAACCAAATGGGAATCTCTATAAGGAGATCAGTAAAGGCTCTGCACCACAAAACTCCTAGCAACCGCAACCGGTAATGTTATGGTGGTCTGTTGAAGGACCGATCAACAAATGGCACCTTTAGAGACAATCGTCGAAGTTTGTGCCACAGAATTTTATTTTTGGAGTGTCTGCCTTGTGCTGTGCAGCTGGATGTTTGCACTCAAGATTGTTTGCAGACGAGGTCCACTTAGAACACTAATCTGTCACCGTTATCGGTAATTTGACAAGGCCAAGGCCTATTATTTCTTGTTTGTGATCATGATTACAACCAGTAGTCTCTCTTTGACAGCGCTCATTGAACTGACCAGTACTCAGAACAGTGGTAACATCCAAGAAACTGAGTGAAGATCTAAGAAGGAGAATTGTAGATTTACACAAATTTGGAAGGTTTCTTGGAGACATTTAAAAACTTCAAGCAGTTGTATGTAAATACAAGTTTCAGATCTGTCACCACTTTGCCAAGGTCTGGAAGAAGACCCAAACTGTCAGCCTCAGATGAGAGGAGAAAACCCAGGAACCACCAAACCTGCCATGAACTGTAAGCTGCTGAAACAGCAGTTGCACTGTCCACAAGTGAAACAAATTTTACACTAATTTTACACTTTAAACTTGGAGTGTCTGCCTTTGCTGTGCAGTGCAGCTGGATGTTTGCACTCAAGATTGTTTGCAAACGAGATCAGCTTAGAACGCAGTTTAATTGGTCACCTTTAAATAACCGCTTGCGGCAGGTCACCATGATAAAGGCCAGAGTTTTGGTTTGTAGCGCGCTGTGTTCACAGAAGACATTTTGACATGTCACAGCAAGAAAAGCAAAGCATAAGAAAAATAATCCTATATGTAATTATAGCTGCATGAGAAATACCAGGGCCCTGAAACAGGCGGCTACATGGAATTTACCATTCATTATTTTTATTGTTTACACCTTTACTTGTGCCAGTGCAACACATCAAAATGTCTTCTGCAAAAGAGCTAATGGACAGGTGTGCAGAGGTGAGAAAGAAGGCAGGGTTCATGTTCACAAGCTTCTTTTTTGTTCACTTTAACAACACTGAGTGGAATACCATGAATGCCTTTGAGGGAACACTGTTTACCCGTTTGAATGATTCATGTTGTACAGATAAAGACCGCAAACAGACACAGAGTCCTTCCACAGATTTGAACCAGTGGGGTGCTGGATGGCAAGTGTTTGTTTTTTCGGTCTTGCGTTATTTATTTGTCTACCGCTGTAAATGTGCTTTCTAAATAAACCTCCCTTCACTTGACTCTTCTCCAACACACTTTTGCTTTTAGATGTGATCGGATGTCACATTTTATCAGACAGTTTGCTTGAAGTGCACTGAGCCCTTACATGACACTTAGGGATTCTCCCGTGCCCTCCGTCAGCAAACATAGGTCTTAATCTGCCTCCTCTCGCATCATCAGGGCTCTATAGAAAACCTCTGAAATACCCTGCGTGGCAACATCACGGATGTGAACCCTTTTACCTCTCAACGTTAACTACAATAAGAATTTTATGGTCCCTGTACTGTGTTCTTTGTTTTCTTTCTTATGTTTTCTTTTTGTTAAATGTTTTTATGCAGTGATGATTGACACTTCAGTCCAATCATGTGGGTGTTAAAGTTGATTCATGCCTCAGCTTAAGATGCTTAAGATGAAAAGAGATGAGAAGAATTCTTTTGGAGAAAAACACGTCAATTCACTCGTCTCTGTAAATATAACGGAATAGTTTAACCCTATAATAGATGGTAGGTGGCAAAACAGATTATTTATTTTAAGACATATATGTATTAATTTAAGTATTCATGTGATGAGTCATCAAGTGAAATTAAGGATAAATATATTACTCCTGATGTCAGATTACAGCTAAGATGTAAATTGGAGTAATTATGTAACTAGGTTGCTGGTGCAATGCCTGGTTCCTCTGATCTATATATCAAAGTGTCCTATGGCAGGATACTTAACCCCAAATTGCTCCACAATGCATCCACTGGTGTTATTGTGTGCATGTGTGTGTGATAAAGAGCTGTGTGAACACCTGTGGGAAGGGCTTAGTGTGGCTTGTAGTGTAAAAGTGTCTTAAGGGATCAGCAAGACTATAAAAGTGCCATTATAAATAACAATCTAAATTGACTTTTCACTGACCTCAGAGCAATAGGATGTTCTATTAACTTGACTCTTTTAGAAGCTGCCAACACTTTGAGATGTTTAAAAATGACTTAATAACAGTTAAACAATTCTCAGAAGCTTCCATCCACTCATCATGGGCATGAATGTATATTTACATATACTTAAATCTTTTAATTAGTGGTGCTGAAGGTCGTCTAACTTGACAAGGCTTATTAATTTCTTGTTTGTGATCATGGTTGACTACAACCAGTAGTCTCTTTTTGACAGCGCTCATTGGACTGACCAATACTCAGAACAGTGCAAAAGACCAAGAAACAGAGTGAAGATCTAAGGAGAATTGTAGAGGTCTGGAAGAAGACCCAAACTGTCAGCCTCAGGTGAGAGGAGAAAACCCAGGAACCAACCAGCCTGCCATGAACTGTGAGCTGCTGGGACACCAGTTGCACTGTCCACAAGCGAAACAAATTTTACACTATCACTATCACAGTTCATATCATCATGGAAAAATCAAAATCAATATTTTTATGATCAGAGGAAACTAATATTGAGCTGTTTGGCCTCAATGACAAGAGCTATGCTTGTACATTTAGCTTGTACAGTAATCTAAGAATACTGTACAAGCTGTCGTGCATGGTGTTGGTAGCATCATGCACTGTTTTTGCTGCTGTTACTGCACATTTGATATAGTGAAATAATAAATAATTTAAGGTGAAATTCTTAAGCTTCACCTTAAATTAGCAGCTAGATGGTTGAAACATGGACACAACTGGGTAGGACAAAGATTCCAAACACACATCAAAACTGGTTTTTGGAAAGGATAAAGCAGGCCAACATTAAGCTTCTGGAATGGCCTTCGCATAGCATCGACCCCAACCCTATTGAACATTTCAGAACTGGCTTTAAAGCTTGGTCCATGCAAGGAAACCAGTCGATTTACATGTCATAAATTCAACGTTGTGCACCCAATTCATGTTTTTAAAGTCATTAAAGATGCATGTTATATAATCATTCCAACCTGAAAAAATAGTTCAAAGAAGTCATTAAAAGCCAAAAATTACATGTTTGTGATGAGTGTATGTAAACTTCTGACCACAACTGTAATTACTAGAGGTATAAAGAGTCTTAGAATAATTGTTCTGTTCGCTCCTTAATTTTTATCCTCTGGTTTGTCTATGTGGTATTTCTTTTTTTTAGGTTTTGTCTTTTTTTAATGGGAGATCTTGATGTAATAAATATAAACTCCTTTATCCTGATGCATTTCCTGTTCACCCTTTAACAGCTTTAACCTGATATTAATCAACACCTGACTACATGGCTAATAGAGCAGTCATTTTGACTTGAACTAGCAGGTAACATTAAACTGTGTATTTCATCATAAAGCTTGCCTAACATATCAGTAGTGTCCCTGCAGCTACAGTGATCCCTCAATTCATCTTTGTAGCATCATCCAGTGTCTGGCTTCAGTTTATCCACCAGGCTGAGCATTTCAAGTAGCTTATAAGGAACATTTACATCTTCTCTAACAAGTCTTATTACCCACTGCAGTGCAGTGGGCAGAACCTCAGTCTAAGAAACACGAGTGCATGTAGAGAGACAGGTCAGTTTCTACTAAATTGGGACAGTTTGGGGAAAATCTTCCCTTTAGATCAGTCGTTTATTACAACTGGTCATCAACATCGAGATTAATGTTTTTTTTAAATTCACTCTTGCCTGTCACCTTGTTTGGAGAAGCATAAATTCTAGTCTGGCAAGCACAATATTTATATTCTGCACTTGAGCAAATAATGCTTAGTATTTATTCAGAGTGCTTTGTTTGTAGCCAAAAATGCAGTTCCTGATTAAAACGGATCAGTGAATTTTCGTCAGATCAAAACAAGTCCTATGCAAATAGGTGCAGATCTTAATTTAGAAAGTGGCTGCCCCGGTGTTTGATTCACACATTTCACTTCTGTTTTCCCCCTGAATGTGCTGACTTATTTTGCAACCAGTGGCACACTGGTTGCAAAATAAGTCAGCTTGCATAGAAGTCCGCAGTGCATGTGCACAAACCCAGGATTCATGAATATTTTGTTAGTTGAAGCTGTTTGTACTCTGTGAACAAACTATCTCTTTGTGAGTAAAACAAACAGTAAAGCAGGGTATGGTTGAGGCTATGGCTACTTTATGATTAATACGCCACTACCACAGAGGTACGCAGTGTCCTCTGGTACTCCCCTTGATCTGTTCCTTCCTTTTGTTCATCTTTTAAATACAGTCTGTGGAGAAAACTTCATTTTTTTTGGCTGATTGTTTGAAAAGGAGAACCTCAAAAGAGATTTTATACACACGGTACTTGTGTTAAATGAATGCAGCACAAGTAAAAAGTGTTTGTTTTCTTAAGTTGAGGACCAACTGTTCACCCTACAAAAACATTATTATCTAAATAAATGCAGATAATGGGTTACATAAGGGCACCATAAAGACACACAACTCCTATTTAACAAGTTTAATTGGTAGTATTTTTTTGTATTTTAATTAATAGTATATTTACTGACGGAACCATTGCACGCAGCTGAGTGCATGCAAACAAATATTGGCAACCTTCCCATTGGAAGCAGAGCATGTTAAGAATAAAAAGTCAGAAAACAATAGAACACCTGCCACACTTCACTTCAGCCACGGGAAATGAGTCGGTGTCCTGTAAGCTCTCCTGTTGAGCCTTTAACAAGCCAAAGCTGTCATCACCTGACATCTGGAAGTGTGTGTGCGTGCATGTGTGCGTGCTGCTGTCAGCAGTGTGATGCAGCGTGCGTGTCTGAATGAGCATCTGCCTGTTTGTGTGCATTCGTGCGTGCCATCAATTTAAATCATCAGCGTTGTTGTCTAGACGAGTGAGAGTCGATATATGGCTGAGTGTGTGTGGAAAGAGAAGAGCGCGAGTCAGCGTGTCTACCAGCTGACTGTTTATGTCATTAGAGAAAATATCATCTCCTTCAATACAGCTTGTGGAGGCTGACTCAGAGCGGATGACTGTGACGATAATAACAGCAACTGTGGCGTTGTACTCGTGGTTGTGGCGGTGGAGATAATAGATTGAATCATTCATTCCTCTCCTGTGCGAGTGTTTTATAGAGACAAAACAAAAGCAGCGACCCGGCGCTGACACTCATCTGTTTTTCCGGCTGGTTTTGTTTGGAAAAAAACACAAAAACTTTTTTTCTCCAGGTGTAATCATTGTGTTTATGTGCATTATGTTTATTTTAGCCTAGTTTCCTTGTGATTGTGAGGACAAAATAGTTTTTTTTAATTATTATTATAGTGGAGAAGAAGCACATCAATTTAGTCCTTACATTAGGATTTTTAAAGGAGTGAACAAAAATGACACATGTTAGAGTCTCTTAGTCATGCAGCATCGCAGACTTCTGTTGAACGTATGAGGCAGTAGGCTTTTGTCAAACCCACCATCTGCTCAGTCTGTGGTTTTGGTTTTTAGTAGGTCTACTTGTTTGTGTTGCCATTTGTGGAAACGGGGGAAAATGTAGAATACAGCTCTAATTTAGAGATTCCTGTTAATGAAATATTTGTCATATGTGTCGCTTTAGTGAGTAATGGAAAGTTAATTTACCGGCAAACAATATTTGTCGATTTTTAGATAAAGGCTCTCTTTAGAGTTGTTGTACTGTTTATGTGAGTATTAGAACAGTTTAAGGGGAAATCCTGCACTTTGACCACTGCTATGCGGTGGCAGTGGGCGTCTCAAACATTTGGCTCCTGAGCCTCATGCAGCTCTCTAGTGGATCCAAAAAAATTGTATGAACAGTAATACGATACTAATTAACGGTTGTTTATTGTATTATTTAAATTTTCTATCAAATATTGCTTCAAGCTATTCTTAATTGGTAGTAGTGAAACTACCTGAAATAGAGAGAGTGCATATATCGTACAATGGAAGAAAAGAGGAAGACAACAGAGAAGATTCATGAATGCAGTGAAGGACAGCAAAAGGGTTGAAGTGACAGAGCAGGATGTGTATCCTATACATATGTCTAGCCTGTGTGACTATTTTTGAGTCCCCCTACCTATGGATTCCAAATCCCCCCAAAACTAAATGCTGCAGAGAAAAGCCTTCAATTTAACAGCCTGTGAACAAACTTGTTTTAACTTTGCTTTCACTCCCAACACTGTCGGTGTATTGGTGTGCTCTTGCTGGAGTTTGTTCAAAATTTAATTGAATTTTTAAGCTACTGGGATCTTATTGGGATTGTATTTTATTCATTGTCAATCTAAACTCAGCACTTTAAATTTGACTAAATTACACCAAAACAGATGGGACTCATACTTACCTGCGTTGCTTCGTATCTACAGTGCTTTAAAGGGAGACATGTTAACATGTTTTATAGATTTATTTGGTTAAAGTGTCTCAAAAATTGTTTTTCTGATAGTAAAGGCTGTCAACTCCTGCCTTAGATGAACAAGTATCTGTAAATTAGTAAAAAGATGCGCAGTTACCTTTGCCCTGTGATGAAAGTTTTTTATCCTGTCTCTGATAGACACCCCCCCCCCCCCCTGCAAATCCAGTTTAAATGCATTTATTTATTTATTTTTATCATTGTCTTAGTGTCTTCAAAATCATTTTCTACCACTGTAAAAACAGGATCTGAGGAAATACATGTTGGAGGAATCGTGTGTTGCTGTTTTAAGACATAGTCTGCATATAAGTCATTTGCACTGTTTCCACTTCAGAGCTGGAAAGTGAGGCCTTAATCACACCGAGTCGTCGTCTTCTTCTTCCAAACGTCATGGCACAAAATGTGTCATCTGGAAGAACATCTTTCAGCCTCAGCTGATTCACTGTCTCTGTGTGTGGAGGTGATTCCTGAGCCAAGACCAAACTGAAAGCCCAGTCCTTGGTCATGCTGAATGGCTGGTTAACATTACCGCACAAGTTGTCAGGGTTTCACAAGTTATTTTGTGCTTTATTGTTTGCGCTGTTGAAGGGAGGTAGTTGTGGATTAATTATCTTTTATAGGCTTTTTGTCAATGTAGTCCTTTCAGTACTCTCTACAGAACTCCCAGTAATACGTTTAATCCTCTTAAATAGCCAAAGTCTTTTGTCTAAACACAGCAGTAATGTCGTATTTGAAAAGTGAAAGCATGCATGAGATTACGGCAGGTGACCTGGCACTATTTTGAAGCTGTTATTTCTATTAGTTTTTACGCTTCAAGCATGGAAGTTAAACTGTGACCATATTTCTCTTGTTTTCTACAGCTTCCATCATCTCAATGTTATAGACATCAGCCTAGAATTGCTAACCAGTTTTCCTTTATACAATAATAAGCTGAATACTCACTGCACTCCTTACTTGATAGCTGCATGCATGAATCTGAGCTAAAAGAGTTTGGAAAGATCAAACTTTATGATGCAAAACTTGTAACCCCACAAAGTGACTGTATCCTCCTGCTCACACTTTCATCCTCTGAAGCTTTGGGTTTTTTTTAAAGTTGCTAGCTGTCATAATTCAGGGGAAGTGCTTTATAGGTAAATTCAAATTTTTGATAATGATATCTGCTAAATGTAAAGGTAAAGTAAAGTAAAAAGTAAAGTAAGTAAAAAAAGTAAGTAAAGAAAGTAAAAAGTAAGTAAAGTAAAAAGTAAAAGTAAAGTAAAGTGTGCGTGTTAGTCCCCATAGGGAAATAGTTCCTCTGCATTTAACCCATTCACCCAGTGAAGCAGTGGGCAGCCACCAGTGCAGCGCCCGGGGAGCAGTGTGTAGGGACGGTACCTTGCTCAGGGGTACCTCAGGGTAGCCGTTCAGTGGAGTCGAACCCCCGACCTTCCGATCATGGGGCCACCACTCTACCTACTGAGCTATCCCTGCCTGTGAGTGCGAATGGTGTAGGTTTTTTATCTTTAACATTCAGGTTAATGTTTAATGTAATTTCAATGCAAGTTTCTTGTGTCCTGAACACACACTGTGGTGTCCACATCCTCTGCATTTGCATCTGCACATTTGCATTTTTTTTGGGCAAATAAGTCTTTGAGCGCTCCTTTTGTGCTCCTTTCTCTTTCTTATTTCTTTCATACTCTCTACTGTGCATCACTCAGACTACACTATGCCAAATTCCCTCACTCCTGCAGTAAATATCATATTTACATCCATCCATTCGCTTTCGCTTATCCTTTTCAGGGTCGCGGGGGGCGCTGGAGCCTATCCCAGCTGTCATAGGGCGAGAGGCGGGGTACACCCTGGACAGGTCGCCAGTCTGTCGCAGGGCTAACACACAGAGACAAACAACCATTCGCACTCACATTCACTGCCGCATTCACACCTATGGGCAATTTAGATTAATCAATTAACCTATCCCCACAGGTTAACTCATATTTATAGCACGATAACTAAATCATTAAGTTCAGTATTACATATAGAAGTACTCTTTAATCTGTTAGTACTACATCTCTTGTGTTGTAACATCATCGGCGGTATTTTAAAATGTGACATTTTAGCAAATGCCTTTCAGGTGTCTTTTATATAAATATGCTCTTCAGAAAGTTGATTAGAAAAGTGTTGAACTTGGTGTCAGTTCATGGTCAGTGAGTAAGCATACCTATGCACATTTCACGTTTCTTTAACCTGCTGTTAGTTGCTACACATTGTTCGGTTAAGGTAGTATTGGAATCTTTGAAATATTGGCCAACATCTTACAAAAAGGTGCCTCGAGGGTGGATTTGTAAGGGCCTTTTGTGTTGCTGTAGTATCCAGGTACAAGAGGAAAAGGCCCAATTCTACAGTCAGAGGAGCGTCTCTTTTTTTTTCTACCTCTTTAGTCTGGTTTGGCCTCTTTCCAGCTTTTACCAGTCTACTTTCACTTCCGCAGCTTTAATGAGTGTTTTTTTTCTCTCCTTTGATGCACTTTCTCACAAAACAGAAAGTACATTTGAAGCATATAGTAGTAAATGCAATGACTTCAAACCCCATTAAATACCGTTAAAGACCATTAAATAAAAAAAGAGACAATGAGACAGCTACAGTAATTACACTTAATGTTATAGACCAGAGTGTGTGTTTGTCAAGAGGGACGGACTGAAGAGTGTGTGTTTGTCGTTGTGTATTCATTGTGAAGGTCTAACAGTCAAGAACAAATTGAGTGCATCAGCTGTAAAAATGTGTAAGTAATGGATCGTGTACAGTTTCTATTAAGCGAAGAGCGTTTGAATCATCAAAAGAAGTCAATGACTTCACTGGTGAGTCGAACAGCTGTTTTGATGCATTGAGGCATCTGCATCAATGACTGCTGTAACTGCAAAATACCTCGGAGAATGGAAATCACACCACTACTACTACTACTAATAATAATAATAAAAAAAGATTTATCTGCACATGGGTGAGCAAGGATGAGCTGGAAAGTGGAAAATAAAATCAAATAGATAGGGAAGTGTAGCCTCTCGTTTGAATCTCTTTAGTTTGACTTATGTAACAGCAAACCGGCTCATAGACTCCTCTCATGGCTCCAGTAGTATGAGCCCTATCCTTTTCAAGCTCTTCTCCAGCTATTGAGGTTATTGCGCAGAGCTGGCGCTGTAATGGGATAGAAACACGACCCAAGGGAATGCACACAGATGTACACACTTACAGTGTAATGACTGCACGGACTGTACCCCTTTTTATTTTCCCCTCCACTGGAAACACTTAGAGCTCTATTTCTAGGAATGGGGATTCTTTGTAGATGTTAACTGCAAGCAAATCATCAACTAAACATTATGTTTTTATAGTAGATGGGTGGCATGTCTTTTTTTTTCTGCTCAGAGAGTGGACTGTAAATTTGTAACCAGGGTATCAGCTGTTTGGGTAGATAATAATAAAGGTTTTGTGTATGGTGTGAAATTAACGGGTAAGTTGTTAGGATTGTGCCACATGTTTGTGTCTGAAAATCAGCAGATGGATTCATCTTGCTTCGTGCTGTCTTTACAGTCACGTTCTCTACCAGCGTCGGAAACTGACACAGAGCAAAAGACGCCTAGCTGATCAACCGCAGGTCTTGTGGTTTCTGTGTGGTGTACATGCTTTCACAGTTATTTTTTAAGGATGTAT
This sequence comes from Astatotilapia calliptera, assembly GCF_964374335.1. Lineage (NCBI taxonomy): Eukaryota > Metazoa > Chordata > Actinopteri > Cichliformes > Cichlidae > Astatotilapia > Astatotilapia calliptera. Next base: position 10,472,446 of record NC_137432.1, on the reverse strand, counting down.
GATTTAGGCACAGTGCTGTGGGTAGGCCCATTAGAAAGGTGTGATTATATATGTGTTTTGTTTTTGTTTTTTTAGCCTGAGCCCAAATACCAAGTCTAAACTTTCAAACTGACATTTAAAGGAATGCAGAGAGAGCAAAACGCATCCTCACAGTGCAGGAATGGCTGAACTAAGATGCTCAGAAAAATTTCAGCAAAACGCCACAAGTCACGAATTTGATGTTCTGCTGCAGATTTGTGATGTTTGCAACACAAAGTATGAGGCAGACGGTCTCTGTGCTGCTGTCTAATCACAAAAGTCAGTGTCAGTCTTTCAGACTTTTGCTTCTTCCCTTTTTTATTAATATCCTTCGAGTTAACACACTTAACATAAAGCAGAAGTGGTTGTCCTTATTTGACTGCGCTGGATTTGATCTATTCAGTCCTTTGATTTCAACAAAAGTATCAACCTTTTTTTTTTTTTTTTTTTTCAAGCTGTTTTAATCTGATCTGACTGTGTGGGTTATTCTACTGTGCAATTAGATCACATCGTATCTGTACGTCCATTGAGGACACTCTTACATCATCCCTGTCTTCTCCTCTGTGTTATGAGCCTCTGTGTTATGAGTCTATCATCCCTAATTTACAGGTTGGAGGTTAGGCTTGTTATACCATCCCGTAGTGCTCAATAGTGCTTCTACCAAGAATAGTTCACATGCTGGATTACAAATGCCACCAGCCATATGCCAATTATATGCAGCTGTACTGCGAGATATGCCAATTAGACATCCAGGCCATAATAAGGATTTAGCGTATTCAGGACATAGAAAGCAATCTGTGCACCCACTTTATCTCCGACTCCCTATTTCTGTCTTTCACTGTAACATGGTTCCAGCCTTCTTTTCTCCTCCTCTCAAAGAGGAGGACATGTGGAATTTAAAATGAGCATCAGTATGACTCGTACAAGTAAAGCTGTGTGTTTTCCTGGATTCGGCGTTTCTCAGATAGCCCAGCGGCGTCGGCCGTGGATCTTGAAGTGACTCAGTGGTGCCAGAGCTGCCAGCAGCAACAGAGACGATGAGGCAAATCAATACGTTTCAACAAATTATTGAGAGCTGAAGAGGCACTTGATTTTGTTGACAAAAACCACCGCAGTTAAATGGCATGTTGACATTTACTGTTATCAAGTGGCAGCGCAGAGGGCCACTTAATTATTACAGGAACATGTATCACTGTTTTTCCACTGAGCTTCCTGCTGTCTGTGGAGCAAAACGTGTATTGCTTTATCAGAAAACTCTGTGGACAATAGTCATCTTTAGAGATGACATTATTCAGAGGACACTGAATATTTTAGTGAGAGAGCATCTGAAGTGGGCTTCTATCGTGCACTCCAGAGCACATGTGCAAAGTAACTGATTTGATTCTCTTCCTTCTGATTTTAACGGGTGAACGAGAACGTATTGGACAGATGATTGTAAAACTACACACAGGAAATATATGGTGAGGGCGTGACGCAGCAGGTCTGAGGCTGTAATCGATCTAATTAACCGCCACTGCATGATGCGGACACGAAACAGACTTGTGGTCCTAAGTTTTATTACTATCAGAGGCAAGTTTCTGTAATCTGTACACCCTCCTGGGTCTCTGACAAGCATCATTAACGCACAGATATGTTGCTGAAAATTACTTTTCCGCCCCGTGAAAGTCTGTGCTTAACAAACACTTCAGTGGTATTATAAGTAAAACAGTTTCAATGTTGGCTGTGCATGTGAACATTTGTGGTATCCTCACTTCCTTCCTCTGCGTTATGACAGATACAGACTACCTTCAAAACAACAAGGTTTGTTAATTGCTGCTGAAGCACATATGGATTTTACATTATGAGTATCTGCAAGCCTGTAAGGTCAAACGTGTTGGGATTTTAATTGGCCTTTGTATTAAATGAGGTTACAACCCTGCCAGCAAAAGAACAGCCTCATTGTTATACATGTAGCCTTTTTTCATTTTAATATGTATTTTTGTAAAAGTATATATATTTATACGAATTAAATCATTTATACTGTTTAGAGTGTGCAAAGACAAATAGGCGTCACTATAGCATATAAATATGAACCATTTTATCTACAGAAAATTATGAAGATGGCCAAACGTGACGACAAATAATTTGCAATCTCAACATGTGGCTCAATTTTTATTGTTATCATTGCTTTGTGTGTACTAAAAATGTATTTCTTCTATTCCTCTCCAGTCAAGTATATGCGTGAGGCCACACCATATGTCAAAAAGGGCTCTCCCGTGTCAGAGATCGGCTGGGAGACGCCTCCTCCCGAGTCCCCCCGTCTCAGCAGCCCTCCCGTCACCTCCTCACCTGAAACTCCAAGTCCTACGATTCAGCACTCCTTGTCTCTGAACGGTGACAGGAGGTGCATACCACTGAAGATGTGTTATGTAACCCGAGCCATGACCACACCAGACCCTGAGAACAGGTAGCGAAGACACACACACACACACACACACACACACACACACACACACACACACACACACACACACACACACACACACACACGAGCAGATTCTCTGGGCTTTTTTAAATGCTTGTTTAATGACTTCAGGTTCATACATTAACCACACACATAGTTCCACCTTGGGCTGAGTAATATGATCTTGAATCAAAACTGTTATTAATTTAACATGTTCTGTACATTTTGTTTTGCCAGGCCTGCAGCGCTTTTTCAAATTCTTAATTCTGTATTTAGTGGTGAGTGAAACGAAACTCCATTGTGGATACAATGTATCTTTTTTTTCTTGCGCTCATAGTTCACCAGGTTTGTCTTGAAAAGATGCTCATATTATGTTTGTGGGTCACTGGAACTATTTTTTGTGTGCAGTTTTTTCTGTTTGTTGTCGTCTTTTTTGCAACACAGATATGTTGGGTATAAGTCTGTCATGTGACTGTAGTCAGACATAGCTTTCAGGCTTTGTTACTAGAAAATGTTTGAAAGTTCACCTCAGAACTTTCTCCTCCCAAAGTTACACAGCAAGAGGTCTGGGCTGCTGGGGGATTCCCGTGATGTACTGAGTGTTTCTTCTTTAGTCATCTTTTCCACTCACTATGTATTTATACACCTCTCTGCATTTAATCATTAGTTATTATCAATGTCTTTTGTCCTGTCCACCACAACCGGTCGTGGCAGGTGGCTGCCCCTCCACGAGCCTGGTTCTGCTGGAGGTTTCTTCCTGTTAAAAGGGAGTTTTTCCTTCCCACTGTTGCCGAAGTGCTTGCTCAAAGGGGGTCATATGATTGTTGGGTTTTCTGTTTACTTTGTATTATGGTAGGGATTTCACCTTACAATATAGAGCGCCTTGAGGCAACTGTTGTTGTGATTTGGCTCTGTATAAATAAAATTGAATTTAACAGAAACAAAGAAAAGATCGTTGGTTACTTTAGTTAATTAAAGGTTAACTAGTTTTCTGCTCCTGCATGTCACAGTGAGTGAACAGAAGCAGCCTTCTCCAGCTGTCCTGTGGGGATTACTCAGTAACGGGTTTTTAAAATCCATTTTCAGTTTTCCTTAAAGACAAACCTTTGAAGTATTGCCTAGCTAATTCTCAGTCAGTGGGGGGTGGTCTGTTAGGGGCTGTCATCAAGCTAATTGGTTGGTAATTTGACAATGGCCCACTCAAACAACATGGGGGAAGATAAGAGTGATTTACTCTCCTTTTCTAAACACGTTTGATATCAGAGTTTGTGTGCTTTATGCCCTAGCTGTCTTTCTCTCTGCCTCACTTTCTGTGTTGCTTCCCTACTTGTTTATACTTTGCTCTCTCTCATGTCTGTTTTTCATACTTGTTTGTGTTTTTGTCTGCTTGGTTTCCTCTACCTTTCTTTTCTATCATCATCTCTCTTTGTATTCTGCCATCTGAATCAATTTTCTGTCTCTATTGTCCTCCCATCCTTGTCACTCTCTTGATATTTTACTTTTTGCCCTCTAAACAATTGTCAGTGTTTTCCTATCATTCTGTGCCTCGTCTAGTCCTGCCTCCCTCTCCATATGTATGATTCTGGGAGAAAGTGGAAGCTCACACTTGAAAGCTTGAGATGATGAAGGAAACATCAAAGCCAAGTCGCAACTGTCTTTATGGAAACGCTACAACAACACTTTAACATTATAAATCTACTAAATAATCAGTCAGTAAAAATAAACAAATCTAATAAAAATAGAATGAAAAGTAAAAACGCCATCTGTGGATAGAATATGTGGTTCTCTGTCAGCTGGAAACACGATGTACTTTTTAAACTTTTGCAGTATCAGCTTATCGTGGAAGCTGTGTTTAGATTGTTCGGCTTAGATTTGGTTTCGTTTGACTTTTTCTCAGTTTGAAGTGTTAGTTTTTCATTGCACTTGCAGCTGCAGTTGTTTGAGTTGTTGAGACATTTCGTACCACATTAAGCATAAAGGCAACACGCAAGGCTGCTTGATACTTACCTTCATTATGATTAGCATTGTTTTTATAAGTATCAAAGAAAATAAGTTCATTTCAAAAATATTCTTTTGTCTGCTTCCTGTAAACTACAAAGAAGTTTGTACCTCTAAATTCCTACAGGATGTTGTAAAGTTTACATCCTGTAGGAAAATCAAATACTTAACCTTTCAAGTCTTCTTAGAAGTCTTCTGCTTTTTAACCAGTTGCTTAAGTTCTCTTTACCATTATGTAAACACAGCAGTAATTTCCATCTACTGTTTGCTCTTCCTGTAATATGGGCTGTAACTAGCGAGTGCTAGTTATAGACATGCTTGGTAGAATCATTTGTTTAGGGTTGTGTTACACATTACCATCTGTTAGCATCTCCTCCTCACATGCCTTTGTACCCTAGTTGCACTCGACAGCATGTTTTTGCCTGAAGTGGTGGAACAAATTGGTTGTTTCCACCTTTAGAAGGAACAGTTTTCTTGCATATTTTGCAAAGTACTGTGCGCTAAAGTCTGACATCTTTTAGGCAAACCACTTAATATATTAAGCTAGCTCTTAAATTGTTATTGGAGTCTATAATGCTGTTCTTGCTCTCAAGCATGCTTGGGCTTGTGTTGTTGTGCTAGGAAATGTAAAGGCAAGACATCAACATGTCATTGATTTCGCAATATTACAATTTTATATGACATAAACATTTATACTGATATAAGCAGGGATGGTATGATATGACACAGCCTTAGTGTGTATTTCCCAAGGTACTAAAATAAAGCAGGGTCACTTAAGATTCTTATTTATATCAGTGGCTGTTAATGAGCATAATGTTAGTTGGGACAGTCTGCAAAGTAATACTCAACTTGTTATTCCAGTATTTAAGCTAAAGAAAGAATTACATTCAGAGTCGTGTAATTATTCTGCAGTCGTACTAGCTTGCTACTGCTAATTAGCACGGTTGTTAGCCGGCTTGAAGTTAGCTTAACTTAGCTCCTGTTGGTGTTAGTCTGCAATGCTTACCTGGTATGTACACTGCCCGCAGGGTACTAATTTCACATCTTCTTGTTTAGCGTTTTTGCTTTATTTGGTTATGATTACTAAACCGAAGCAAGCAAAGCAGAAATCTTCTGTTTGTCACTGTCTTAAAGGGTGCGGTTTCTCTTTGCAAGACAAGGATCAGCACAAAACATTCCACATGTACCTGCAGATTGTCCACGCTAGTAGAGCATTGGCTAAGCCCGAAGACTGTGCATTTTGTCACTTGGTCCGGGATTCAACCCTGGAAAGACAGGTGACATTTGTGGAGAAAGTGCTGTCCTGTCACATGGCACGACCCTTCCCTCTCCGAGTCTAGAGTCCCAGTTATTTGCGTCTCCGTACATCTAATTGGCAAATCTCAAATATGAAGGGCTGTAAATTTGATTTAGCTTGGCTACTGCTACTGCATCTGCAAGCCACTTTGGAACCAACATTGACCCCAGCTCCTCCTTCTCATGCTCTGTGCGATCTAATCAGTGTTGTGTCAATGTGGATTCCTTCTCTCTTCTGTGCTAGGAGGAAGGAGTCCTTTTTTGCTTCCCACATATCCTTGTAAAAGGACAGGAAGGAGGTCCAGGGAGGCTCCATACTCACAGACATAAACTGCCACTGGAAATAATTATCTTCTTTTGACTAAAGTAGGCCTGACTGAAGGACTCTAATAGTACAAAAAAGTTGCAGTTAATTAGCATGGACCTGGCCTTGGGGTATGTGCTCAGTGGTATTCTGCTATATCCACATGGGACAATCATCTAGTCTTCTCATATATGAGTGTTTTACACAACAACAACAACAACACAACTTGTGGTTAAAGTTCATTAATTTGAAGTTTATTATTACACAAAAAAAACATGACAGACTTGAACTTTGCTGACTTTATTTGTGAGTAGCTGGGATCAATATCTCATCTAGTGACATAGGCAGCTTAAGCTTTACACAGATAACACTGTTATGTGGTTTGATAAAGCTTGAGGGCAGATTCACAGACACAGATAAAGTCCTTAGCAAAATTTATCTTGACTAACCTGTTTTCTCTCAAGAAAGTCAAGAAAGTTCTTTCCTTTCTTCACTTCCAGCCTTACCTTGCCAGTAGATGTTTGGTAAATGTTTAAACAGAAGGACGCCCAAGTTGAAATGCAGGTTGTCGTTTTTAAGCCGCAAAAGTTTGACGAGGTGTTCATATTTGTCCCGAAAGTTAGATGTTTCACAGAGTTTGGCTGTTCTGATATAATAAACAGAAGTTAAAGATTGCAGAGTGAGATTAAACTCTTTTTTCATTTTAAGGATTCGGGGGTGATAAAATGGCTTTATATTAAGTGATAGATAAGCCTGTTTTATCTTCTTTTACTTTACTCAGTGCAATGTTCATCTATCTGAGGTTTTTCTCTTCATTTCAGCAGATGCTGTTTAAACTGTGTTTAAGCCTAAGATTCAGAAGATTGGCATTTGAGGAAAGATGGGACAGTGATGAGCAGGAGTGATAATTCAGAAGGAGTGAGTTAATAAAGAAGGGGATTACATGACAGGAGAAGGAGAGAAAGTAATGATGTTTACTTTTGGGTGAAGACAGGTTAATTATAATACAGATAATAAGGCAGATAGCTAAAATTCTCAAGTCAGGGTTTCACAACAAGGCTTAAAAAATCACTGAACGACATTTCCGTGTCTACATCCATACAGTCTATCCTTGGATCACATCTGCATGATGGAAGAGACCTTGAATACATATTTGCTAAATCTATTGATAATCCCACGAGGACAACTACCCTTTGATCAAATGAGAGATTTAACTTCTTTCATGCAGGAGCACACTTATGTAACGCCATGCATTCAGAGCAGTAGCCTTTTCAGCTCAGCTCAGTTTTATTTCTATAGAGCCAATTTACATGAAAACATCTTAAGATGCTGAGTTAAAAGTTAAAGACCCTACAAAATTGTAGCGAGAACCCAAAGATCCACTTGTGCTGTTTGTGTGTGGGATGGGTTTCGTTGCTAGTCCTCCCTATGTTCCCCATTCCTGCGTCATGCAATCAAGGGACAGATAACTTAGGTTGTCAAAGTTTTTGCCAAAGCAAATAGCACACCAAAAAACTTTCTCTACAAAAAGCACTTTTAGCCCCGGAATTCAGCCCTTATAGCTCCTCTCCTCCAGGATGCCCTTTATCAACCTGCCTTTTTACAAGCACCGATTCTATTTTTAGTTCAGATTAACACCTGGAGCTTATCTACTGTAGATGGTCTCGCCTACGTTTTGATAGAAGAGCAAATTAATCATATCCACTGGGGATTTTTTCAGGTTCTCCGTCTGTGTGATAAACGAAAGCTGCAAAGAAAGCATTTTTGTCATGTTGAAACCACCCTTAGTGTGGAGTTTTAGTCCACTGTGCCACAGCTAATTTTTTCTCTGTATTTTCAATCGTATTTTAAAGGTTGTTATTAAATGGATATTACCAAAGCGTACACAAGCAGACACTGTTCCTACTTGAGCTTCCTTTACCTTATTTGTGCATTTTCAATCCTTGAAAATCACGTGATAAACATTGTAGACTGTGCATACTTCAAACACGGCCCAAACACAATGTGAAGTACACATTGTACAGTTGCTACCATATCGCTTCTTTTAAATCTTTGAGTCAAGAATATTTAATAGTTTTCTGTGTCCACTGTTACTCTTATTATTTCCTTCCTTTAAAGTGGTCAGGTTATTTATCTATAGCATACTGGTTTACGTCGTGGAGCTGTATACTTGCTTTGCTGCCCTATAAAACAACAGTGCACCACTTTATGCACTGTAGGCAGACACATGTGCCTTTTTAAAATTCATATTCACTGAGCACACAATCAAAGAGCCATTCAGAGAGATTGAAAGGCATGTGTTTGTTTGTTTTTTTTAACCAAGGCCAGAAAGACTCACATTTCATGTAAGCAGATTAGATATGGAAATTTGGAGAGAGACGGCGCTGGTCTCCCACAGAGAATGCAATGCATGTTGAATAAACAAAAATTTCCATGCCATTTATTTCATTGTTCTGACAGAGTTGCTGTGATTAAGCAAATAAGAAAGGGGGCATATGTTAAAGCGCAAACCTGAAAAGGTAATATTTGAGTCCTAAAACTATAAGTCCAGAATAAATTGGAGTTTTGTGGTAAGGCTAACAAATATATTTTCAAGATTCTTCACTCTCAAGGTTTTAGCACTCGCTTCAGGATGATAACAGAGAAGTTCAACCTATTTAACTTTTCTTATCTTCCCCTGTAGACAACTAGAGCTACACTCTCCTGATGTCAGGCACACTGTGGTGCTGCGTTGCCCAGACCAACCATCTGCCCTGTCGTGGTTCTCCGCCATGCACTCTGTCACATCAGCACTGGCACAGGTCTGTCTTCTACGTGAAATATTATACCAGTGTCTCTCAGCACTCGATATTTCAGTAGATATAAGTAAGCCTCTGGAAATGTCTTTGAATGTTAAGTTATGCATATTGAACTATTTACCTTAAAAATGATCCATCTTGCTACAGCGGGTGCTGCAAGAGGTTATCCAAAACACAGCCAGGGCAGGAGTTGCTGGCAGCAAAGAGATACGACACCTGGGATGGCTTGCAGGCAAGGTAGGAGTGCATTACTCACAGTGTGGGGATATAAATTTGTCTACCCTCTGGGGGTGGGACAGCAAATTTCTATATCAGTTCTTAATCAGCTCCTGATACATTATTCCAATGTATTTTATGAGGGTTAATATATCTGGAATCTGAGTTAATGCCCTTATGAGATAAAGCATTTGTTGTTTGTGTGTAAAGTTGTAAAGGGTATTTTTTTAATTGAGTCAGATGGTAGAAATCCTTCAAAATAGTCACGTAAAAGCAGCATAAAAAGCCATCTGTCACAGAGAAGGGGGAAATATGATAGTCAGGTGTAAATGTCAAGAAAATCGCCATGCAGCTGCACACATTTGTACACAGAAAACGACAAAAATAGTTTGCTTGATAAAGCAGTGGCAGTATTTACTTGTTGCATACTACTTGCAGTTGTCAGATTAACTGTTGGAGAAAGATAAAGCAATAGGTCAATCTGCATGTCAGAAAGGTGTAAATTAGTGAGGCGGTGGGCCTGGGAAAGGGGCCCAGATAGTGTATGAATATATGACAAAGTATTAATGTGGTGTGTGTTTGTACTGTGTATACATACATGCAGACATCTGTGCAGAGATATCTGTATCTACCTAATTTAGTCCTCGTGAATTCGACAGTATTTTAATCTTTAAATGCAGCACAATACTGTTACTTAGCAACATATTCTGATTATGTTAAAAATATGACCCTTGACCCTCTAAATCCCACGATACGATTGGATGAGGCAGAACTTCAAAGAGCAGCTTAGGATTCCGTGGCTGTGCTGCAGATAAGCTCTCATAATGAGAATAGTTATGGAGCATTGTAAAATGAAATACCACACTTGGTGTGTGCGTGCTCTGAGTGAGGGGTTTGTAGAGATGAGTGGCTGAGGGGGCACCGCTAAGCATATGTTTAAAAAAACCTACAACTGCACACCAGCCACATTTATTTTGGGTGCACAATAGTGAATCTAGACATTTCCTGTGACAGAACAGAACAGCCTTGTGAACAGCTATTACAGATTGCAACTACACACATGCTCACACACACACCAGTCTTCTCTGTTACTGCCAGTGATCAGCCTCATCAGCACTCTCATTTAAAAACATGAAGACAATCTTAGTATTTGCAAAAACCACAAGAGGGAATAGGTATTTCTAATCGTGCAGAATTGATGTGATCAAATTTATATTGCACAGGTTTACAGGATTAACTGCCTAGTTAATCTATTATATTAGAATTTTACTAATTGATCATTTAATTTTGAATTCATCTATCAGGTTTTTTTTGTCATCAAATAATACTGCTAAATTTATGTCACAATGCCTTGCATACAAAGATATTGACTATATGGGCCAATAGCTGGAGCGTTTGTCGTGCGGATAATCCTCCTGATTAGTGCAGCTCTTTAAAAGACTAATTTTTATATATCTATATGTCAGACCATTAAAGGAAAGCTGTCATAGTCTCGTTGTTTGTGCTGCAGACAGAAAGTGAGAAGCAGTGCTGGAAGCCGGTGCTGGTGGTGGTGACAGAAAAGGACCTGCTGCTATATGACTGCTTACCACGAGGCCAGGAGGCCTGGCAGAGCCCTACACACACTTACCCACTTTTAGCAACGCGGTAGGACCCTCATAAAGATACTGACTTGCAGAAACTTGCACATGCATTAATATTGGGCCTTAACACATTCAATTTGTTTTATGATGACTAACACTATGGTGTTGCTTTTTTCATTTAAAAATGATTTTTCTAAAAATACTTCCAAGCTTAAGAGTGTATATTGAATTTCTTCTCTTTGCTAAAAGGCTTTGTATGTGTTTATTTAGTCTGGTCCACTCAGGCCCTGACCGGGGGTCGCCGCACTCTGGCACAGAGCTGTTCTTTGCCACTCGGACTGGCACACGACTTGGCATTGAGACTCACCTGTTCCGGACTGAGACCACCAAGGACCTGTCCCTGTGGACCAGACACATTGTGAATGGATGTCACGGATCAGCTGAGATGATCAAAGAAGTCTCTACGAGTGAGTCCCGCTACACAGCACACAAACATTAAGATTAAGTGATATAATGCATAAAAAACATAGGAACATGCATATTGATACACCTGCATAGAGACAGGAATGCATGTAGGATCTATGGCTGGAGCAGGTTGAGTTGTGCGGGTCACTGTGCTGGATTCTGTGATGCTTTCTCACGTGTGTTCAGGCATGCTGCAGCAAATCATATCCAGAGAGATTTAAGAGGCTGCACCAGTAAGTACAGCCTGAGGTCTGGCAAGCGTAAATCTGGTACAAAGAGCATAATATATACAGACTCCTACATCCACTAAAACATTAGGATACCTTTGGGTTTGTGATATAATTTGACAGCCATATGGAGGATGTGGACAAAGTACTTGCTTTTTATAGAAATGAACGCTTTTCTACTGTGTGTGTGTGTGTGTGTGTGTGTGTGTGTGTGTGTGTGTGTGTGTGTGTGTGTGTGTGTGTGTGTGTGTGTGTGTGTGTGTGTGTGTGTGTGTGTGTGTGTGTGTGCGTGTGTGCGTGTGTGTGTGTTCCTGTCTAGCTATCTTTGTGAGGACCAACATGTGCATTCTACTATACTTGTGAGAACCACATTCATTTTTAATGGTTAGGGTAAGGGGCTAGGGAAACCATTATGTCGATGAAGGTCCTCACTAAGATAGCTGAACGGGCTTGTGTGTGTGTGTGTGTGTGTGTGTGTGTGTGTGTGTGTGTGTGTGTGTGTGTGTGTGTGTGTGTGTGTTATTTAGCAGTGAGCACTGGTCGTCCCGGGAATTTCAGCAGAATACCACCCCTCCCTCTCCCAAAGCACAGAATGCCCTGGGAACTCCACTTCTCCCTTGGGTGCCCCTTCTCACGTTGCCAAACTAACTTTCTCTTCAGATTCTAGCCAATCACGAAACAGACTTTATTCCGACTCGAGCAGTGACCATCACCGTCATTGTGTCCTCGTTGTCAGTGTAGTTTCTGGAGCATTTATCGCCAAGCTCTTGTTAAAACGTTCCTAAAAATGCGTCTCCACACATGTCACGCTGTGATTAGCGTAGCACGACTTTATTCACGTCTGTGAAACTTAATTTAAAACCTCTAAGCTGCATTGTAAAAGTATGATTTTGTTTGTCATGGCAGTTAGCTGTGAAATGTGAACGCAATCAGCACATTTTCTTTAATCCCATGACTAAACGTTGTCTAGACTGACGCGCGTTGCTCAACATAAATGATCTGTTGCTCTAAACGCAGCAATGACAGAAAGAAATCAAAGGCCACAGCCACGATACAGCCACACAGGTAATTTCTTTTACTTGTCTACTGGATGACCAAAAGACTTCATAGGGGTGTGTGGGTGCATAGTCCTATATTGCTCGGCATAGCTTTGCCCACCTCCAATCTGAGCAGAGGTTGATTCTACCAAGATGAGTGAAAACACATGTGCGGTCATGCAGGGCCTTTAGAGTCTGCTGTAACTATTTTTGGCCACTCAGGGGTAGCTGAAAAAAATTCTATGAAAACAGCAACAACATATTATCATCATTCAAATTGATATGACCAACTTAAACACCCAGCAGACTGAGAAACGTTCAAATTCATCTGGAGTCGTGCTTCTTTTCATTCTCTTTTCAGGCATCTGTCTCTTAATAATCCTCAGGAAACCAGAGAGCTGCTTTGACTCTAGCTAAGTCTCCCTGCTGTTTGCTGCTTGACTTTTTTTTGACAGCTGCTTTATTTGCTAAAACATCTGCATGCACAACATCTGTAAAGACTGTTTATATGCTAGTAGTGCTAGCAGTAAGAAAAACTCAGTTGGGTTTTAAAAACCCATCGATACATTTTCTTCTCCTTATCTAATTTGGGGTTGAGAGTGTTACATTCCAGCTTGAGAGGCGGGGTCAACCTAGGACAGGTAGCCAGTCTTGTGTCAGGGCTAAAGCAAAGAGACTGATAACCACTCACCACTCACCATTTTGCATGTTCTTCCTGTGTCTGTGTGGGTTCTCTCTCGGTTACCCACACAGTCCAAAGACATGCAGCTGACTGGTGGGGTTAAAAACCAAGCAACAAAAAGTGGTTTTGAAAATGTTTTTCTGATGTTTCCTGATTAGTAGAGGAAGGAGATTCACAATTTGTGAGCATTTTAAATCCCAGTCCCAGTCTCTGCTATGCTTTAACTTGGACCTCGGGCCAACCAGGACCAGTAATCTGCTGAGCAGACTTCAGGGATGTGTGGCAGTGATGTGTGTATGTGTAAAGCAAAGGGGTGCCAACCCTTTTAATACTGGTCTGAACCCTTCCATGATCATTTAGCATATTAAAATGTTAACGTTTTCTCCTTAGCACTAAGCAGAGAGGAACCGCTTAGGGTGTTAGTTTTACAGGTCTTTTAAATTAATAAAGCAACCTGATGGAAAACAACAGATTAAATGCAAGTGATTCACTAAAGTTCTAAAATCTGATGAATATAACAACGATCCAGCCAAGAGTTGTTGAGATTTTACTCACAGCTCATGTTTTTAAAACTCATGTTGACTGTAGAGGTCAGGTCGGGAGGCGCCATCTTTTGGGAACGGCAATAAATATACAAATTTATTCCTTTGCAGACCATTTAACATTTGTGTGTGGATGGGGTATTTATCACTTTCGTCCAACTAACAGGTCTACTGAACCATGCTATTACCACTGCTACAAATGTTTATTGTAATAGATTTCTTTGATTAATTTTTTGACTATACTTTAATATTCTTTTGGGTAATAAGTTGGTGACACGGGGTTTTGAATCTCCATTGCTCCCTATACCTAACCTTTTTTCTAGAATGGACTGATGCACATTCCTCAGTGCATTTGCTCATGTGTCAGCGGTTGCCACTTGAGGATTCATTATACTGACCTTGTCTGCTTTTCGTCTGTGTTATATTCTAAATCATCCTTATAGTTTATTCACTGTCAGATCCTATAATAAAGATTTGCTCTGAAGATGGATTAACTTTCAATCACTCATCGGGCAGAAGGCCGTTCTTGAGGGGCTTTAAAGGCATATTTGAAATCAAATTTTGTGAGCTCTCGGCCTGCTGTCATTCCCTTTATTATTATTATCCAAGGTGACTTAAACCTTCTCGAGGTTATTCTGGTATTTTAAGCAATTAGCGGAAGAAGTCACTGCCACGATGTTCTGTGGTGCATATCATGGCATAATATATGAATAGTTTAAACCTTACTCATGTCTACCGTAAATCCTCTCTCCCTGCCTTCCGACATCTGCATGCTTTTCACCAGTGTTAATCAAAATCAATAACTGAAAGCTCTCCGCCTTCCCTCCTGTAATGCACGCTAATTACCATGTGTGATTTGCCTAATGCCGTTTTACATGGGTCTTGTAGCGAGACCGCTTTCTCAACTGTGTTTTCCAAAGTCAAGCAAACTTTACTCTCAGCTTCAAACCATTAGCTGTTTAAAGTCAGCAATCCCCACGTCCTCCTTTTCAAGCTTCTCTTTAATGTTGTCGTTGAAGTGACAGCTGCAGAACCTGCCAAATTGTCTTGGAGGTCGATACAGTCTCCTTAATGAACAGGTAAACCTCTTAATGACTTAGAGGACTTTAAAAAGCAATTTTATCTCAGGGGCTGTGGGAAATTAACCTATTAACCTGCTGCGACACTTGAAGACCGGAGCTGTGGGTTGCAGTTTCAAAATATGAGGTACTCTGCCTCCTCCTAATGAGTTACAAGTTACAAGACAAATAATACTGAATGCAACTTTTTGTCTCCTAATAATCTTTTAGAATTTCCACTTGTTGGTGTTTGTAACACACTTAGTGTCTCCCTCCTTTTTTTTTTCTCTGACCCCTCTCTTTCCCTGATTCATTTGGCTCCTCTCTGGCTCCCAGTGTTATCACTTTCTGCCCCTCCTTCTGTCTCTTCCACTCACCATCAGGCAGAAAGAAGGGCTTTTGTTGCTGCCTGAAAAGCCTCTTTCTCCCTCTGTGTGTGTATTCTTGTGGGAACTTTCTCCACAGAACAATGTTCTCAGGTAGAAGACTTTCAGGTCTAATATTCTCTCCTGAACACAACAAAGACCGCCACTCTTTGTTTCATTTGCAGCGCCATTTATACCATTAGGAACACGCTGTTCCCGTCACATTGTTTATACATCGTTAGAAAAATATTACACGTTATGAGACTCATTTTTCATCGGGGGTTAAAACAGGATATTATCCTCTATTTGACTGTATGTGTGTGGCTCAGCTTCTATTTGAATCAGACTGCTCTCCATATCAACATTACTTCCTGAAGCGTAGTCATCACACAGGTTGTTGTTTGAGTATCACAGGCAATAAGTAGGAAAGAGATTAATTTATTGCTTTATTTACTTGAATGTAATTTGAGTCTCTTTTGTGCTACATTTAACAACATTAACATAAAGTTGCATATATTTCAATTTGTTATAAATGCAAATGGAGATCAGACAAAAGTGGACAAAAGACCTTTCACGTCCTAGGACCTGGCGTCCAGATATGTGGACATCACATTTTGGGTTATTTATACCAAAATAGTCAATTTTTCTCTACAAGGGCCTGATATCCACTTACGAGGACATTATACTGCTACTGTTCTATCAAATGTTTAAACAAATATCCTCATATGTGGCTCTCATTTTTCTTAGAAACAAAAATTAGGTAAAAAAAAGAAATAAATCTGGTAATTCTTTGTTTTTACATTCATCAGCTCCCAATCAGCCCAAATATCAAAGAGAAATTAAAAATGCATGTCGTGGAAGAGTTCAGGTCTTAGGAGGTTAAAAATACTCAAACACTGCCAGATACTTTATATTTGTCACCATGTTGTTCACATTGCTCTCCAACTTTTATGTCAGTGTTTTTTGGTTTTGTTTGTCAAGAGTTCAAAGAAGTTCAAACTGAGGTGGTCGTCTCAAGAAACGTAGCTGTTCATAGCGTGAGGTGTACAGTAAGCTTGGAGTGTTTGAAGGATTTTCAAAGATTACAGGTGTCAACAAGTTTCCGCCTGTTTAACTAAAAAAAAAAAAGCAGATACTTGAGCATTAATATTAAGCCAGCAACACTGATAATGCTGTACACCTGCATGAATGTCATTGGCTGTAACAGCACTCAGCTAATGTAAATCTGGCTTTAGTTTTGTGTCTTAACTAAAGCTGTGCCACGTTTATCACTTTTATGCGCTCCCTATAACTTGACCCAAACCTGCAGCTTTTAATCTCTGTGCACCTGCAGTTTGTGCTCCTACTTTTGCTTTGTAACGAGTATGATGAAGTGCTAATTGAGCACATTCGTGTAGCATTTTGTTCCACGCTTGTTTTACAGCTGACAGCTCCCGCTGTTTGTAATCTAGAATAAGACATTCCAGAGTGAAATTAAAGTTTCTTTTTTGCCTTTCTGCTGACCCACACTGAAATATGCTTGAAAAGAGCAAAATCAAAATGAATGTAGAATGCATTTCTGTGTTTAATTACATTCTTGTGCACTGCAAATTACCCTGTACGGGGGAAATAAAACTCACAGGAAGTCAAGTCACATTTGCTAACCGTCCTCTCTTAGTTGTTGTTGTTGTTTTTTTGTTTTTTTAGATAAACTGAAACATGGTAGTCTGATTAGGAAGGTTTAACTGCCAACATAGTTAATTAGACATTATGTGTCTCTTTCAGTTTAACGACAAGCTAACAACTACTAAACCCTAAAGAGCAACAATGTGGTTTACTGGAGGTCGTTATTCACCAGGACGTGAAGTGACGTGTGTTTTTGGGTTCTTTTCATGTTAAAAGACAAACAGAAGACACAGACTTAGTTTAGCTGCTGACTACTTGAGGTTTTCTTTGAAAATCTTCACAAAGCTGTCTTTCTTAAAGATTTTTTCCACCTTGACAAGATCCCCGAGATCCAGACGAACAGAAGCATTCCCACAACAAAATACTCAGACGACCGTGTTTCACTGTGGAGACGGTGTTCTGTAGCTCGTGCACCTCTTCTTTCTCCAAACATAAGCAGTATCTCTTTGGCCAAACTAGACTCTAGTTTGGTGTCATCTAACCAAAGCCTGCGCTTCCAGTATCCATAATTTTCTCCAGGTTATCCTTTGCATACTATAATATTGCCTAAAGTTGTCTGTTCTGCAGAAGTGGAGTTTTTCTTGCTCTGCAGGCTTGCAGTTCATTCCTCTGCAGGATTTTTCTTCTTTGAGGCAATTCCAGACTCAGCCAAGTCATTCACTCATGTCTTGGCAGTTGTTCTGGGGTCTTCAGACACATCTCTCACTAGTTTTCTTTTCAGTTTTTGAGATCTTTGATTCTTGCCTCTACCAGGCTTGTTCTGCACTGTGTGGCTCTCTTTGTTGATGATACTTCTCACTCCAGTTCTTGACACATGGAAATGTTGTGATATCTCTGTATATCCATCGCCTACCTCTACAAAGTTAAAGCTTATCATTGCACAGCAGTGGTTTGTGCTATGGTTTACATTGACACTGATCATTTTTGTTATTTTCTGAAATTATTCTGTTATTGTGTGCAAGTAGAATAGAATTAATACTTTGTAAAGAAAACTAGTGTGTTTAGAAATGCTGAAAATCACCTGCGATGTTAAAAGTGCTTTTAAACAGTGCCTCGTGTGTGTGTGTGTATATCTACATACAAACATCCATCCTTGTACACACATCTTGGTCAAACAATAGAAAGATAACATCTCTCTTACCGTCTCTTTGTCAAACAAACACGCTGCTTGGTAGATCAGATATCGTCAGGAGAGCACAGTTTGTGCTGCAAATGAAGTTTTCGTCTTGCGGCCTTCACGTCTGCTGCAGGGAGTGGAGGTATTCTGCTGTCAAGGAGTGAAAAATAAGGCTAAATGCACCTAGATCACACAGTGCGGGGACAAGGCAAAGCAGGAGGAGCTGATAAAGATAGTACACTCAGCTTTCAGCTAAGACACCTGCTGTGACGAGAGGAGGAAGAGCGGGAGAAAAGTGATGAGAAATGTTGTAAAATAGAGAAATTACACTCCCTGCTTTCAGCCGAATGAGAAGGAGAGTGTGTCACTGAAATGCTGCTACTTCATTTAGTAAGTAAACAGATATGAGATACAAGAGATACGAGGGTTTGGGTTGTTTATAACGTGCCAGGACTGACAACCAGCCCTCGAACGGCACTAATAAACCATATTACTGGCATGAATATGCAAAAGCTCTTTTAGATCAGCCATCCCAGTTCACTCAGAGGAAGTGTACCTCTCTTGGATGTAGTATAGCTAATGTTCCAGTCTCTTGTTGGACTTTGGGTTCCACAGGCACAGTTGTTATAGACTGTGAACAAAACACAGCTTTTGTCAGTGAGCAACACTTTGTAAGGATTTTATGGTTTTTACACATAAAAAAACAAAAATTTTCCCTTGTATGTTAAGACTAGCTATTCTACTCTTGCTCTCTGCAGGTATCCTTTAGACCTCACTCTTCCACCTCCAAGCCAAGCATCGTGAGCACCTTGTTAACAATCAAAAATCTTTGTCTTCCAGGTTGTCTGTACCGGGGTCAGGAGTGTCGGCTGGCGATCCACTATGAGAGGGGCTTCTCTGTGCTGGCTGACCCGAAAGCAGAAGATGGGGAGGACTTTGAGGAGAGAGTAGCTCGCACTACTAGCAAGCCCCAAGTTCTCCTCTCTTACCCCTTTGAAAAACTAAAGATGTCTTCAGATGACGGAGTACGCATGCTGTTCCTCGACTTTGGGGGGAAGGAAGGGGAAATTGTGAGTGTTTTTTTTTTTTTTTCTTTGGTTCATTTTTTGTATTTTTAACTTCACATTTAGACACACAAACCCTCACAAAATATGTTCATGTATAAGAATCGGTTTCTTCTAAGAGGTGAACACTGATAGTAGTGATTGTATTTTTGTGAGGGTTTTTTGTTTGTTTTTCAGCTACACCATAGTTTAATTGAAAGATATCATAACGGCACTTCTATAAAGTCTTGTTCTTGGAGTCGGCACAATCTAATAAAAAGAATGAGTTTGAGTTTCTAAGGCTGTGAAAGTCAAACGTGCAGCAGCCACAAAGTGTCACTGAAAGGAGGAGTTACTTTAGTAGCCCAGATGTTTCTGCAGATGTTTCCCAGGCCTGTTCAAAATCAACTTTAAACAAACACACATTATGACACATAATTTCTTACATTTTCCTGACTATAAACCATACCTGTTACATTTCTAACCATGATTCAGAGGTGGTGTTTATTTTAGTGAAGAGGTTTGTAAAAACCTTGTTTTATTGACAGGTGGGTAAGGCACGGGCCAAAATGCTGACTCGGATCTTCCCGAGGAAGTTGCCGTGGATTCCTTGAATCCAAAGGGTTCAGTTACAGCTTGATTTTCCAGTAATTCATATTTTAAAAGACACTATGTCCTAAAAAGTGTTTAAGTGGTATAATTGTGTCAGCGTTTAGAAATACTGGTGAGTAAAAAGCATCAGGCTTAAATGGGTGTGGTTACACACACCTCACAGTAAACAGAATAGGTTCATTCCCACTCTCAGGGGCTTTCGCAAGGCCTTCTGGGAATTAAGGAACACGAGCTGCGCTAGAAGCAAGCGCAACAGGAAGAAGGAATGTGGTACAGCAGAAAGTAAATTACAGCACTTAATCAAAAAATCTGAAATGAAATAAACTTCGCACGAACACTTAAGTCTTTGAAGGTAAGAGCACATGAGTTTTCCTTAAAAATAGCCCGTCACTTACTGTAAGAGTTTTAATCTGTTTTACACCACCTAGCAGTTCACTGATTAGATGTCCAGGTGGCTCATGTTTCAGAGGCCAACCTCGAGTAATTCAGGACCAGAAAACAGCCGAGTGCAAACCCAAGCCAGTGTGTGCATCAGTGTGGTTTAGGTTGGATTTTATGTGACTATTAATGTGCCTGTAGAGTACCTTTCCCCAGCCTTTAAACAAAGTGTTTACCCAGAGCAACAACATTGCCTTTGCATCACTCATAAAGCCGTGTCATTTACTGTATGCTGGAAGAGAGAGTGATGGTGAAACAATATAGACTCCCCAGGCTTATGGGATTTAGAAATTGGAAACGGATGTTTATGTCAACGCCTCGATCTGCTGTGACAGTCCACATACAGCTCTGTGTAGAACTTCTGTCGGATACACTAGCGTTTGACTGCTCCGTTTAAGCTGATGGCAAATAAGCAAAGACTTTGGCGCTTTGAATCAAAACCCACTGCTGACTACCTTAGCAGAAACTGCTTTAGTGTCTATAGTGTTTCTGAAATCCCAGCACAGCTATAGACTTTATAAGAGGAATCCCAAGACATTTGCGGATGTGGCTGATGGCTCATTAGCTCATCGTTTGAAAAAGGAGATAACTAGGAGTCTTTTTTTCCCCCACACAGTATGTACTGTACTGTAAATTTAGCAGGATCTAAACTTGTCTAATTTTGTCACAGATGCACATACAGAAAGCGTGTAATATCAAGCCAAGCTTTATGGTCCAATCACAGTGTAGCTACATGTAGATCTGCTCTGGCTTCACTTGTTTCTGCAGTGTTACAGTTAACCATCTAAACAGTAGTTTTAGTGTGAATTTCTAGGTTAAATCTCCCCACTGACCTCAGGAACAGGATATGAGTCACAGTACCGGTGAAATCACCCACTGTTGATTCAGGCTATGAGAGAGCTTTGTTCATAGTGATGTGGTGTTTGCGTGCATACTTGTGTGTGCTTGGCACCAGCTAGGGCCGTCTAATACTTGCCACATGGAGAACCATTTGTGTGCAGTTAGTTTTGAGTATATTTCTTTTGGTTTTAAGTGCTTTGCAGATTCATTTTCTGTTTTGTTTTTTTTAAAATATACATAGATCATTGTTTCTCATTTGTATCCCAGCTGTGTTTTTGAATTTTTAATCCTGTTGTTTTTCTTTTCCTTTTATAGCAATTGGACCTCCACTCATGTCCAAAGCCAATCGTCTTCATCCTCCACTCTTTCCTCTCTGCTAAGATCTCCCGCCTGGGTCTGGTAGCTTGATGGCGTCTCCACAAAGGGACATGTAAACTTCTTTGAAAGCAGAACTCCACCTTGTCTGTCCGCCTATCTGCAGCCTGCATGCAGTTAAACCACCTCAAACTCCTTCAGTCGGAAACCCGAGCTGAGCGAATGTAGCCTCTATCTGGAAATCAAACTCTGTATGGATTCTCCAACTCTATCTTTAAGAAAAAAAAATTAAGAAAGAGATCAAAGTGAAAATGTGCTCTTAACAGACTCTCTGTAATGGCTGCATGGACTGAAATGTTGATTGAAGAAACACGGAGGAAAGTTCAGACTGGCCTAGATACAGAAGGATGACATAAGGACATATGAAAGGAGAATATCGGGCATTGCTGTCACGTTCGGATTTGGAAGGATTGTCCACGTGTAGCAGGCCTGGGATGAATTCACTTTCCATTCAATCAAAATACCAGGCAAACTGCCTTCCATTTACCAATTAAATAATTTATTTACCATTAGCTCTGAAAGGACATTCTGAATTTCACTTGTCATTTTTCTTCCACAAACACTTGACACACTGTGGAAAAACTTTGCGCATTTGTCTTTATTAGCGTCCCCTGAGATGTCTCGCTAGCAGTGTCGGCATTCATCATCGGAGCTCGTCGCCACAGTCCGCGGCTCGGATTCCCACAGTGTGACAGCTCATTCAGATTCAAAATGTCACTGTATTCTTTTAACACACCGCACACAATAAGCTGGTGGCCCAGTATTTGAGCTGACAGCGATCTGACAGTTAAATTAGCGTTACATGCATGGAGTTTTACGTTCAGGGCGTAGGGATGCGTTTGATTAAATTATCCCTGACAGAACTACAGCTAAATAAGACATGTAGAGTATTTTGGAAAATCTATTTTGAGCAGATAATTTAAAGAAGCAGTTTAATCTTTTAGGTAAATATGCTCGTTGATGCTCCTGCTGAGAGATGACTGCTATAAGCACTTGCGACCACTTTATTAGGAACTACTAACGCATTTAAAAGCTCTGCCAGAACTGTGACCTCTTATGAAGTCGCATTTTCAGTTTCTCTACCTTTTTGAGCCCTTCACGTGTGCCCGTGGGTTGGTACCTTTCAGTACAGTGCTGTCCAACGCACACCGATGACCTCGCTCAGAAATACAAACTAAAAGTCAGGATGTGGAAACAGCATGACATATTAAACCCCAAAGATAATGTTTAATGCATGAATTTGCACCACTAACCACAGGTTTCTTACCATTAGCTAAATGCTTACTTTCTTCTGCCATCCTTTTCTTCATGTTAGTAACTCAGAAAGTAGGATACCATTATTTGAGCAGTTTTCTTGGATTTATGTGAGACGTTTTTGCGTGAATTTTCCGAGTAGTATTCCAGCACAGCATGAACAGCTAGTCTGGCTCTGTCTTCCCCATTTAATCTTTACTCTACTAGTAAGTTGATTTTGTTATCTTTGGACAGAGTGAGGCTAACTTGGTCGAAAAATAAAGACTTTGCCTGAAAACAGTTAATCTTAAACTTACATAATAAAGTTTATTTACCTATTCTGAGGGAAAAATATTTTTCCACAAAATGCCATTGGAGAAAATGTTACCAGTTGCTAAATTGACCTTGTGGTAAAGGGGATTTAGTCTAAAAAAGACTGCAGCTAAGAACTTGACTAATAACAGCAAACTCTGTAAAACAATAACTTGATGTTTTCACACGATAAACACATGACGTGTTAATAAGTCAGCTCTAGAACCTTTGGACAGACCCAGTGTAGCTGTTTCCTCTTTCCACTCTAAGCTGTGGTCTGTGGCCTTATGTTTAGATGACTGAGTGAGCCTTCTCGTTTAGATCTTTTTAACAAACTGAGTCAGCATACCTCTCATCATTTCAAACAATCTCACTAAGAGTATCCAGTCCGATCAGACGTGATGATGCTGTTTTGCTCCTCTTGTCTTAATTCCAGGGCTGACAATTTCCCAGCACACCTCTCTCTACATCATAAACTGCTTACAAACTGCAACCCGATCACGAAAATACCTGCCATGTATAATTCAAGTGATTCTCAGTATTTGTACTGAAACTTAAAGTTCGATGAAATATTGCCCCAAACTTCCTGTATTATTTGTGAGAAAAACCAAAACAAGTTGGCTATCGTGGTCTTCAATCCTGCTTTAGTCCTGTAGCCGCCACGCAGCTCATTATTCTTTTAGATGTCATGCAGCAGATCAACTCTGTATGCCGCTCTGTCTCTGACAGGCTGGCTGCCGGCTCTTTTCTCGTGCCTTTAAACATCTGAAGAAAGTAAATATTTGAATTATAAAAGAAGTGAATCAGAGATCACAGGGTGAGCATGAAATAGTGTGACTTCTATGATGGCTGTTAAAAGTGGTATTTTTGTGTTTGTGTTCTTTATATTGTAAACACACTGAAATATTTCCAGTGGTCATTTTTACACACACACACACACACACACACACACACACACACACACACACACACACACACACACACACACACACTGTGATTGTAATCTTACTACACTGTAGAAGAAATTTTTGTTGTACTGATAGTAAAAGAGACACTGTAACACCTCGATAATCCAGCACTTACTGATAATGCCAAACAGCGAGATGCTCTTTGACTAAAGGATGCTTTGATACGTAGAATACTCCGATGCCTTCGGCAGCTACTGTACTGTCACTCACAATGAAAAGCTTAGTTTTTAATTCAAACTGTGCACATAAATCATGTATTTAACAACAGTGACATGATGAGTTGTTTTCATTGTCTTCCTTTGTGATTTACTCGTTGCTCATTAACACTGAGGACCAATCAACACTACTGCCATGTTAAAATGTAAATTAAATCTGTTGATAATATTGGCTTTCAGCTCATTTTTATTTATGATGTTATGATGGAGCACTCGAATTGTCTCTTCCTTCAGCTTCGGGCTCAAGCTGAGCACAACGCTACCTGTAAATATTTTCTCTGCAGTGCAGCGAAAACCAAGTTTTACTTTAACAGAGAGTTGGGATGAATAGCAGCGTGCTAAATTACAGTGTATTGGTGGCAGATCAGCTTTACTTAGAAAGTGTTTTATTGGCTATTTCAGCAGATAGGATTCATGGAGCAGTTGAGTTGTGTGTTGCACTTAATGCGGCCATAACTCTTGACACTGTTTACTTGAATCCTAGGTGATGAGGTAGCATCCTTTCTCTCTTCCTCCTCCACACACTGGACTGGCACGTCGTGTTTCCGTCGAGGTTGACGTGTTGTGACCTGAAACAAAGTAATAACTCTCAACATTGTTTACTAGCCGACATCCTTTGCCAGTAAATTTTCCCACCTCTCCAAAGCTCCTTGCGTTCCCCTTCTGTTCGAGCTGATATTGAGCTCAGAAGTCAGACTCTCAGCAGGACGCCAAACGTCTGCAGATAGTAACGGTTGCATCATATGAAAGAAAATCACTTCTCCACAGGTCAGCTTTCCCACTGAGACACGCACAAGGCTGTGTTTGTGGTAAGCTTAATACCTGAAAACGCACACAAACGGACCGACGGCGTTTGTGCTGAAATTTTGCGCACGCACCGAACCACAGAAACGTGAACGCTCGCGTGTGCCCAGCCTTCTCACGGAGGGAGAGTGAGAGAATGGACCGTATTGAGTGAGGCTTTCAGCTTTTCATTTTAAGGGCTTGGCAAAGTGCCAAATCAATTAGCAATCAGTCATAAACTGTGTGTCTGTTTGTGTGTGAGAGCGGCCCAAAGTTGTGTTTTTGTGCACACAGTGGATACCTCTCTCAGCAGCATGCAACTGCATTCCACTAAAGTTGTTTTTTTGTGTGTTTTTAATGCATGTGTGGGTGGAGGGGGCGTGAAGGGGCTCTGAATGAATAGCTTTTCTCTTGGCTGAGCCTCTTGTTGCATTCCTCAACTGTGGCAGGTCCTCACAGGTCCTGGGTCGCTTACGTGTGCGTGTTTGCATGTATTTGCATTTGGCTGCATGCAAGAGTGTAAATCTGCTGTATGTTTTGTGTGAGTTGGAATCAGAATTGCTGGAGGAACAGAACAGAGCATGTAGGATGAAGAAAAGAAGGCACGCAGAAGGCTAAAGTCAATAATCGACTCATACATTTATGAGGTGAAATGTCTAGATGGAAACTTAAACTTTTATACGGGTCCTTACTTTAGTAACATAAAAGAAGTAGAGTCTGGCTGAATGGCATGAAATGCTGAAAAGTCATGGTCCAGAGGTACAGACTACGAATGGTGTGATCCAGACAGCAGAATACTTGAATAGCCAGTATGTTTCACTTCGATTCATGGGATAACCTGCAAGTGTGTGTGTGTGTGTGTGTGTGTGTGTGTGTGTGTGTGTGTGTTGGACAGGGCCCTTTCTATCATACACACACCCACTTGCACATTCTCTAACTGAACAAACTCACCTAAAATATTTGATTATTATTTAACTACTATAGTAAAAAAAAAAAAAAAAAAAAAAAAAGACGAATAACCCAAGTTTGCAAGTGAAGGTACACTAAATCTGTCATGTGGCTTCATGAATGTCACAGTGCAGTTTACACTTTGTTGCCTTTACTACAGCACGGGGCTCCAGACATTCAGTGCCCTTGAAACACTATGCATTTAAGTTGCAGATAACGCTTGAAGGTAACCACATTGCATTATCACAACGTTAAGTTGATATGACAAATGTGTTTGCAAAGTAATCCTTGTTTACATTAACAGCATGCACAATGCAAAATTAGCATTCATTTAAAGTCATTCAAATGTCATAGTAATATTTTCTCTTTTTTAAAGGTACAGTCAGACATCTTTTTAGTTTAGTTCATAGAAAATTATAATGTTTTACTTAGAAATATACAGTCATTAGTGGGTAATTATGTCTTTCAACAGATTAATGTGTTCTCATAAACAAATAAATGCAAAGTGAGCGGGTTTGTGGAAGCCACCAAGTCGTCCCATTGTCTTGAATAGAGTGGTCGAGATGGAGATCGCTGGTCCACCTAATCATATTTTATGGATGTGGCCATACGCGGTACGCTTTTACATGCCATGGCAAATTTTTATTTCTGAAATAAGGGACACACAAAAAAATTCTGTTGCTGAAAAATACGACAGAAAGGAACCAGCCTGATAGTTGATAAGACATTCAAGTAGTTCTCTCGTCTATATTAATTTTATAGAAACAAATGGTGATGACATTATTATTATTATTATTATTATTATTATTATTATTATTATTATTATTATTATTAGACTCCAAAACAGATCAAGAGTAGCCTTGTTGTCTACTTTGAAAACACTTTGTTCCAAATTACAAGTAATTTTTTCCAGGTGTCCTATAAAACAGCTGGCAGGGCTGACTGTCGTTGCTGCTTTGTCTCTAGAAGCTCCCATAATAAGAGTCATCATGATTCAAAATTTCTAAAAGTTTAACAACTTTAAATTTTATGGAAAGTTTCTAATTGGTGATTGGTTTAGTGTTTGTGTGATGCTTCCCTTCAGGACTCAGTACTGGATTTCATTTGCTATCAAAACTTCAAACTTTTTCTAAAAGTAAAGATAAAAATTACAACGTAGATTAAGACATGATGCCACCATAAAAAGCACTTGTAATGCACCTCCTAAGTCTCTGTCCCGACTATCTCATATGCACTGGGCAGAAATCCTGAGTAAAAAATGTCTTATTTCTCCATATTTTAGTCATGTTCTCTCTGCAGCAATAAGTACGTAATGATTCCAGGATTAAGCAGGTGTAAAGTGGCTTTAAAAGTGCCACTCAGTGTGTTTTCATGAAGGCTGAAGAATTGACTATGGTAGTATTTTACACATTCTTTGTGAGCTATATGCAATAATGTCACAAAGGCCTGCAAAGGGGATGTATTGAACTGTTGAAGGTGATCCTCAAGTGCGACGTGAAGGATGGGATTGTGCTCAGTGGAATTCTAAATGCTTTCATTACCAAGAAGTACCTCAACAGGAGCTCCTATCTCACATCCTGATGAGTGTGTGTGTGATGAGTTATTGAGTGCCTAAGGACATTACTGCTTTGTACATTTGTCAGACTGCATTGGACAACAGTAATAGGGTCAAAATCACATCTGGATGTTTATGTTTTTTTTAAACCATATGCTGTTAAAATGCCCCAAATTAGTTTCTATATTTCCTTTAAGCACAGCACTGGTGGATCATAGGTTTGTTGTCTCCAGGTTTACAAAAAGTAGGAGTTGCAATGCCATATCCAGAAAAGTGAAACTGCATCCATGTCCTAGAGCCAGATCTGGGCTCAGCCTGCACAGTTTACACCAGCAACAATATGGTTTTGCTGCTCCTTAGATCCACGATCCACAGGGACAGACATTGGTACTGGGTGCTTGATGCCAGAAAAGGCAGGAACCTGGTCACAGATCAGTCATAGGAATGTTGTATTTTAATGACCATAAAGTGAACAGCAACCCTTCTCTAATCAAAATCTTGACAATATAAGTTTTATTTCTTCTTACTTTCCCTGCTGGCTTTTCGTGGCTTTAAAATATCTTTTTTCGGGCTAGTTTCCTACTAAAGTTATATCAGAACTGATAACTCAAGGACTCTGGAATCTGGTTACTGATGTGTTTTAAATGAGGCAGTGCAAGAATGGCTGTGAGACAAAAGAACACTTTGTAGGCATTGCAAGAGAAGAAAAACTGGGTCATCTCCTCACCCTCTCCCTATTATTATCTGTAAATAGACAAGAGGAGGATGAGTAACCTTCTCAGCAACATGCACATCCTGTCCACAAACACAGGAAAGCACACCGTCTGTCAGCATCAGACCGATAGAGAGCATGTTGCTGTGACCCTCTCTCTTAAGGAGGGCTCTTCTTCAAGGTCTGCTGCTGCAAAAACATCCGCCTCCATGTAACCTATACACATGCACGCCCTCAACTCATGAAACTATGTACTCCCACCGACTGTACACAACCTTTCACTGTTTTTGGCAGCAAAGGAGAGACAATCCATCTACCCGCCCCCTTTCTCTCCAAGTTCAAATATGATACGCAGTGCAAAGTGCCAGTCTCTGGGAACGTGATGACAAACAAAAAAAGATGTGGGGTGATAAAGGGATGCATGTGAGTGAGACAAAGTAGTGTTTCAGGATGCCACAGCCAAGTGCCCCTGAATGCATGCAAACACACACACACATTGGACGCTCTGTGGTCTCCTCTGTACCATAAACCTGCACAGAAGCACAAGATAAGTGTGTACTTTGCTTTCTTGAGCACTCCAATGGATCCCAAAGGTACAGCACACTGTCACAAAAATAGAACCAACGGGGGTTTGGTGCAGTGATAATCCCGTACACTTCAAACTACACGTAAACATTGTGTTGTGTCATAATATCATTTTATTCCCAGAGGGCTACTTCAGCTGAACTTGTGCTTGTAACAAGATATCCTGTGGACAATCAGGGAACGCGATGATGCACGGGGTGCATGCAAAATCCATGCCAACGACCCAGAGGACGCATGCCCAGCTCTATTTTGCTCATTTTTCAGTATTATAGTCAAAATGTGTATGTTAACAAGAGGAAGGGGTGCAGGCTCTATAAAAGATGGGGAGGGGGGAGAAACCATTTGAGCTGAGGCACAGCGATAACACACATGTACACATGCAGGCGGAACATTAAAAAGCAAATCATTTAACTCTTTTTGTCATAAAGACAAGACCGAGTGCAGCAATAATGTAATTAAATCATGATGTGTAATGTAAGTGTTTTGTGTTACAGATACAGAGACTTTGGAGCTAGATATTTTCTTCAGGAGATGAATTTAAATAGTTCACGCATTCAGCTGGTGCACGTCAGCCGAATGCGTGAACTATTTGTTAATGGTTTTGCAATATCATTTTTTCCAGGCATAAGCAAATAAAGCTTTAAAAAAAAAACATTCATAAAGACTTTTTTCATTTAAAAAAACCCAGCATCGTACTCCAGCAGGACAATAGACTTACAAAAAAAAAAAAAGGGGGGGGGTTAGAGAACCAAAGCACTGACTCAAAACAAGAGGACACTTTCAGAGGTCTTGTGGAGTCCATGCCCCAGTGGGTCAGGACTTTTTTGTTAAAACAACACATCATTAGGGAGGCGACTTTGATGTTACCGCTTATTGATGTAAACTGATCACAGTGACAGACCAACAGCAGCAACAATCCTATTGAAATTTAACCAGAAAATTCACAGTATAAAAACTACATTAAATATTTATAAATACACTTCTAGCTGTAGAATAATGGAGCCCTCAGCAATTCATAAAGTCAAAGACGTTCATTATTAAATTAAACCTCCTTGACCCTCCTCCCTTTTCTCACAATTTCAGCCTTGTTTTCCTTTTAACATAGTCTGTGGCCTTTATTAATGATGCCGATAATCCTGCTGAGATAGAAACTGAAAAACTGAGACATAAAACTTGTTTCATGTTTTTTTTTTTTAAGCTTTGCCTGATAAAAGGTACCTGATTGGTTTTAGTCTCAGCGAACATCAATCGGACTCTTCTGAAGGCCTCTTTCATTAGACCCATCAGTCAGACACCTACTTCTCATCTTGAATACAGAGTAGGTTTTAGTGATGTTTATCGAATGTCAAATAATTCCTATTCTAAAGAAGACGACTAAGCAAAAGAGATTTCTTTCAGCTTTTTCTTCCAGCTTGCTCCCTTGAGCTTCACCGCAGGAGATCATCTGTTCCATCTAAGCTGATCCTCTGCATATCCTCCTTCACTGCATCCATGAATCTTGCTCTTTCCTATCAGTACTGCACATGTCCAAACCATTTCAACATCTCTTACTTTTCTCAACCTGAGCTGTCGCTCTGATGAACTAATTTTTTTTATCTTATCCATTCTGGTCACTTCCAATGAAAATTGAAATAGCATTATGTCCACAAACCATCATAGCAGGTCCCACTAACACCTTATAAACCTTCCCTTGCACTCTTGCTATTATCCTTCTGTCACAAATCAACTGACACTCATCTTCACCCGCTCCACCCTGCCTGCACTCTCTCCTTCACCTGTCTAGTGGACTGTCTGTAGGAAGAATGATGCCAGTAACTTAAACTTATGTACCCTCACTAACTCTACTCTTTGCATCCTCACTGTCACATGCATGTATTGTGTCTTACTTCTACTGGCTTTCATTCCTCATCTCTCCAGAGCATACCTCCACCTCTCCAGGCTTTCTTTCACCTTCTCCCTACAGGTCATAATGTCATCTACACACATCAGAGTCCACAGAGAATCTTGGCTGACCCCACCAGTCAACCTGTCCATCACCACTACAAATTAGAAGGAGCTCAGAGCCAATCCCAGATGTATTCCCACCACCATCTTGACCCACCTGTTACTCCTACCACTGTCTCCATGCATATACAGTACCACAGTTCCTCTCTTGGCACGTTATCATACGCTTTGTCTAGATCCACAAAGAGTGGATTGCAGCTCTTTCTGACCTTCTCTGTATTCTCCATCAACACTGTGAAAGCAAACATCACACCTGTAGATTTCTCTTAGTATGAAACCGTACTGCTCTATCCTTAACCATACTAACCTACTGCACATCATCTCTAGCTCGATCTCTTTGCATAGTCAATCCATACAAGTTCTTCTCTCCTTCCTTAGTGTCCAGCCTCACATACAACTCACAACAAGCCTTTTCTGTTGCCTTTAGTGCCTCACTTTATTCCTGCCGACTATTTTCAACTCTCAGACTATCCCATTTTTTCTCTGCCAAGCGCATCCTTTAAAAATAGACGTCTTTCAGCCGTCTGTCATTTATAGCATTAAGATGTCAGGTCATGGTCGGTCTACTCCAGTACTGTTTTGGTACAGATTATGTCTGGCTGTGCAGAGTGGACACAATCAAGATTGTAATTTCAGCTAATGGCACCTCACTTTCATCAAGTCTCATAAAACATCTGGTGAAATGCATTTTTAAACTGCTGTTTTTGCCAGGGAAATGAGCACTGTCACACACTGATGCACCCATTTAAAATCAGCCACCTACTTCTACTGACACACAAACACTGTGACTGTCACTGTGGCCTTTTATGGTCTCTTCTTCACTAATTACTGCTCTATAAAATGTACAAGTCAAGTCAGGTGGTTTCTCTTGCGACCCGTTTTCTTTCACATAGCAGTTCAGTTACAGGTACAGAGAATCATTCCTCATTTGAGTGATTTTCATGCAGGTCAAACAAATCCTTATGTGGCAGTGTAGAAGTTTATAAAGTCTACCAGCTCCTGTGCAACAGCACACTCGAAGCAGGACTCCAAAATTGGCAGCCATATTGATGTGCATCCAGTCATTTATTTGTGCCATTATTTTTGAAGCATCATCTAAAATAACTACAGAGTTACCAGCCAAACCTGATTAAAAGAAAAAATAGAACTCGCCCATAAATTTCAGTTTTCTGATTTTCTTAATGTCATCTCTCTTTCTTTTAATATCTCAGGTTTTTTAGCTGAGCCAAGAGGGTATTTGATGGAAAATGACGTGTCAAAAACATTGTAAAGGAACTCACTCTTTCACCCTCCTAGCATTCAACAACCATGAAGCAACAGCTCAGTTTTTCTGGCTATGTGGTTTGGATATGCAGACCAAAACTTTAAATCATCTCCTATAAACCAAACGTCCATGCCAACGTAATCCTACCCAGAAACAAGACCACAGATCCAGTGCACTGTGTGTCATTTACAGTCACATTTAAGTGAAGTACTTCATAGTATTTCAGCATTTACTGGTTTCACATGATTTAAGATAAGATAAGATAAGATAAGATAAGATAACCTTTATTAGTCCCACACGTGGGAAATTTGTTTTGTCACAGCAGGAAGTGGACAGTGCAAAAGTTATGAGGCAAAAATTAGAATACAATAAGAATAAATACAGTACACAGCTGTACAGAATAGAATAAAATAAAATACTATATACAGTAGAATAAAATAAAATAAATATACAATAAGATAAAAATAGAATACAAATACAAATACTATATACAACTGAGTAAAAATATAACGATGACAGAAAGGATTATTGCACTTAGTGTTATTGCACATGTATGGATGTGTGTGCTTGATCAGTTAAAGTCTTTATTATGGAGTCTGACAGCAGTGGGGAGGAAAGACCTGCGAAATCTCTCCGTCCCACACCGTGGGTGCCGCAGTCTCCCACTGAAGGAGCTGCTCAGTGCTGTCACAGTCTGCTGCATGGGGTGGGAGATGTTGTCCATCAGGGATGACAGCTTAGCCGCCGTTCTCCTGTCACTCACCACCTCCACTGGGTCCAGAGGGCATCCTAGAACAGAGCTGGCCCTTCGGATCACCCTGTTCAGTCTCTTCCTGTCCCCAGCAGAGATGCTGCCGCCCCAGCAGACCACGCCATAAAAGATAGCAGAAGCCACAACAGAGTCATAGAATTTCTTCAGGAGTGGGCCCTCCACTCCAAACGACCTGAGTCTCCGCAGCAGGTACAGCCTGCTCTGCCCTTTCCTGTAGAGGGCGTCTGAGTTATGAGTCCAGTCCAGTCTATTGTTCAGATGAACACCAAGGTACCTGTAGCTGTCCACAGCCTCAATGTCCATACCTTGGATGTTCAGTGGTTGCAGTGGAGAATGCTTGTGCCTGCGGAAGTCTACCACCAGTTCCTTGGTTTTACTGGCGTTGATCTGGAGGTAGTTCAGCTGGCACCAGTCCACAAAGTCTTGGGTCAGACCTCTGTACTCCTTGTCGTCCCCATCAGTGATGAGGCCGACTATTGCAGAGTCATCAGAGAACTTCTGCAGGAAGCACTGGGTGGAATTGTGGGAGAAGTCTGCAGTGTAGATGGTGAAGAGGAACGGAGCCAGAACCGTTCCCTGTGGGGCCCCCGTACTGCAGACGACCCTGTCCGACACACAGCCCTGAGTCCTCACATACTGTGGTCGGTCGGTGAGGTAGTCCAGGATCCAGGTAGTGAGGTGATGGTCCACTCCAGAGTTCACCAGCTTGTCCTTTAGAACCGAAGACGGTAAGTAGTAACCAAGTGCACTTCATTGGTCATCAGCAGGTGGGAACACTTTTGTAAAGGCAGACGTTTTGGCCATTTGCTGTTCTGGAGCATGTTTGTGTTAACACAATGCCACAGTCTTCCCAGGAGTGGCCATCCAAGCAAATTCACTCCAAGATCAAACAATTTAATGCTCAGAGAAACAGCAAAAAGCTCAAGAGCCACTCAAACTCTATAGGTCAGCGGTCTCCAACCTTTTTTGCGCCACGGTTTATGCCCGACAATATTTTCACGGACCGGCCTTTAAGGTGTCGCGGATAAATACGACAAAATAAAACTAGTACCGGTACTGAAAAAAAGAAGATTTATTCATAACACACGTGAAAAGACCCAGGGAAACCGAGTAAACGATAAAAACGATAACAAAATAATGCTAAAAACTGATTAAAAACCCTGAAAACCATACATTTCACACCTGAGCCTCAACTCTCGCGGCCCGGTACCAAACGACTCACGGACCGGTACCGGTCCGAGGCCCGGGGGTTGGGTACCGCTGCTCTAGAGGCCTCTGTTAGCATGGTAAATGTTAAAGTTCATGATGCCACAATTAGTGAAAGGCTGAACAAGTACGATTTGTTTGGAAGGGTTGCCAGAAGAAAGTGTTTGCTCTCTAAACAGAACAATGGAGCACAGCTTGTGTTTGCAGAGTTGCATCTAACCACAAGACTTTTGGAAAAATGTCCTCGCAACAGACACGACCAAAAGGGAGATGTCCAGCCATAATGCACAGCACATATGGTAAAAAATAAATAACATATCATACCAACTGTCAGCATGGTGGTGGAGGGGTGATGGCTTGGGCTTGCTTTGCAGCCACAGGACCTGGGCACCTTGCAGTCATTATAATATTGAAGAGTTCATGCCAGACCATTCAATGATTCATTCAATGATTCATTCAATGATGCGAAAGACAAAAGCAAGAATGAATCAAGTTGTTGCAATGGCCAGTCAAAGTCCAGACATCAACCTGACTGAAATGCTGCGGCGTGACCTTCAGCGAGCTGCGCATAAACAAATGCTTGCAATCTTCAATGAACTGTGAGGGATAAAAATTATTTCCTGTACGAGTTTATCAAGTTATTGCTGATAAAGGTGGGTCTACAAGCTACTGAGTCACTGGAAAAAACATTTTTCACAGCAAGCTATGGTCACTTACACATTCATCACGGGATATTTTTTCATTTAAAAAAGCAAGGGAAGGTAAAGATTATGATTAATAATGATTATGTTGTTGAAAAGATGGATTATCATAGACTTGCCTATTAGGAAATTGGTGTAGGATGTTGGGTCAGATTTATCTCATAATCTGCAACATTTCACTCGCACATTAACAGTGGAAGGCCGAAATAATTTATACTGCAGGTTATTTTAATATTACACCAT
Source organism: Astatotilapia calliptera (assembly GCF_964374335.1). NCBI lineage: Eukaryota > Metazoa > Chordata > Actinopteri > Cichliformes > Cichlidae > Astatotilapia > Astatotilapia calliptera. The sequence goes on along the minus strand of NC_137432.1, from coordinate 10,437,823 downwards.
TTAGAAGCAAGCAGACCTCTCATCCCTCTTTTTTTTTTAATAAATCTGCTTCAGCCTATTTTTTCACATCTTTCTTCTTTACTTTCATTTTGAAGTTCCTGGAACAAGAACATCCCATGGCCATTAAAAACATTTATTTTATATGTTGCAACAACAGATGGCCAACTCATTTAATCTTTGCTGCACTCATTTAATGTTCCCACAGAACAAGCCTGTAAATCATTTATAGTCCCAAAATCAAAACCAAGACCACAGCATTACATTAGATTTTGTAGATATAATATCTGGCAGTGGAGTTTTTGCTTCAGAGAAATTCAGTTTTGTTTCTGTCCTCTTTGAAAAATATCTGACATCATCTTGTGGCATAAATATGTACAAGAGAACAAGTTTTGGTCTTCATACTGGGAGTTTGAGCTAAGCTTCCCTTATCACTTAATCCCAAGGACTAACGATAAGAGTCAGTATTTAGTGCCTCGTTCTCTGCTCAGCTACAAAGTATTTTCCTTTTCTGGTCATTTTTCCTCCACACAGCTTGTGTGACGCAAATGTAGGAGGGATGGCGTAAACTGTTATCTTTTTTTTCTTGATTCATGCACAACTAGTACATGTAGATAATACAAATCTAGTTGATACTCGTAGTACTCATACATACTGATGGTCCCACACTCATTCTGTTCCCACAAACACATATCTATGCACAGCATATCTGATGCACTGGTGTTGATAGGGTACCAGGTGGTGCTGAAATAAGTGCTACTTGACTACATTTTTCTGCTGAATTATGGCAATGATTGCATTGTCTCAGGCTCGCCACTGTTTCTCACAGTACTGCCTGTTTAATAATTTTCAACCAGTCTTCCAGGCAGTGGACTGTGGGTCAGTTAAAACGGGAAAAATGAAAAAGAAATCTTTAAAGGACTGCAAATAACTCATAGAACCACCTCCAGCAGCAATAGCTTGAAGTAATCACTTTCTGTATGAGTTTATTGTACAGAAAGTGATTTTTCAGATAACTGTGGAAGAATTTTGAACAAAATTATCTTCTTTATATCGATAATTTAGTTCATTGAGGTTTGGATCATTGCGACACCTTGATTTTTCTCTTTCAGCCATTCTGTTATAACATTGTCCTGTTGCATGACCCCACCTGATATCGTGGTTGACTCAATAACTGCAAAGTGCTCAGGTCCTTTGGCTCCAAAACTAGCCCAAATCATGAGGATTTGGTACTGATATGCTATTTGCTTTTCACCAGAGTGCCTCTGAGTCCAAACAACTTGATCAAATTATTTCTGTAACAGTACATGAGCCTTCCACACCATATTTGGCCTAGCTGGAGTCTGCTTCTCGTGCACAGTAATAAAACAGTGTATAGTCATCTTGTTCCACCAGATAAAGTAATACCCAGACAAAAATCATCACAGAAAAAGTTGTTTTGCATGTTAATTTGGGAATCAGAAACCTGCGGTCAGCTTCTCTTTGGGGGGAAAAAAGTAATTGTGGTACCAGTTGTGAAAAGCTGGCTGTGAGTAGTTTTCTTTATAAGGATGGTGAAATTATAGCAGTATGTTCCTGATGTGTTTGAAATCAAACCAAACTACGACAAGCTGGACCGTCAGTTATAATTAGCAAAGCATATTTTGCTGCACTGCTGTTGGCTTTGTTTTCATCGTCTGCACAACAGCTACCATCCAGAATGGGACATCATCATCATCATCATCATCATCTGTTTTTGGAAGACAACACCAACTGCAAAGCTTATTGTATAGTTTTCACACAGACACAGTGTCTTTCCTGGGGGTTAAAGTGCTCCCACATGCATTTATTGTGATAAACAGGAAAATACAAAACAAAAACATCTGTACATTCATAAAGGCAAATTAACAACCTAACAACGACAGTAATTTAGAATAAAATAAGTAGTGGGGGTTAGAAAACTGCTACAGAGAAAAGACATCTTCATCCTGAAGCCAGCATCCAAAGCCCTTGGGGCTTCTCGGCAGGAGGAGCAGAGTGTATGTAGATATGAGTGTTTTTCTGTTCTTGGCTCTGGAGCAGCAGGAGTATATGAGGGTGGATGAGCACAAAACCAGGCACAAACAAAAGCTTAAAACGACAGGCTGCTATAGGGGATCCTGAAAAATGAAGGAAAACCAAATTAAATAAAGGATTAAGTTGATTAAAACAGACTTAATGTAACAATTAGAGAACCAATTTGGAAAGGCTTAGAAAGTCCAAATGTTGTCATGAATGTTTAAAAAAAACAAAAACAAAGACACCACAGAAAATTGACGTTTTGAGCCAAATTCCTCTAACCAACCTGATTTGTTATCATCTTTATTGTTTTGAGGTCTTCTCCAATACCCAATCAATGACCTGCAACAGAAAAATGTGATTATAAATGTGTGACTTGAAAAACTAAACCAGAGAGACGCTAATGTTTGTAGCATTACCTGCTTAACATTGCTGCTTGCTGCCTTCCTCATCTCATCATGCAGACCCCGAGATGTCTTCAGATCCTGGGAACAAGCATCAACAAAGCTCAGTATCAGATCATTTCCAGCTGGTGGATTAAAAGCTGTATTTTTCTGAGTTCATAATACCATTAATTTTGATAGGATCTCCAACACCACTGGCTGAAATGTAGCCTCAAACCATGACAGAGCTTTCTCTGTGCTGTAAACACTCACTTTTGGATCTCTCTCCTGACCTCCTCTGTACATATTTGTAGATGAATTGACCCAAAATGTCTAGTTTGGATTCTTCACTCCGTTGCCACTGATTTTCAGTCCTGTTCTTGTGTGATTTGGAATACCTCAGCCTTTTCTCCCTTTGTTATGAATGGCTTTCTCGACAGGCAGCCTTCCACTGAGACCATTTCTGATGAGGCTTCAGTGAACAGTAGATGGATCAACTGAAGGGCCAGATGCATCTGTTAGGTCTTTTCTGGATTCGTTTCTTGTTTCTTAATGAGATGTCTTGGAGAACCTGTTTTAGGTCTCTTCTTTTGTACTCCACTTGCTAAGTTTCCTCAGGTTTTTTAAAGGACAGTAAGACATGTTGAGATATGCCATATTTTCAGCCAATTGCTCTTTAGGAATCAGCTTGTTAGTGCAAAAATAATATTTTATGCCTGTCAAACTGTGCTCTCTTTGGCATTTTGCTCTTTTTTTAGATTCAAGTAAAGAAATGGGAACACATTACGTGTTTGTGACAGGCTGCTAGTAACAAAGTATTTAAAAATACAATTTAAAATTGATTCTTTGTCAAGTTTTCTGTTATATGTAGACAACACTTGTTCATCCATCAAGTCAGGGGATTTTCTTTGACGCTTGAATGATTCATAGGTCAGTGTGAAGTGGCTTAACAAACAAAAAACATTCCTCTGAAAATCATCAGAAAGCACTGGACTGAAAGTGAGTGAAAAAGCAGCCAAATAGCGAAAGAAAACCTTTGAAAGCCTGGAGAATTATTGCTTTAAGAAAAACTGGCAGCTCGAGACTTTTACACAGCACTGTAAACTTAGGTTCCCTGTAGTGTCTTAGAAAAAGGCAGAAAATCTTGAAATTAACATCGATTTATAGCTATTTAAGTAAAGGATCTGAGTACACTGTGAAACAAAACCAGATGATTAAGAAACACAAGGAAGCACAAAGAAATTAAAAAGTGAGTAGTGGGAAAAAAGGCTTTTTTTAAAGGTTCCAGTTGCTGGCATAGTAAGAAGGATACAGAAGGATACAAAACAAAACACAAGTCCTGGAATCATAGAGTAATACAAATAATGAAAGTGTCAAACAAAAGCACAACACTGACTCTGAGAGGGCAGTAAAAAGACAAACCTTGAGATAAAATTTCGAGATATCAAACAGTCTTTTGCTGCAAGCCTCAAAGCAATCATGCTCAGCAGTGATCCCATGGTGTTTGAGTGTTTTAGCTACTACCTCCTGCAACATCTGAGGACACAGACAGACAAGATAGACACACTTTTGTATTAGTACAAGCAAAAACATTAAATCTAGTTCTGTTTATTCCCTAACCACCTAACGCAAGCCTGGTTCAGAGAAACTAAATTTAGCACAGCTCCCTTTTTAGAAAACCGAGGGATGTCAAAATGTCTCGACTTTGGGGGACGTCCTTACATGAAAACGCACGATTTTACATTCGCAGCATGGAGGAGCAAACATACAAATATTTCACCGCTAATTGCGACAGGATGAAGAAAAAAAAATGAAACAAACAGATCCTGCCTTTAATCTTGTCACAACAACTGTTCTGAGTAAACACCATAAATTATTGTGAGAAATCATTGGTACCATTCAGTCTCACGAGAGGAGTAGAAAGACAGCTTTTAATCTCTGTCCTGAATAAACTGCTATCATTATTTTTCAATAGGACCAACTGTTCTTTCCTATGCTTGGGTTTGGATGATAAGTGTGTTTGCATAGTAATCAGAATTAGAACAAGTCAAGGTCAGATTGCTTGCTGTAGGTGGAACAAACTAAACTGGGAAGAGGTAGGTGTTCAATTGTATATGTGCATGTGTCCATTAATGTGTTATGGTGTCTGCATGCTGCACATAGAAGTAAAAGATGAGAGAGAGAAATGTGTCTGTGTGTGTGTGAAAATGTAGGCAGCAGGTGATACGATAACAGTATTGTTGTTAAAGTGGTTCTGCCGCAACATTGTGATGCAGCCCACACATTCACAATGATTGCATGGAAAATATTACACATTTATCTCGGCTAGAGCTGCTGCACAGTTCTCCTCTGTAGTAGAAAAACTCTCCCAGTTTGTCGTGTGTTTATCTATCACCATCTGTGTAGGCCAGGTGGCAATTAGGCGAATTGCATATTTACTTAAGATTTTTGTACAAGTAAAAAAAAATGGGTTTATTGCTAAATGAGTCGATATTACAGGAAAATTGCGGCTTATTAAGGTAAGCTCTGCTCATTAAAACTTGGCAGCAGACTTGACCCTGACCCACTGGTGTCAAGACAACCATCTCACCCTCAACGTCGCAAAGACAAAGGAGTTGATAGTGGACTTCCGGAGGTGCAGAGAAGTACACACCCCCATCACCATCAACGGCGCTGCTGTGGGGAGAGTGAGCAGCTTCCGGTTCCTTGGCGTACACCTGGCTGAGGATCTTACGTGGTCAGTACACACAAACAAAACAGTGAAGAAGGCGCAGCAGCGCCTCTTCTTTCTCAGGAGACTGAAAAGATTCGGCATGAGCCCCCGCATCCTCAGGACCTTCTATCACTGTGCCATTGAGAGCATCCTCACTGGATGCATCACCACCTGGTATGGCAACAGCACCGCCTACAACTGCAAAGCTCTCCAGCGAGTAGTGCGGTGCTCTGAACGGATAATTGGAGGTGAGCTTCCCTCCCTCCAAGACATCTACAGGAAGCGGTGCCTGAGGAAAGCGGGGAGGATCATCAAGGACTCCAGTCACCCCAGCCATAAACTGTTCAGACTGCTTCCATCAGGAAGGAGGTTCTGCAGCATCCGGTCCCGTACCAGCAGACTGAGAGACAGCTTTTTCCATCAGGCCATCAGACTGCTGAACACGTCATAGACACCTCAGCTTCACTACTGGAACTTCAACATTATGCACTCCACACTGTATATAAATGCCACTTGTTTTGCACATATTCAACTCTGTATATTTTATATATTTTATTATTATTATTATTATTATTATTATTATTTTATTTTTTTACTATTTAATTTGTAAAAATGTGTATACACACACACACACACACACACACACACACACACACACACACGTAGGAAAATATTTAGTATACACATCCAGAAATGCATACACTATTATATATGGTACATATATTTATTAGTTTCAGGTTGGCCATTCTTGTATTTTGCTCGTTTGTGTTGTTGTGTTTGCACATCTCTGTTGCTTGTGGGGCTCGCACACAAGAATTTCACTCGCATGTGCTGTGCCAGTGTGCCTGCACATGTGATGTGACAATAAAAAGTGATTTGATTTGATTTGATTTGATTTGAAATGCACAAACAAGTCTATGGTTACATTTTCTGTCTGGGTTACATCATTTTTTTGTCATCATTATTAGCACAAATGCTTTAAGAAATATTCTGTTTAAAAAAATGTAAAAGTAAATATATATTTTATTGTTTTATAAGAATAAAAATAAGATGCACAAATCCTCTCACCCTGTTATGTTTCTGGGAGCGTGACTCTTTGGCAAGTTTGTCCTCGCTGTGTCCTTGATGCGTCTTCTGCTGTTGACATTTAGGTCTGTCAACACAAGCGAGAGTCGCCAAGCCTGAAAAGAAGTGCAAATAAGAGAAATTATTAAACAATAAGGCACTAAAGTCAACACAGTAAAAGTCATATAGTGAAAATAAAATAGAGGAAATAAGTCAATAACAAAGAACAACAGGTATAGGAACCTGTTGAACCAATATAGTTAACTTAAACTATATGTTAAAAAATTTATTTAATTAACTGCAAAGAAAATTTGACTTGTGAAAAAAAATTAAAATTAATAAGCGATTTTGTGAACCTAAAGAAAATAAAAATATACAGGAAATATCCTTAGTTTTGGTATCTCTTAGTTTACTAAAACTTTTATTACAGCTTACCTGATGAGGCATTGATGGATGTGTTTATTAAAACCTTGGACGTCTACAACACTGTGAGTCAACTGCTTTTAAGAACCTCTGTGTTTTTATTGTATCACCTGTACTGATGTTCCTATATTTGGTCTCTGACGTATGCCCTTCGCATACTAATAAAACATAATAACTTAAATAATAATTACAAAAACTAAAATTAACACAAACTATCAAAAACTACACTAAAACTTAACATTTTCGAGCAATAAAATCAAATGAAATAAAAACAAAACCAATTAGAAAATACAAAACTATAAAGTGAATGAAAGAAACAAGTATGCACATAGATAATAAAGATGAAGTGCTACCATACAGCACAGTAAATAAACTGATTCTATTAATTCTATTAATTTGCTAGAGCCCTACCACATTAACCCACCTTTACAGCTATGTATAATTCCCACAATAACATTATCCAACAGTAACCAAAGCACAGGTTAGAAAAAAGTTTAAACAGCCATGTAAGTTTGCTGGGCCAATAAGTCTTAGATAACATTAGATCTAAAAAGTTAAGATCTTTTACAGGTGTGGTCACTTTTAGCCGGATCTTCTTTCCATGAGCAAGACCAACACTGCTAATATTAACATAAATGGACTGGTACTTATATAACACAAAGTGTTTTCTTGTTAGTCTCCTTCATACAAGTGCTTTTTTCCTATGGCTAAGCATATTTAAACGCATATTCCATCAGGGGCAACTCAGGGTTCAGGATCTTGGCCAAGAATACTGGGAAAAGCACGCAGGTTGGAGAAGCCAGAGATCAAACCACCGACCTTCCGATTAGTAGGCGACACTGAATGTTAATTTAACCGACTCATCTGATCCTAACACAGTCCCAAGTGTTCCCTCCCATGCGAGAGTCACTTTTTTCGCTTTACCTGATGTCGGTCTTGTGGCTGAAGAGGAGGAACTGTTTACAGAGGAGGTGGACTGCGACCTGCTTGGTTGTCGTCGTAGAGACCTAATGGCAGGATGTGTCCCGCTGCTGCTGCTACTCTGAGAACAGAGGGAGTCACTGCTCTCGGACTTTGCCAGCCTGGATCAATCAGACAGATGGATAAAAACTCTTTAAAGCTCCTCGCCATCCATCCTTAATTTTATAATATCACCACGTAGCTGCAAACCAGGAGGGACATATATCATCATACCTCTTGTGAGGATAGCCTCCAACAATGTCTGCTTCCCAGGACCTGCGCTTGAGTCGTGCTACATCATTGTTCTGCAGAGTCTCGCCATCAGGCACGCTTCCTGGTTCTGACATCACAGCTGGTGAGGGAGCGGGGCTGAGGGCAAAGGGGAGGGCGCACGGTTCCTTGGAGCAGGTGGTTTGGGTCTCATACCGAATCAGACGAGATTGGAGCCGTACAAAGGCCTGGTCTCGATCTAAAGACCGCTGGTTATCCAGACAGAACCTACACGAAGAAAAAAATTATTTATAAAAAGTAAATCTCATAAAAAGAAGCGTTCACAGTTTTAAAATAGCTGAACAGTCAATATACTTTAGAGAAACTTACTCTATGCCGTGATAATGGGAGGCTGAGGCTTTGCTGAAAGGCAGTTTGCTGACTCTCCTGGGAGAAAGGTCTTGTGACAACTGGAAGGCATTGTTACTGGAAAAAAAAGCAAAGAGCATGAATGCAAGTCATAGTCAGAAAGACAAAAAGAGAGATAAACTGTTATTTGTCTTGCTTCTCAATTTAATATCGTCTTCATTAAACCACATGAACAAGTCTGCCTCTCTACACACAGAGTTTGGTCTGACAGCCTTTATTAACACTAACTCCTTACTGCTCCAGTATTTTTTAACTCAGCTCAATAATCTTCCTCCAAGGGTTGTAAGCTCACTGTAGAAGGTTAATGATTATAATCAAATCCTAATTATGGCTTCGTTTAGTGTGTGTCATGTAGATCCATCCCAGGAATAAATACATATAACTGGAGCAGATGCCAGGCTACAGTGCGTGTATGTGTTTCAGCTGTAAATCTGAAAATCTGCCAAAGAAACAAAAACTATAGTGTGTTCATATTTATGAATTTAACAGCTTAGTGCAGTGAAACTGGTGAGGTGCTATTTGAAATCTGAAAAATGATCCCACCCTCTGTTAATGGCCAGCGGCTGTAGCTCCCCCGCAGGCAGACCATCAGACGTGAAGTGTTTCAGAAGTTCTTTGGCATCAAGTAAAGTAGAAGAGCCTCTCTGGCCATCTTTAGGACCCAGCAGACTGTCACTAGAGCCTGGACCTAACAGACCAAATCTAAGGCACAGTCAACAGAACATAATAAAATGAGAAGATCAGACATTTTAACAGTTCAGAGTGAGCCATATACGGAGATCCCATCCCTTATACCTTCTCTTCTGGCGTCTCTTCTGCAAGTTTTCCACATTGTGCAGGACACTTCTCTCAGGCCAGTCAGACGGCAGCTGAGAAATGATCTGAAAACCTAAAACGAACACAACAAGCCATCCTGTTTACATCAATTCAATTGAAAACATCCATCATTAGGGAGGCGTTTTAAGATTATTTTTAAGAGTGGTTTTATGGCACACAATAATGGACACAAAGGTACACGCTTCTCCTACTTTACCAGCAAGATTTGAATAGAGGTCAGCTGCTAGACTTGGAATCAGATGCTATAGAAGTGTTTGTCTCTGCTCAACCCAGAAGTGAGAGCACACAGTAGTAAGAAGCAGGCATTATCCATCACTTTCAAATGTTGATGAATGAGCATTCACTGCTCTTAATAGAGAATAAAGTTGGCGTTGCAGGAAAAAACAAATCAGTAACATTACACAGGCGTTTATACACTCACCAGCCACTTTATCAGGTATTAGGATGCTAGAATGGGGTTGGACTCCCTTTTGCTTTCAGAAATGCTTTAATTCTTCCTGGCATAGATTCAACAAGGTGCTGGAAACATTCCTCACAGACCAGACAGTTACTGCAAGTTTATCAGCTACACATACATGATGCAAATGTTTGTGTTGGAAAATCCGAGCATGTCAGCGATTCAGAAATACTCAGACCAGCCTATCGGACACCAACTAATACCGCTTTCAAAGTCACTTAAATCACCTTTCCCCCTCATTCTGATGCTCAGTTTAAACGTCATCAGTTTATCTTGACCTGTATGTTTTGCTTAGTGCATGACTGCAGTGAATTGCTGCCACTGATTAGATGTTTGCATTAACCTAATAAAGGGTATATTAGATGAACTAACTACATAACATAAGCGTTCTCCAAAATCATCAGCTTTTACAACATTAATAATTAAACCTACAGTGCCCTTTGTCACTAAATACACAATGGACTGGATATGATAAGTAAACTTTCATTTGATGCTAGTTAACACACTAAACTCTTGGCAGTCGGGTCTCGGAACAGATCAGTTCTGAGGATCCAAAATAAAAGCAGCTCAGCTTTTTTCTGTGCGGACAGGACTGCATGTTATATCAAGACGGACAGAAATGTGATACATGTGGATACAGCAGGTTCTCTGACGAGATACGGGTGTTTCATGCAAAGTGATAGCCTAAGTGTGTTGTATGTATAAACCTAAGCCTTCTGGTAGCACTTTGACAACCCACACAAAGTCATTCACTCCTTTAGGCGATGTAGACACACAAACAGAGCAGACGTATCTAATGGATTGAAGGAAAGGACATTCCTATCCCCAAAAAATAAGGATCACAAGCAAAACAGAGTGAATTGCACTTAAGACTGTCTACACCACCACCATATCATCTCTTGTGATTCTGAACCTTCCTGGTTCCACTTAACAAAATTCAAGATTATGTCTGTGCAATGCCCAGGACCACTAAAGCAGGGGTGGGGG